>NC_134401.1:38282159-38622192 GCF_050003625.1 Haematobia irritans | reverse complement strand
GAAAATTTTTTCAAAATTTTATTTCTATAGAAAATTTTGCCAACATTTTAGTTCTATAGAAAATTTTGTCAAAATTTAATTTCTATAGAAAATTGTGTCTAAATTTTATTTCTATAGAAAATTTTGTCAAAATTTTATTTCTATAGAAAATTTTGCCAAAATTTTATTTCTATAGAAAATTTTGCCAAAATTTTATTTCTAAAGAAACTTTTGTCAAAATTTTATTTCTATAGAAAATTTTGTCAAAATTTTATTTCTGTAGAAAATTTTGTCAAAACTTTATTTCTATAGAAAATTTTGTCAAACTGAATTATTTACGTATTTAATCGGCTTGGTTTTTTGTTTAATATATATCCCGTATGGACTAATTTACAATTGAAAAGACGGTGTTAAGAAGTTTTAAGGTACCTTGCCATCGGCAAGTGTAATTCGGTTGTGGATAACAGTCTTTAGTACAAGTTTCTATGCAATCCATGGTAGAGGGTACATAAGATTCGGCCTGGCCGAACTATACTTGTTATAACTCGCTTTTTTCATATTTTTAATGGAAAATTATAACTATATTTGTTTCAAATAGTTTAAAAACAGATTAAGAATTAATAAAATTGTACAAATTATTTAAACTTTGCCGAAAAAAATGCTGAATCCATTCTAGAAAAATTGCGAATTTTTGTAAATATTTGATATCAAACGTTGCGGACAAGCGTTAGAATGCATTAAAAATAATAAAAAAAAAATAAAAAATTATTTAAAAAATATTATCAAAATATCACAACATTTCTTAATTCACATCCAAAACACTGAATTTGCATCATACCTTAAGAAGTGATGCAAATTCAGTGCAACGGCTGTTGAAATGTTGGACATCTGTCCTATCACAAGCCCATGTTAAATGCCTCGCTTCTGCGCCAATTTTGCACCACTTCTGAATCCAAAAAGAACATTTTCTCTACTTTTTTGGCGACGTGGGTGGCTCTGCAGTATTTTGGCCCATTCCCGGCAAAGCGTCGTCTTAGGATGATTGATACTTTGGTATTTTTTAGTGCCAATTTTACTCTCCAAATGCCCCAGTCGCAAAAGTCCAACGGATTGGTATCCAAAGAGTTTGGTGGCCATTCTGCGGTAGAAATGTTGCGAGGAACCTCTTTTACAAGCTGTTTCTGGTTTACGTGTGCTGTTGGAATGTCCATGCGGCCGAAATGTTTATCTGCCCAGGGCCGATATTATTAGTCATTTAACAGGTTGGCTGTTAAGTCCCCGGTCTAACAAAGAAAAACACATTTTTATACCCTTCACCACTACTGTGGTACAGGGTATAATAAGTTTGTGCATTTGTATGTAACGCCAAGTAGGAAAAGTCTGAGACCCATCGTTTAGTATACCGATCGTTGATTTAGCGATGTCCGTCTGTCTGTCTGTCTGTCTGTCCGTCTGTCTGTTGATGTATTTTTGTGTGCAAAGTACAGCTCGCAGTTTTAGTCCGATTGTCCTAAAATTTGGTATAGTATCCTGCTTCAGCTCAGAGACGATCCCTATTGGTTTTGGTTGATTTTGGAAATCGGTTCAGATTTAGATATAGCTGCCATATATATTTTTCACCGATCTGGTCATAATTGGCGTGTATATCAACCGATCTTCCTCAAATTCAGTACATTCGAATATTTTAAGAGTCTCGAAAAACTTGCAAAATATCAGCCAAATCGGTTCAGATTTAGATATAGCTCCCATATATAGCTTTCGCCCGATTTACACTCATTTGCCCACAGAGGCCAATTTTTTGCTCCGATTTAGTTGAAATTTTGCACAGGGAGTAGAATTAGCATTATAGCTATGCGTGTCAAATTTGGTTGAAATCGGTTCAGATTTAGATATAGCTCCCATATATAGCTTTCGCCCGATTTACACTCAAATGACCACAGAGGCCAACTTTGTGCTCCGAATTAATTTTCCTAAACTTCTACTACATATATATCGAGACGGATGTGATATGGTATAGAAAATTTATATCTACAAAGTGGTGAAGGGTATAATATAGTCGGCCCCGCCCGACTTTAGACTTTCCTTACTTGTTTAGTTTTAGAGACTGTCAAATTCGAAATATGATCTAGCGTATCTTTGTGTTGACGTCACCCTCAACTTTTCCTGAAATTTTCAAGAAAATATGAGCCCAATTTTCAAAAGCAGGTCCAGGGAAATGCCCTCTTCCCGACCAAAATGTCACAAAATCAGTTACTCCATATTAAGTTCATAACCACCCACACGTCCTTTGTAAATTCCAAGTAAAAGGAAAAAAAAAAACCAATTGTAAATAAGTTGGTCTAACGGGAGGACCGCTTCCCCACCCAAATATCGAAAAATAAAGTAGAGTATCTTTGTCTACACGCTACTTTCAACCTTCTTTGAAAAGTTTAACGAAATCGGATAAAAGCCAGGCAATTCAAGCGAATAACTTTAATTCAAACTGCAAATGATCAATATGCTATTCCAATATGCTTTTAATTGGCAATTAAAGCCTAACGGAGCTACATGAAAATTGCCATTAATGTTTCTAGTTTGATTAAAAGGTTATTTGTATCAATTAATTTTGTTAATTGAAAAAGTTTTCAACTGCAATTAACTTTTTAATTGGGAAGCGGTTTAAAAATGATAACAACCTGAATTTAGTTGCAATAGATATCAGCCACCCTGATATCGTTAAGCCAAATAGTTTCTAGAGTCTTAGTTTCAGACTAAAATAGAGTAATTGTCCGATACGATTTCCGAAAAAAAACCTTTCCTATGTTTCAGATGTCACATTCTCTTCTCATAACATAGTGATTTCTAGTGGACGCCTAAAAGTATGCACTTATTTCAATGGAAATTTTCTACCATTAGATAAATTGGGCTTGCTTCATATTTGTGTGAATATTTAATGTCGACGAGTGATTTTTGAAAAAATTATGAACCTATTTAGATCCATTTTGAAAAAGCGATTTCACAATTATCTGTAAAAACCGATATGAGAAAAATAAAACAATTTTTTTGCCTATTTTTTTGTGAATTATACATTTTGTGCCCCTTTGCAGAATTACTCAGTTATACACAGTCAAATATCAGTTAATATTGACACCAAAATTATCCTATTACCACTCATCCTTTCGCCTATAAATTGAACCCTCATACCATTAAATGTCTAAAAATTATGATCTACCATCATTTCCTAAATTGTTTGCAATTTTCTCTAAATTATAAACAGCTATAATTTTAGGTTAATGGCTACTTAGAAATTCCATTACACTTAAAATATCCTCAAATTTTGTACTGCCATTTGATATACTTCTCACAGTCATTAATCTTTCGAATTGATGTTAGAACTAAAGATCTCTTTGGTAAACTTGGGCAATACCTACTCACTAAAATTTCATGACATTTGCTTCATATTTCGGGGCAAGATATCAAAGTCATCATCATAGGGGAATGTGACCAATCACTCTTAGCTAACTTTTATCCTTAATTCGCTACATAGTTCTTTCCTCCGCATTTTTTTTTGTGGACAAACTTTTCCAAAATGATTACATAAATTTTCAATGAACACATATCAGTTGAATGAAGATGCCAAATTGACAGAGTAAGAGAGTTGGGGGAGGCCTCCCCGTAGCCGAAGAAATATGTATCAAGCCCATATAAATTATTTTCAATGTTGCAATATTTATTTCACAAAAGCCTTTTGAATAGTTTGTGGTTTTATCGTCGAATGGCCATAAAATCATAGATGGGGGATGAGTCCCTCATCTCCCCTATTGAATTTTCTATTCAATGGACGAAAAGATGAGGTTCTCTCTCTCGTTTTTTTAAACAAAACTTTAATAGTTGACCATTATTTATTTCTTTCACATGATCTGTCGAAATTTTATCAAGCTTTCTGATATCTTTACATACATACATATTTTACGTATGCATTATAATGCCAATACATAGTCGTGTGTTTGTATGTGTAAATATTGTCATGCATGCATGAGAAAATACATTATCCATGAAACTGCCACCTCCCATCAATATACAGTGGGATGAGAACTTTAATTTTAGTAATGAAACCAAGCGAAACGAAATTTTGATAAAATTTCCTATAGACATGAAATTTCAAAAAAAATTCCTTTGGAAATGAATCAAATTTCTTAAAGAAATTAAATCTTGAAAAAATTTCCCAAAAAAAAAAAAATAAATTTTTAACAAATTTCCCATAGAAATAAAAATGTTTAGAAAAGTTTCTATAGAATTGAAATTTTGTCAAAATTTTGTGTAGAAATGAAATTTTGACAAAATTTTCTATAGAAATGAGGTTTTAACAACATTTTGACAAAATTTTCCGTAGAAATGAATTTTGACAATTTTTTTTTTGAAAACTAGATCTATAGAAAATTTCATAAAGACATGAAATTTTGGCAAAATTTCCAATAGCAAGGAAATTTTGTCAAATTTTAATTTCTATGAGAAATTTTGTCAAAATTTCCTTTCTATTGGAAATTTTGTCAAAATTTCATTTCTTTATAAAATTTTCTATAGATCTAGTTTTCAACAAAAAAAATGAATAGAATTGAAATTTTGACAAAATTTTGTGTAGAAATGAAATTTTGACAAAATTTTCTATAGAAATGAGGTTTTAACAACATTTTGACAAAATTTTCCGTAGAAATGAATTTTTGACAATTTTTTTTTTTTGAAAACTAGATCTATAGAAAATTTCATAAAGACATGAAATTTTGACAAAATTTCCAATAGCAAGGAAATTTTGTCAAAATTTAATTTCTATAAGAAATTTTGTCAAAATTTCCTTTCTATTGGAAATTTTGTCAAAATTTCATTTCTTTATAAAATTTTTTATAGATCTAGTTTTCAACAAAAAAAATGAATAGAATTGAAATTTTGACAAAATTTTGTGTAGAAATGAAATTTTGACAAAATTTTCTATAGAAATGAGGTTTTAACAACATTTTGACAAAATTTTCCGTAGAAATGAATTTTTGACAATTTTTTTTTTTGAAAACTAGATCTATAGAAAATTTCATAAAGACATGAAATTTTGACAAAATTTCCAATAGCAAGGAAATTTTGTCAAATTTTAATTTCTATGAGAAATTTTGTCAAAATTTCCTTTCTATTGGAAATTTTGTCAAAATTTCATTTCTTTATAAAATTTTCTATAGATCTAGTTTTCAACAAAAAAAATGAATAGAATTGAAATTTTAACAAAATTTTGTGCAGAAATGAAATTTTGACAAAATTTTCTATAGAAATGAGGTTTTAACAACATTTTGACAAAATTTTCCGTAGAAATGAATTTTTGACAATTTTTTTTTTTTTTGAAAACTAGATCTATAGACAATTTCATAAAGACATGAAATTTTGACAAAATTTCCAATAGCAAGGAAATTTTGTCAAAATTTAATTTCTATAAGAAATTTTGTCAAAATTTCCTTTCTATTGGAAATTTTGTCAAAATTTCATTTCTTTATAAAATTTTCTATAGATCTAGTTTTCAACAAAAAAAAAAAAAAATTAATAGAATTGAAATTTTGACAAAATTTTGTGTAGAAATGAAATTTTGACAAAATTTTCTATAGAAATGAGGTTTTAACAACATTTTGACAAAATTTTCCGTAGAAATGAATTTTTGACAATTTTTTTTTTTGAAAACTAGATCTATAGAAAATTTCATAAAGACATGAAATTTTGACAAAATTTCCAATAGCAAGGAAATTTTGTCAAATTTTAATTTCTATGAGAAATTTTGTCAAAATTTCCTTTCTATTGGAAATTTTGTCAAAATTTCATTTCATTATAAAATTTTCTATAGATCTAGTTTTCAACAAAAAAAATGAATAGAATTGAAATTTTAACAAAATTTTGTGTAGAAATGAAATTTTGACAAAATTTTCTATAGAAATGAGGTTTTAACAATATTTTGACAAAATTTTCCGTAGAAATGAATTTTTGACAATTTTTTTTTTTTTGAAAACTAGATCTATAGAAAATTTCATAAAGACATGAAATTTTGACAAAATTTCCAATAGCAAGAAAATTTTGTCAAAATTTAATTTCTATAAGAAATTTTGTCAAAATTTCCTTTCTATTGGAAATTTTGTCAAAATTTCATTTCTTTATAAAATTTTCTATAGATCTAGTTTTCAACAAAAAAAAAATTAATAGAATTGAAATTTTGACAAAATTTTGTGTAGAAATGAAATTTTGACAAAATTTTCTATTGAAATGAGGTTTTAACAACATTTTGACAAAATTTTCCGTAGAAATGAATTTTTGACAATTTTTTTTTTGAAAACTAGATCTATAGAAAATTTCATAAAGACATGAAATTTTGACAAAATTTCCAATAGCAAGGAAATTTTGTCAAAATTTAATTTCTATAAGAAATTTTGTCAAAATTTCATTTCTTTATAAAATTTTCTATAGATCTAGTTTTCAACAAAAAAAAATTAATAGAATTGAAATTTTGACAAAATTTTGTGTAGAAATGAAATTTTGACAAAATTTTCTATGGAAATGAGGTTTTAACAACATTTTGACAAAATTTTCCGTAGAAATGAATTTTTGACAATTTTTTTTTTTGAAAACTAGATCTATAGAAAATTTCATAAAGACATGAAATTTTGACAAAATTTCCAATAGCAAGGAAATTTTGTCAAAATTTAATTTCTATAAGAAATTTTGTCAAAATTTCCTTTCTATTGGAAATTTTGTCAAAATTTCATTTCTTTATAAAATTTTCTATAGATCTAGTTTTCATCAAAAAAAAAAAATTCAAAAATTCCTTTCATTTAACCAAATTTGGCACACATAACGACACCGCTAAACGGACCTCTCGTGCAAAATTTGAAGCAAGTCAGGGCAAAACTCTGGCTTTTGAGGTCATATAAGTGCAAATCGGACGAAAGATATATATGGGAGCTATATCTGAATCTGAACCGATTTCAATCAAATTTACCAAGCATTGGTAGAATGTGAATTCTACTCTCTGTGCAAAATTTCACGACAATCGGTAGTAAACTTTGACCTCTGTTGGCATATGAGTCTAAATCGGACGAAAGATATATATGGGAGCTATATCTAAATCTGCTATAAAAGTGAAAGTTTGAGAAAATTTCCTATAGAAATTTTTAGAATTATTTCTGTAGAAATGAAATGACTATGACAAAGGAAAATTGAGATGTTTATACAAAAATTTATTAAGGCAGAGTCGAGGGGAGTTCAAGTGTAATTCACTTCTGATAATTGAGGAATGTGGTAATTCCGAAATGGCCATCTTGCAGTCTATAGGAATTTTCCCAAATAAATTTGACAAACATTCTTTTCTTTTGTTGGTTAGGCTACTTTTGTAGTTTAGTCAACGCATGGTTTTACACTAAAATCAAAACAACAGTAATGAAATGAAATGTTTAGACATTTTTCTGTAGAAATACAAAATTGACATTTTGACAAAATTTCTTTGAAGCGATATTTCAAAAAAATCCCACAGAATTTAAATTTTGCAAAGATTTCCTATAAAAATAAAATTTGCCAAAAAAAATCCTATAGAAATGAAATATTGACAAAATTTTCTATATGAATGAAATTTTGACAACATTTCCAATAGAAATGAAATTTTGACAAAATTTCCTATAGAAATGAAACTTTGAGAAAATTTTTTATAAAATTGGAATTTTGTCAATATTTTGTATGGAAATGAAATTTTAACAAAATTTCCAATAGAAATCAATTTTTTACAAAATTTCCTATGGATATGAAAGTTTGAGAAAATTTCTTATGAAATTTAATTTTTTTCAATATTATTATTTATTTATTATCATTATTTCTATTTATTTAAGCAATTCAAAGTCTTTACAGGGCCAATTTAACGAATTACAATGTACTAATCTAAGACAAAATTTCCTATAGAAATTATATCTTCAGAAAAATTCCCAAGGAAATTAAATATTTAGAAAATTCCTTATAAAATTCGAATTTTCAGAAAATAATGAAATGTGAGAAAATTTTTTATAAAAATGAAACTTTTGAAAAAATTTCCAATAGAAATGAAATTTTAAGAAAATTTCCTATAGAAATGAAATTTTGAGAAAATTTCCTATAGAAATGAAATTTTGACAAAATTTCCTATAGACATGAAATTTTTTAAAAATTTCATATATTTTGACAAAATTTTCTACTGTAAAGAAATGTTGATACAATTTTCTATGTAAAAGAAATTTTGATAAAATTTTCTATAAAAATTATAGTTTTACAATATTTTCTATAGAAAAGAAATTTTGAAAAAAAATTCCTTTTGTTTGTTATTATTGGCTTCTCTTCAATCGTTATTGTTGTTTTTTTGTTTTTTGATCTCAGCTTAAAGCCATGCATTGACTAAGCTACAAGTGTAGCTTAACCAACAGAGGAAAAGTATGCTTGTCAAATTTATTTGGGCAAAGCCCTATAGACTGCAAGATGGTTGGATGTACAGCTGTTTCGGAATTACCACATTCCTCATCAGCATCCTCTACTTGCAGCAAAACTATCAACCAATTATCAGAATAAATTCGGGTAATTCACTCAACCCAACGTGAACTACACTTGAACCTCCCGAAAAAGGGTTTGATAGTCGGCTACTGCCTAAACAAATTTGCCAGCATATCTCTTTTCCTTTGCCAAACTCAAATCATCGATTTGTATGTATTTGGCTGGGTTTGTTTTTGAGCGTGCTTCCTCTATCTTCATTCGTTTTGTTTGTTATTATTGGCTTCTCTTCAATCGTTATTGTTGTTTTTTTGTTTTTTGATCTCAGCTTAAAGCCATGCATTGACTAAGCTACAAGTGTAGCTTAACCAACAGAGGAAAAGTATGCTTGTCAAATTTATTTGGGCAAAGCCCTATAGACTGCAAGATGGTTGGATGTACAGCTGTTTCGGAATTACCACATTCCTCATCAGCATCCTCTACTTGCAGCAAAACTATCAACCAATTATCAGAATAAATTCGGGTAATTCACTCAACCCAACGTGAACTACACTTGAACCTCCCGAAAAAGGGTTTGATAGTCGGCTACTGCCTAAACAAATTTGCCAGCATATCTCTTTTCCTTTGCCAAACTCAAATCATCGATTTGTATGTATTTGGCTGGGTTTGTTTTTGAGCGTAAATTTGACAAGCATACTTTTCCTCTGTTGGTTAAGCTACACTTGTAGCTTAGTCAATGCATGGCTTTAAGCTGAGATCAAAAAACAAAAAAACAAAAAAAATTCCTATAGAAATTACATTTTACCAAAATTTCCTATAGAAATAAAATTTTCATAAAATTTTTTATAGAAATGAAATTTTGGCAAAATTTTCTATAGAAATAAAATGTTGACAAAATTTTCTATAGAAATGAAATTTTGACAAACCTTCCTATAGAAATGAAATTTTGACTAGATTTTCTACAGAAATAAAATTTTGAGAAAATTTCCTATAGAAATGAAGTTTTGACAAAATTTCCTATAGAAATTAAATTTTGACAAAATTTCCAATAGAAATGAAATTTTAAGAGAATTTCCTATAGAAATGAAATTTTGACAAAATTTCCTAAAGAAATGAAATTTTAACAAAATCTCATGTAGAAAGGAAATTTTGACAAAATTTTCTATAGAAATGAAATTTTGAAAAAAACTTTTCTATAGAAATGAAATTTTTATAAAATTTTCTAGAGAAATGAAATTTTGACAAAATTTCCTATAGAAATGAAATTTTGACAAAATTTCTATAGAAATGAAATTTTGACAACATTTCCTATAGAAATGAATTTTTGACAAAATTTCCTATAGAAATGAAATTTTGAGAAAATTTTCTATAGAAATGAAATTTTTATAAAATTTTCTAGAGAAATGAAATTTTGACAAAATTTCCTATAGAAATGAAATTTTGACAAAATTTCTATAGAAATGAATTTTTGACAAAATTTCCTATAGAAATTAAATTTAGACAAAATTTCCAATAGAAGTGAAATTTTAAAAAATTTTCCTATAGAAATGAAATTTTGAGAAAATTTCCTATAGAAATGAAATTTTGAGAAAATTTCCTATAGAAATGAAATTTTGACAAAATTTCCTATAGAAATGAAATTTTGACAAAATTTCCTATAGAAATGAAATTTTGACAAAATTTCTATAGAAATGAATTTTTGACAAAATTTCCTATAGAAATTAAATTTAGACAAAATTTCCAATAGAATTGAAATTTTAAAAAATTTTCCTATAGAAATGAAATTTTGAGAAAATTTCCTATAGAAATGAAATTTTGAGAAAATTTCCTATAGAAATGAAATTTTGACAAAATTTCCTATAGAAATGAAATTTTGACAAAATTTACTATAGAAATTAAATTTTGACAACATTTCCTTTAGAAATGAAATTTTGACAAAATTTCCTATAAAAATGAAATTTTGACAAAATTTACTATAGAAATTAAATTTTGATAAAATCTTCTATAGAAATAAAATTTTGGCAAAATTTCCTATAGAAATTACATTTAGACAAAATTTCCAAAAGAAGTGAAATTTTAAAAAATTTTCCTGTAGAAATGAAATTTTGAGAAAATTTCCTATAGAAATGAAATGTTGACAAAATTTCCTATAGAAATGAAATTTTGACAAAATTTCCTATAGAAATGAAATTTTGACAACATTTCCTTTAGAAATGAAATTTTGACAAAATTTCCTATAAAAATGAAATTTTGACAAAATTTACTATAGAAATTAAATTTTGATAAAATCTTCTATAGAAATAAAATTTTGGCAAAATTTCCTATAGAAATTAAATTTAGACAAAATTTCCAATAGAAGTGAAATTTTAAAAAATTTTCCTGTAGAAATGAAATTTTGACAAAATTTCCTATAGAAATGAAATTTTGAGAAAATTTCCTATAGAAATGAAATTTTGACAAAATTTCCTATAGAAATGAAATTTTGAGAAAATTTTTTATAGAAATGAAATTTTGACAAAATTTCCTATAGAAATGAAATTTTGACAACATTTCCTTTAGAAATGAAATTTTGACAAAATTTCCTATAAAAATGAAATTTTGACAAAATTTACTATAGAAATTAAATTTTGATAAAATCTTCTATAGAAATAAAATTTTGGCAAAATTTCCTATAGAAATTAAATTTAGACAAAATTTCCAATAGAAGTGAAATTTTAAAAAATTTTCCTGTAGAAATGAAATTTTGACAAAATTTCCTATAGAAATGAAATTTTGAGAAAATTTCCTATAGAAATGAAATTTTGACAACATTTCCTATAGAAATGAAATTTTGAGAAAATTTCCTACAGAAATGAAATTTTGACAAAATTTTCTATAGAAATGAAATTTTGACAAAATTTCCTATAGAAATGAAATTGTGACGCAATTTCTATAGAAATGAAATTTTGACAACATTTCCTTTAGAAATGAAATTTTGACAAAATTTCTTATAGAAATTAAATTTTGATAAAATTTTCTATAGAAATAAAATTTTGGCAAAATTTTCTATAGAAATAAAATTTTGACAAAATTTTCTATAGAAATGAAATTTTGACAAAATTTCCTATAGAAATGAAGTTTTGACAAAATTTCCTATAGAAATGAATTTTTGACAAAATTTCCTATAGAAATTAAATTTTGACAAAATTTCATATAGAAATTAAATTTTGACAAAATTTCCAAAAAAAATGAAATTTTAAGAAAATTTCCTATATAAATGAAATTTTGACAAAATTTCCTAAAGAAATGAAATTTTAACAAAATTTCCTGTAGAAATGAAATTTTGACAAAATTTTCTATAGAAATGAAGTTTTGACAAAATTTCCTATAGAAATGAAATTTTGACAAAATATCCTAAAGAAATGAAATTTTAACACAATTTCCTGTAGAAATGAAATTTTGACAAAATTTCTTATAGAAATGAAATTATGACAAAATTTCCTATAGAACTGAAATTTTGACAAAATTTTTTATAGAAATGAAATATTGACAAAATTTTTTATAGAAATGAAATTTTGACAAAATTTCCTATAGAAATGAATTTTTGACAAAATTTTCTATAGAAATGAAATTTTGACAAAATTTCCTATAGAAATAAAATTTTGACTAAATTTCCTATAGAAATGAATTTTTGACAAATTTCCTATAAAAATTAAATTTTGACAAAATTTTCTATAGAAATGAAATTTTGACAAAATTTCCTATAGAAATGAAATTTTGACAAAATTTCCTTAGAAATGAAATTTTGACAAAATTTCCTATAGAAATGAAATTTTGACAAAATTTCCTATAGAAATTAAATTTTGATAAAATTTTCTATAGAAATAAAATTTTGGCAAAATTTTCTATAGAAATAAAATTTTGAGAAAATTTCCTATAGAAATAAAATTTTGACAAAATTTTCGATAGAAAAGAAATTTTGACAAAATTTCCTATAGAAATGACATTTTAGCAAAATTTCCTATAGAAATGAAATATTGAGAAAATTTCCTATACAAGTGAAATTTCGCCAAAATTTCCTATAGAAATACAATTTTGCACAATTTTCCTATAACTATAAAATTTTTACAAAAATTCTTATATAAATGAAATTTTTACCATATTTCTGGATTTTTAATGGGAAAGTCAAATAGAAGGACCTAGCTATGAATTCTAATTTCAGCCCGTTTTTACCACTGTTCCCTAAGTTATATGAAACTCAATACTGTCAAGGCTCTCGGAATATTGATGGATAAACATTTAATAAAACCAACAAAGGAGGAAATTCTCATCTATGCGCTTTTCAAAGTTGTTTTCTTTCATTTCAAGATGTGTGAGTGTTTTCCCAAATGGAAGAGTGTTTGCTTGCCTTTGTAAGCTGTATGGTTTACAGGATGAATGCTTGGACTTGGACTTCATGGCAAGATGGATAACTTTTGGTGGCAATAATGATACCGATGATGGGCTTTGATGTCCATGGATGGTAAGAAGACCGACCACAGCATAACAGATAGGTCAAATATTGCATCAAGTCAAAGAGTTTGTTGTTTGTTGTTTTTTTTTTTTTTTTTCTTCAACTTCCACAAGGGATGTAGAAACCAATAGCCATTAAACTTTGATGCTTTGTAACAAAAATGATTTCATTATTAATATGTTTACCCGGGACAATCAGAAGCGAGAAGGACTCTCTTTAGAGTGAAGCATAAATACAAGTGATTTTTCATTAGTTTTCCCAAAAGACGGTTAGGAAAAATCCAAGGGCGGGATTTAAATTGTAATGAGAGCTCTTTTTATTTTGGTAGCAAATATATCGAGGAATTTTTAACATTTGTTTAATGATACCAAAATTTAAGTGGATTTTATATAACCGAAAACAACATCCCCTGCCAAGCCGTCATCACACATCGCTAGTCACTTGCCACCATATACCAGAGCAGTCATCAAAAACAAGTAAAACAGGAAAAAAATCCAACAGCGGAAAATTGCGATAAAAATGTTTCCCTTTAGACATAATTTTTTTTTCTCTGGTTCACTCATTCATTCTCATCTTTACACTAACACACACACACACATACATAAATGTAAACATTGCACTACAAGTGCCACACATATCCCATCTTACCATAAGCCTAACATTCACACACTCACACACACACACACATATGTAAGGGAGACTTGTGTCATTGGGAGAAGGAGTGCCTCTCTAGTAAATGTGTATTTGTATAACAGGGAAACGGAAATTGTGGTGGTGTTGGTGATGGTAGTAGAGTAGTCTTCACTCAACGGAAACTTACAAATATTTAATACCAATGTTTTGCCGAGTTCAAAGTTAAAGGCAAGCAACAAAAAAAAATATTCTGACATTTTGGAGAATCCAACCATATCAGAAGGGAGCTTCTTTTTTTTGGGTTTCCTTTGCCTTGCAAGTAATACTTTGGCCAGGAAAATGGGTGGGGGGGGGGGGAAGTGAGGGACTACATATATCCCTAACTGGTAAAGAAAAATCCTAGGCAGAGAGAAGTCCATAGATGGCAAGCAAATACCAACCACCAAAAACAGCAAAAAGAAGTGATAAAATAATAAATAATATTTATGTTTGTTTGATAAAGAATTTAACATGTTCTAATGGTGAAAGGAAACTCATACCATTATTATTGATGCATCCTGCTCTGTACGTATGTGTGGGTGGATGCATGGCATAAAGGGAAATGTTATACTTTCAGTCCATATACACTCATACTTTATCCATTTAAAGCCATACGTTTCCCCTCCGCCACAAGCAGCAAAACTAACTCATCTGTAAGAACTGCAAACACAAGTGAGTGGCAATATGCTTTTCTAATATGACAAAAGTTCATATTTTTCAATTTTTTTTTATTTACTTGCTTTGTTTATAAACTTATTTTTTCAGGTTCAAGACTTTACATGTCTCTGTATGGATTTCAGAAAAGTAACAAATGATATTTTATTGGACTCTTATGGGTTAAAGTTTCTCATCATTATAGTTTGACAAAAGTGTTTTTCTTCGATTGAAATATTTAGGGAAATAAATAAGAATATAAGAAATAAAGGGTGATTTGTTAAGAGCTTGATAACTTTTTTTTTTCAAAAAAACGCATAAAATTTGCAAAATCTCATCGGTTCTTTATTTGAAACGTTAGATTGGTCCATGACATTTACTTTTTGAAGATAATTTCATTTAAATGTTGACCGCGGCTGCGTCTTAGGTGGTCCATTCGGAAAGTCCAATTTTGGGCAACTTTTTCGAGCATTTCGGCCGGAATAGCCCGAATTTCTTCGGAAATGTTGTCTTCCAAAGCTGGAATAGTTGCTGGCTTATTTCTGTAGACTTTAGACTTGACGTAGCCCCACAAAAAATAGTCTAAAGGCGTCAAATCGCATGATCTTGGTGGCCAACTTACCGGTCCATTTCTTGAGATGAATTGTTCTCCGAAGTTTTCCCTCAAAATGGCCATAGAATCGCGAGCTGTGTGGCATGTAGCGCCATCTTGTTGAAACCACATGTCAACCAAGTTCAGTTCTTCCATTTTTGGCAACAAAAAGTTTGTTAGCATCGAACGATAGCGATCGCCATTCACCGTAACGTTGCGTCCAACAGCATCTTTGAAAAAATACGGTCCAATGATTCCACCAGCGTACAAACCACACCAAACAGTGCATTTTTCGGGATGCATGGGCAGTTCTTGAACGGCTTCTGGTTGCTCTTCACTCCAAATGCGGCAATTTTGCTTATTTACGTAGCCATTCAACCAGAAATGAGCCTTATCGCTGAACAAAATTTGTCGATAAAAAAGCGGATTTTCTGCCAACTTTTCTAGGGCCCATTCACTGAAAATTCGACGTTGTGGCAGATCGTTCGGCTATTCATGATGAAATGTCAAAGCATACTGAGCATCTTTCTCTTTGACACCATGTCTGAAATCCCACGTGATCTGTCAAATACTAATGCATGAAAATCCTAACCTCAAAAGAATCACCCTTTATATAAGAATATCCTAAAAGATCTATGGCTTTGGTTTTATTAAAATTTAGGAGTATATATTTAAAGTAGTTGTTTTGTAAAAATTGTCAAATAAATAAAATTATAACAAAATTTCCAAAGGAAATGAAAACATTAAAATTTGAGAAAATTTCCTATAGATTGAAATTTTTATAAAAAAAAAATTATAGCAATAACATTTTGAGAAAATTTCCAATAAAAATGAAATTTTCAATAAATTTCCAATATTGACAAAATTTCTTACGTAAATGAAATTTTTGCAAAATTTCATATAGAAATAAATTTTGAAGAAATTTTCTATGGAAATAATATTTTAACGAAATTTTCTAAAGAAATGAAATTTTAACAAAGCGTTCTATAAAAATAAAATCTTAACAAAATTTCCTTAGAAATAAAATTTTCAATAAAATTTTCAATAAAATTTCCATAGAAATAAAATTTCCAAATTTTTTTCTATAGAAATAAAATTTCCAAAAATTTTTCTATAAAAATAAAATTTCCAAAAAATGTTCTATAAAAATAAAATTTCCAAAAAATGTTCTATAGAAATAAAATTTTCAGAAAATATCCTATAATAACGAAACTTTTTTTTAGGGACGTTCAAGTGTAATTAACTTTGGGTTTAGTGACAGAAAATACTTTATGAGAAAGGAGAATTTCGTTTGTCTAAAATTTCATTGCTTAGGAAAGTATTTTTTCTTTGGGTGTATAGAATGAAATTTTTATAAAAATTGTTATAGTAATGACATTTTGAGAAAATTTCCAATAAAAATGAAATTTTCAATAAATTTCCAATATTGACAAAATTTCTTACGTAAATGAAATTTTTGGCAAAATTTCATATAGAAATAAATGTTGAAGAAATTTTCTATGGAAATAATATTTTAACGAAATTTTCTAAAGAAATGAAATTTTAACAAAGCGTTCAATAGAAATAAAATTTTCAAAAAAATTTCCTATAGAAATAAAGTTTTCCAAAAAATTTCCATAGAAATAAAATTTCCAAAAAAAAATTCTATAGAAATAAAATTTCCAAAAATTTTTCTATAGAAATAAAATTTCCAAAAAATTTGTATAGAAATAAAATTTTCAGAAAATATCCTATAATAACGAAACTTTGTTTTAGGGACGTTCAAGTGTAATTAACTTTTGGTTTAGTGAATTTCCAATATTGGCAAAATTTCTTACGGAAATGAAATTTTTGGCAAAATTTCATATAGAAAAAATGTTGAAGAAATTTTCTATGGAAGTAATATATTTAAACGAAATTTTCTAAAGAAATGAAATTTTAACAAAGCGTTCTATAGAAATAAAATTTTCAAACAAATTTCCATAGAAATAAAATTTCCAAAAAAAATTTCTATAAAAATAAAATTTCCATAAAATTTTCTATAGAAATAAAATTTCCAAAAAATGTTCTATAGAAATAAAATTTTCAAAAAATATCCTATAATAACGAAACTTTTTGTTAGGGACGTTCAATTGTAATTAACTTTGGGTTTAGTGAATTATTCGAATTAACTCTGATAATTGGTTGATGGGTTCGCTGCAAGTAGAGGATGCTGATGAGGACGGCCGTCCATCAAACCATCTAGCAGTCTGAAGGGCTTTGTCCAAATAAATTTGACAAACATAATTTCCCTCTGTTGGTTAAGCTACTCTTGTTGTTTAGTCAACGCATGGTTTCACGCTGAAATCAAAGTTATACCTATAGAAATGAATTTTTTTGAAAATTTTCAATAAAAATTAAATTTTCTTAAAATTTCCAATAGAAATGAAATTTTCTTAAAATTTCCTATAGAAATGATATTTTCTGAAAATTTACTAGAGAAATTAAATTTTGACAAAATTTCCTATAGAAATTAAATTTTAACAAAATTTTCTATAGAAATGAAATTCTCTAAAAACTTTCTATAGAAATGAAAATTTTGACGAAATTTCCTATAAAAATTAAATGTTGACAACAATTTTTATAGAAATGAAATTTTATGAAAATTTCCGATAGAAATGAAATTTTGACAAAAATTCCTATAGAAATGAAATTGTTACAGTCTTTTAGAAATGAAAGTTTGACAAAAGTTTTTACACACACAAAAAATATCAATTCATTTTCTTAACAATACAATTAAAGTTTTTTTTTTATTATTTTATTAATATTTATTTTAATAACCTGCACAACAAGAATTAATTCTTATAATTACAGTACAGGCATTTAGTGTCCAACAATAACATCCTTATATTATATAAATGAAAATAAAATGATTTGAACATAAAAACAGAAATTAAATTAAATATTACAATTTGTTTGTTTGATTTAAAAAGAAAACAAAAACAAAAAATAAATAAATTGTTTGAATCAAAAACAAGAGAAAAGGAAGATTGGAAAATGGGCGACGTCATACCAAAAGTTGCATTTACGGTGTTCGATACATACACGTTCGTTCATTTTTAATTTGCAATATTTTTTGTTAAAAACTCACAAATGATGTTAAATTTTGTGTAAATAATAATGAGAAACTTTTGACCGATTGTTCTACGTCATTCCCTGATATAAATTTCTTTTTATTCTTAGTTTAATTTGTGGAACAAAAAATCATAAACGACACGTTTGCATCGAACGCCGTCAATGGTTTGATACCCTCTGCTGCCATTTTCCCATCTTCATCTTCCATTGTTTTTGGTTTGAATAAAGTTATGTTTAAATTTGAGCTAACAACGTAATTTGTAAATACAATAACGATTTTAGTAATATTTTGTCACATTAGCAAAATTTGGTTTAACTTAAAACATTTCTTTAACAACAATTGATTGTAAGTTCAAAAATTATAATACTATTTTGTGTGTATAGAAATAAAAGATTGACAAATTTTTTTATATAAACACAATTTTTAGAAAATTTCCATAGAAACAAAATTTTGACAAAATTTCCTGTAGTAAGGAAATAATGATAAAATTTGCTACAGAAATGAATTGTGATAAAATTTATAGCAAAAATTAAATTTTGAAATGAAATTTTGAGAAAATGTTTTAAATTTTGAAAAAAGTTCCTAAAACTTAAATTTTTACAAAATTTCCTATAGAAATACAATTTTGCCAAATTTCCTATAGCAATGAAAACCTGACAAAATTTTCCTGTAAAATGGCAAAATTTCCTATAGAAATGAATTTAAAAAAAAAATCCTTTTGAAATTAAAATAAAATAAATTAAAAAAAAAAACAAAAAAACGAAACGAAACTTAAAAAAAATCCTACATAAATGAAATCTTGTTAAACTTTTTTTATAAGAATGAAATTTAAAAAAAATTTTACTATATATATATATATAGTAAAATTTTATATATATATATATATATATATATATATATATATATATATATATATATATATATATATATATATATATATATATATATATATATATATATATATATATATATATATATATATATATATATATATATATATATATATATATATATATATATATATATATATATATATATATATATATATATATATATATATATATATATATATATATATATATATATATATATATATATATATATATATATATATATATATATATATATATATATATATATATATATATATATATATATATATATATATATATATATATATATATATTGAAAAAAATTCCTATATATATAAAATTTTGTCAAAATTTTCGATAGAAATGAAATTTGGACAAAATTTTATATACAAATGAAATTTTCTGAAAGTTTCCTATATGAATGAAATTTTGAAATCTTTCTTAAATAAATGAATTTTTGACAAAATTACTTATAGAAATGAAATTTTGAGTAACTTTTCTATATAAATAAAATTTTGAGTAAATTCCCTATAGAAGTGAAAATTTGGCAAAATTTCTTATATAAAGAAATTTTACAAATTCTTTTATATAAATGAAATTTCCTGAAAATTGCCTATTTCCTAACAGGAAATTTCGTAAAGAAAGAAATTTATTTAGGCAAAGCCCTATAGACTGCAAGATGGTTGAATGGACGCACATTTCGGAATTACCACATTCCTCATCAGCATCCTCTACTTGCTGCAAAACTATCAACCAATTATCAGAATAAATTCAGGCAGTTCACTAAACCCAAAAGTAAACCACACTTGAACCTTCCGAAAAAAGGTTTTACATGATAGCCGGCTTATGCCGAAATAAATTCGTACAAACATATCTCTTTTTCCTTTGCCACCGTCAAATCATCGATTTGAGTGCACTTGGCTGGGTATATTTTGGGCGTGCTTCCTCTTTTTGACAAAATTTACTGTATACATTTTTTGAAAAAATTTCCTATATAAATAAAATTTTGTCAAAATTTTCGATAGAAATGAAATTTGGTCAAAATTTTATATAGAAATGAAATTTTCTGAACATTTTGAAATCTTTCCTAAATAAATTAATTTTTGACAAAATTTCTTATAGAAGTGAAATTTTGAGTAAATTTTCTATATAAATAAAATTTTGAGTAAATTCCCAATAGAAGTGAAACTTTGGCAAAATTTCTTATAGAAATGAAATTTTGCAAAATCTTTTATATAAATGAAATTTCCTGAAAATTTCCTATTTCCTAACAGGAAATATCGTAAAGAAATTAAATTTTGACAAAATTTTATATAGAAATGAAATTTTGTGAAAATTTCCTATAGAAATGAAATTTTGTGAATAATTCGCAAAGAAATGCAGTTTTGACATAATTTACTATAAAAATGAAATTTATTTAAAACTTTACATAGAAATTAAATTTTGTCAAAATGTTATATAGAGATGAAGTTTTGTGAAAATTTCCTATAGAAATGAAATTTTTTGAAAATTTCCTATAGAAATTAAATTTCAATAGAACTAAAATTTTGCTAAAATTTTCTATTAAAATGAAATTTTGACAAAATTTCCTACAGAAATAAAATTTCAGTAAATTTTTACAGAAATAAAAATTTGAATAAAATTCCTATATAAGTGAAATTTTGGCAAAATTTTGACAAACATTTTTATATAAATGAAATTTTAAGAAAATTTTTTATTTCCTAAAGAAAATTTTTGGATTGAAATGACCAAATTTCCTATAGAAATGAATTTGTTAGAAAATTCCTTACATGAATGAAAGTTTGAAAAGATTTCCCATAGAAATGAAATTTTGAAAACATTTCCTAAAAAAATGTAATTTTGACAAAATCGAAATTTTGCGAAAGCTTCCTAAAGAAATGAACTTTACGAAAATTATAAATATATATTTTTTTTTTTAAATTTTGGGAAATTTTGTCAAAATTTCATTTAAATAAGAAATTTCGTGAAGATATCATTTCCATAGGAAATTTTGTGAAAATTTCAATCTTATAAGAAATTTGGTCAAAGTTTGATTTCTATAAAAAGATTTGTCCATATTTCAGTTCTATACGAAATTTTGTCAAAATTTCATTTCTATACGAAATTTTTTCAAAATTTCATTTCTATAGAAAATTTTGTCCAAATTTCATTTACATAGGAAATTTTGTCAAAATTTTATTTCTATAAAAAAATTTTGTTCAAATTTCATAGGATAGGAAATTTTGTCAAAAATTTCATGTCTATAGAAAATTGTCTCAAAATTTTAATTCTATTTCTCAAATTTCCTCAAAATTTCAATTAAATATGTAGGAAATTTTGTCAAAATTTCAATTCTATAGGACATTTTGTCAAAATTTTATTTCCATAGGAAATTGTGTCACAATTTAATTTCTGCAGGAAATTTTGTCAAGATTTTATTTCTATAGGAAATTTTGTCAAAATTTTATTTCTATAGGAAGCTTTGTCATCAAAATTTTATTTCTATAGGAAATTTTGTCAAAACTTGATTCCAGAAAAATTTTGTTAAAATTTTATTTCTATAGGAAGCTTTGTCATCAAAATTTTATTTCTATAGGAAATTTTGTCAAAACTTGATTCCAGAAAAATTTTGTTAAAATTTCATTTCAATAGGAATTTATCTTAAATTCTTCACCTTTAATAATTTTGCAATTGCTATTGTGTATTATCCTTGCGGTTCATTCATTTGTTTCCTTTAAGGTTAATTTTTCAACCACATATCCCCAACGTTCAAATCATTGTGAACATCTTCACCATTCAAAACAATGTCAAACGCCTAGACTTCAAACTTGAAACATTTCGTAGTAGTAAATTTACTTCAGTAAATGCCATAGCTTTGCCCATGCTTGTGGAACATTAAACATAAATTATAAATGTCTGCTGGAACGTGATGAAGTATGGTAATGCTAAGGTAGGTAAGAAGTGTCGGAATACACGGACAAGGTTAAATATGAAGACGACCGGCATCAATGTCGGAAGTAAAACAATGTTAAGTAGAATTTTAATAAAATTAAATTTCCTCTAATACTCACACACACACACACGTACCATATAGAGACTCGCTCACATATTCACTCACACCAACGATGGTAAGATGCTATTAAATCAAGTGAATTTATAGCCTTCGTTGAGCAGGGGGAGAATAAAGCAATAATACTGGCTATGAGGAATTAAAGGTGCGTTATGAAATATGTGTGTGTGTGTGTGTGAGAGAATTGAAGGAACATGGATTGCGGGATAAAAAAATTCCAGAATGGCCTGAGACACTGAGAAAAGCATTTTGCATATTCAAAAGAAGGACTAAAATTTTGCAATATATCGAACCATGTTTTTTTTCGGCAAGCATTTCATAAAATAAAGTACTTAGGAGAAACCTTAAACAGGAAACTGAATTGGAAGGGCACATCAAAGAGAGGACTGAGAAAGCCCAGAGATGTTAAGCACTGTGCAGAAGAGTGGTGGGCTCTAAATGGGCTCTGAATCCAAAGGCGACTCACTGGATTTATTCGTATGAGAGCATAATAAGGCCAGTCCTGACCGTCCATAGTCCGATGAACATCAATGGAGGAAACGGAAACCGGTCCAAGCGACTCGTTCTATTGGGATAATGAGGACCACATCAACCAGAGCCTGGGAGACGATACTGGACATAAGACCTATAGAGGTTCAGATCAAAAGCGTTGCCGCCATGCCTGCGATGAGAATGAAGAGAATGTTGGGAGAATTAACGGAAACTCGAAACATGAGAAACCATCAAAGGATAATAGGTCAGATGGTGGTGAAATGGCGGATGCCCCTAAGACTCCATGATCGTATACCTGAGGTGGCCATAGCTGTGTGGCATTCTGACACCAGTAAGATTATCATGGACAAATGGGACCCCAGAACAGATACCAGGGGGAACAGATACCAATGGATCATAGAGGAGTGAGAGGACGGGACTGAACGTATATGAAAAGGATTCAGACACCGAGATGCTAATCCAATTACAGGACCTGCTAGAAGAAGTACAGGCCATAACGGAAATGGTTCGGAAATAACACGAGGGCAACAAACGTTAGCATTTGCACAGATTGCCGAAGGGAAATGAAGGCAATAGCAGCCATTACGGTACGATCGCGAACTATATTGGATACTTAGGTGGTCATAGCTGCCGAGTGTGACATTCTGCCACCAGTTCTGGGAGAAAGGGACCCAGAACAGATACCAATGGATCATAGAGGAGTGAGAGGACGGGACTGAACGTATATGAAAAGGATTCAGACACCGAGATGCTAATCCAATTACAAGACCTGCTAGAAGAAGTACAGGCCATAACGGAAATGGTTCGGAAATAACACGAGGGCAGAAAACATTAGCATTTGCATAGATTGCCGAAGGGAAATGAAGGCAATAGCAGCCATTACGGTACGATCGCGAACTATATTGGATACTTAGGTGGTCATAGCTGCCGAGTGTGACATTCTGCCACCAGTTCTGGGAGAAAGGGACCCAGAACAGATACCAATGGATCATAGATGAGTGAGAGGACGGGACTGAACGTATACGAAAAGGATTCAGATACCGAGATGCTAATCCAATTACAAGACCTGCTAGAAGAAGTACAGGCCATAACGGAAATGGTTCGGAAATAACACGAGGGCAGAAAACATTAGCATTTGCATAGATTGCCGAAGGGAAATGAAGGCAATAGCAGCCATTACGGTACGATCGCGAACTATATTGGAAACTTAGGTGGTCATAGCTGCCGAGTGTGACATTCTACCACCAGTTCTGGGAGAAAGGGACCCAGAACAGATACTAGAGGGAACAGATACCAATGGATCATAGATGAATGAGAGGACGGGACTTAACGTATTTGAAAAGGATTCAGACACCGAGATCCTAATCCGATTACCGAACCTGCTGGCTGAAGTGGAGGTCATAACGGAAGTGGTTAGAAAATAATACGGGGCCATGATTGGGAGTAGAAACAAGGCCTTGGCTGGTAGCACTTGGGGGAAAGATAAAGAGACGATACAAATCGCATATGAATCTATTGGTGGTCGTCCATTCGTCGATTTTGCGGTCACCGTTTAGACTCTCAGTCTTAGTGATACTCTCAGTCTTAGTGATACTCTCAGTCTTAGTGATACTCAAGAAATCTTCACACGGTACAAAATACTGCGCCGCGAATTGCCACTGGATGTCACTCCAAGATGTCAGTAAAGCATTTGTAGCATGAGTCCAAAACCGCTCGATGAGGCTATACTGCGCCCACCTTACCCACCAGCATCGGATAAAGGAATTAGGCACTCAAACTATGCTACATCCACGAGGGTACCAACCAAACGAGCCGACTTCTGGAAGGATATACAGTCAGTTAACCACTTGATCGGGGATGAGCACTTAAACGGCAGTGAGGGCGGAACACACGGCAGCAGTTCAGCAGGCTATAGATTCCTACACGTCCAGCGTTTTGCTGGGTGGAAGACCCTCACCCGCCATCGATGACGAGACGCTCAGAGCTATCCCAACTAAGGTTAGGTTAGGTTAGGTGGCAGCCCAATGTATCAGGCTCACTTAGATTATTCAGTCCATTGTGATACCACATTGGTGAACTTCTTTCTTATCACTAAGTACTGCACGATTCCAATGACAAGGGGCCTCCTTTTTATAGCCGAGTCCGAACGGCGTTCCACATTACTGAGGTGGGATAATCCACCGCCGAAAAACTTTTTGGTTTTCGGTCGAAACATAAATCGAACCCACGACCTTGTGTATGCAAGGCGTTCATGCTAACCATAGCACCACGGTGGCTCCCAGCTAAGATCTTGCATCTCCAGGTACTTAAACAGTTACTTTTCCCAACTGAACCCGCAATTCAAGATATTTGTTCGAAATCTACAGACCTGACACCTACTGCACTCTGGATTCATCCAGTCGAAGCAACTTGCTTCCTCGAAATGGATGTAGAAATTTAAATGTCTAATCCTTATAAATTGTATTGTTTTTTTATTCTCCCTATTTGTTTTCATACATAAATTCCCAGGGCGTACAACAACAACGAATACTCGGAGTACGGCATGATCCGCACCACATGGGTGCCGTTATATGCCGGAATAAGAAGAAACGCAAAGCCAAAAGACACAACGCGGGACGAGTTGGATGAATGGGCACGGAAGACACATAAAGCGATGTAGGTAGGACGACGAAGGTACTCACAGAAGAAAAAGACTGGAGAACCACTCAAGGAGAGTAGAACGACAGTCAGGAGTATAATAAGACCTGGGAGCACTAGCTTTGTCATCGACTTGCAATGGTCGGAAGGACGACGAAAATACTTAGATAAGAAATGACAACTCAAGGAGAGTAGGGTGACAGTCAGGAGGACCGTGAGAATAATGACCGGGAATGGGAGCAACGGAG
Organism: Haematobia irritans; assembly: GCF_050003625.1. Lineage (NCBI taxonomy): Eukaryota > Metazoa > Arthropoda > Insecta > Diptera > Muscidae > Haematobia > Haematobia irritans. The sequence goes on along the minus strand of NC_134401.1, from coordinate 38,596,885 downwards.
GATGGTGCATTTAGAGCGTGAATTGAGGATGATGAGACCTTGGAACACTTCTATTGTTACTATCCTGCTTTTACTACATAGGAATGGAAGCAACGGAGGATGGTACATGTACGGCGTGAGTTTTGGATGATGAGACTTTGGAACACTACTTTTGTCACTGTCCTACAACCGTCCGAATGACGACGAAAATACTCAGAAAAGAAAAAGCGAAAGGAGAATTACGACATCAGACGGACTGTGGGAATAATGACCGGGCAACTAGAATTGAGAGCATATCTGCGTCGAATAGGAGCAGCAGAGGATAGTGCGTGATGTAGGTCGTGATTTGAGGATGATGAGACCTTGGAATACTACCTCTGTCACTATCCTGCGTTTATTGAGTAAAAGTTATGCATATCGGTGAAGAGGTGATCCGGAACCTGGTCCAGGGGTGAACCACAAAACGTCTGGAGAACTAGTCAAGGACGACAGTCAGGAGGACCCTGAGAATATTTACGGGGCACCCAGAATTGAGAGTACATCCATGCCGAATACGAGACCATGATGATTAGACCTTTGTCACTGCCCTGCAACGGTCGTAAAGACGACGGAAATACTCAGAAAAGAAAAACATGTAAAATTACTCAAGGAGAGTATAACGACTCAGGAGGACTGTGGGTGTAATGACCGGGCGCCTAGAATTGAGAGCACATATGCGTCGAATAGGAGCAGCAGAGGATTTGAGGATGATGAGACCTACCTTTGTCACTGGCCTTCATCTACTAAATATTAACTAATCATATCGGTGAAGAGGGGATTCGGAACCTGGTCCAGGGGTGACTCAGAAAACCCCTGGAGAACTAATCGAGGAGAGTAAGACAACAGTCAGGAAGACCCTGGGAATATTTATGGGCCACCTAGAATTGAGAACACATCTGTTTCGAATCGGAGATGACGAGACCCTAGAACACTACCTCTGCCACTGCCCAGCAAAGTTCGTAAGGCCGATGGGAATACGCAGAAAAAGACTAGAGAACTACTCAAGGAAAGTAGGATGCCAGTCAGGAGGACCGTGCAAATAATGACCGGGCACAACTGCGTCGAATAGGAGATGCTGAGACCTTAGAACACTACCTTTGACGCAGTCCTGCAACGGCCAGAAGGACGACGAAAATACTCAGAAAAAAAGCGAAAGGAGAATTACGACATCAGATGAACTGTGGGAATAATGACCGAGCAATTAGATTTGAGAGCATATCTGCGTCGAATAGGAACAGCAGAGGATAGTGCGTTATGTAGGTCGTGATTTGAGGATGATGAGACCTTGGAATACTACCTCTGTCACTATCCTGCGTTTATTGAGTAAAAGTTATGCATATCGGTGAAGAGGTGATCCGGAACCTGGTCCAGGGGTGAACCAGAAAACGTCTGGAGAACTAGTCAAGGACGACAGTCAGGAGGACCCTGGGAATATTAACGGGCCACCTAGAATTGAGAACGGTCGTAAGGACGACGGAAATACTCAGAAAAGAAAGAAATGGAGAATTACTCAAGGAGATTATGACGACTCAGGATGACTGTGGGAATAATGACCGGGCGCCTAGAATTGAGAGCATATCTGCGTCGAATAGGAGCATCAGGGGATTTGAGGATGATGAGACCTACCTTTGTCACTGGCCTTCATTTACTAAATATTAATTAACCATATCGGTGAAGAGGGATTCGGAACCTGGTCCAGGGCGGAACCTGCAACGGTTGGAAGAACGACGAAAATACTCAGAAAAGAAACAGACTAGAAAACTAGTAAAGGAGAGTAGGAGAAAAATGATCGGGCATTTAGAATTAAGAGCACATCTGTGTCGAATAGAAGATACTGAAACCTAAGAACACTACATTTGACGCAGTCCTGCAACGGCCAGAAGGACGACGAAAATACTCAGAAAAGAAAAAGTATGGAGAATACTCAAGGAAAGCAGGACGATAATCAAGAGGACTTTGGGAATAAATGACAACAGAGGATGGTGCATGTAGGGCGTGATTTGACGATGATGAGCCCTCGGCACACTACCTTTGTCACTGCCTTGCTTTAAATAGCTAAAGAGTTAACCATGTCGGTGAAGCGGCGATTTGGGATTTGATTCAGCTTGGAAAAAGGAGAATTAGGGAAATCATTCGAGACACAGAGTTTCTGGCATAAACGAAGAATACGATGAATTACAGGCTTAGAGATATGTTAGTCGGAAAGAGAAAGGACAACCTGAATCCTCTTTTTGACGTTATCTAACCAGAGGAACTAATATCTGTTCGTATGCCTCTGAATACCTGAGCGATCAAACAAAGCGTTCAATTTTTTGTCACTTTTTTTGATAGAGAGAGTCCCGTTTTATAGAACGTTTTTTATTGTTAGCAGTTATGTGATGATGCAGCACTGCGGTAGCTCTATTCTTTTAAATTTCTCTCACTGTATTCATAGCAAGGATTAACATGTTTGACTTCTTTATACTTTGCCTCGGTTTTCCTTTTACCTTCGGCAGTAAATAGTGACAATACACCTTAACTGCAGGAGAAGCACAACGACAACAACAAAACAAAAAACACAAGTGTGAAATGCCGAGCACTTTAGCCATAAAAAGAAGCTCTCATTTAACTACCACTCATGCATATTTTAATGTCCTTTAAAGGATAACACACAAGTAGACGCATGCATATATCACATTCGCTGGAATCCATATGCATACAAGCTCCTCATATATGGCAAAGAAAGCAGAGGAGGGTGGTGTGCCAGAGATTAAAGAATGGTTGGATGTTTTATTTGTTGTTGTTGTTGTGTTTTTTGTCCCCTTCCAAAGGAGACAAAGATTTAATGATGCCAACAAAATGTTTTCCTCATTTTTTTTTTAAACAACTGCACCGACGACAATGACTCTGAGAATCTAAATGGCGTTGGTAATTACAACCACTTTGGCTCTTGACACAATACACGCAATGCAATCCCTCCCTGCCACCACCCACGCGCCACCACTTGAGGGATCCTTTGCATAGCTAGAACCCAGTAACCAGGAAAACCTAGATTCCCTAGCTAGTTTACTTGTACTTCTACTACTTCTTCTGTTTTTCTCAAAGACCGACATTGTCCCCATTTTGTTTTTAAAGCTGCAGGGGTGGTGTGGCATGGGTTACGAGAGAGATCTGCTGGTGATGGTGTTGGTTCCGATGCAGCAACTGTTAAAGTCATTTGAAACATCAACATTTATGGCTTTTGGGTATTGCATCAACAACAGCAACAATGCCACTTCTATAAGAAAAGTAGGGTTATTAGTAAACCTAGTTAAGATCCATGATACACTTCAACAAACCCAGCATCAACATCAGCCACGCTCCTCCGGCCCCTTTCCCCTTCCCATTTTCCATGCAAATAATACAGCTCTTCTCCCAGATGTAGGTGCAGCTATTTTTAACCAGTTTACTTTCTTCGTTGTGCAATTTTTCTTTTTCTGCATACGGATATCCCTTCCCTTCATTATCATTCATGGAGGTGGTAATAATGGTTGCGCATAGCTCAGGGTCTCCTTCCATGGGAGTGTAGGTGTAGGATTATTCATGAACTAGCTACTCTTAACCAAATGTCCCTGGGTTGATAATGGATATTGACGCTGTTTTCTCGTTTGCTGTTGGCTTCCTTGCTGTTATTGCAATTTGTTGCTTAGCTGTTGCTGCTGATGTGGCTGTCTTTCCATTATTCCTCATTCGGCTACTGTTGCTTGCATTTATGTACAATACTTGATAATGAAACAAGCAATGGATAGCTTGTTTGTTGGGTGCAAACTCGCCACAGGGGGAAAACTAGAGATAGGTAAACAATGTCTTGAGGACTTTTAGTTTTAACAAAGACTTGAGTATTTTTCCCAGAATAATTAAGAAATAAAGACGAGAGTCCTGGTGAAACTTTAAACTAATATTTCAGAGGCGAATTTGTAAACGAAAACTTAATGGAAGAATCTTGAAACGAAGTCTAAAAAATTTTATATCAATAGAAAATTTTGTCAAAATTTTTTATCAATAGAAAATTTTGTAAATTTTTTTTCCAATGGAAATTTTGTCAAAAATTTATTTTTATATTCTATATTTTCTCAATATTTTATCTTTATACAAAATTTTCTCAAAATTTTATATCCAAAGAAATTTTTTTTAAATTTTATTTCTACAAAATTATAAAAAAATTATATTTCTATGGAAAATTTTGCCAAAATTTTATTTCTATAGAAAATTTTTTTTCTATAGTAAATTTTGTCAAAATTTGATTTCTATAGTAAATTTTGTCAAAATTTTAATTCTTAAAAATTTTTGTCAAAATTTTATTTCACTAGAAAATTTTGTCCAAATTTTATTACTATAGAGAATTTAGTAAAAATTTTATTGCTATAAAGAATTTTGTCAAAATTTTATATTTATTTTTTCTACAGAAAATTTTATAGAAATTTTATTTTCATACAAAATTTAAAAAAAAAATTATTTCCATAGAAAATTTTTGACAAAATTTTATTCTATAGCAAATTATTTCAAAATTTTAATTCCATAGAAAATTTTTTCAAAATTTTATGTCTATAGAAATTTTTCTCAAAAATTTATATCTCTAGAAACAAAATTTTATTTCTAAAGAAAATTTTGTCAAATTTTTATTTCTATAGAAAATTTTGTAAAAATTTTATTTCTATAGAAAATATTGCCTAAATTTTATTTCCATAGAAAATTTTGTCAAAATTTTGTTTCTATAGAAAACTTTGTCAACATGTTATTTCTATACAAAATTTTGTCAAAATTTGATCACTATAGAAAATTTTGTCAAAATTTTATTGCTATAGAGAATTTTGTCAAATTTTTATATCTATTTTTTCTATAGAAAATTTTGTCAAAATTTTATTTCCATACAAAATTTTATTTCTTTTGCAAATTGTGTCAAAATTTTATTTTTAAAGAAAATTTTGTCCAAATTTTATTACTATAGGAAATTTTGTCAAAATTTTATTTCTATAGAAAATGTGTAAAAATTTTATTTCTATAGAAAGTTTTTTCAACACTTTTTATAAATCAATTTGTCAAAAATTTTTATTCCTATAGAAAATTTTGTTTTAAATTTTTTTCCTATAGAAAATTTGTTTTAAATTTTATTTCTATAGAAAATTTTGTCAACATTTTTGATTCTTATCTAAAATTTCGTAAAAATTTTATTTCTATCGAAAATTTTGTAAAAATTTTATTTCTATATAAAATTTTGTCAAAATTTTATATCAATAGACAATTTTTTTCAAAATTTTATTTCTATAGAAACAAAATTTTATTTATATCGAAAATTTTGTCAAAATTTTATTTCTATAGAAAATTTTGTCAAAATTTTATTTCTAAAGAAAATTTTGTCAAATTTTTTTATAAATAGGAAATTTTATCAAAACTTTTTTCCTAAATAAAATTATAGTAAATTTTGTCAAAATTTTATTTCTTTAGAAAATTTTGTCAAAATTTTATTTCTATAGAAAATTTTGTCAACATTTTATTTCTATAGAAAATTTTGTCAAAATTTTATTTCTATAGAAAATTTTGTCAAAATTTTATTTCTATAAAAATTTTGTCACATTTTTATTTCTATAGAAAATTTTGTCTAAATTTTATTTCTATCGAAAATTTTGACAATATTTTATCTCTACAGAAAATATTGACAACATCTTATTTCTATAGATAATTTTGTTAAAATCTTATTCTATAGAGAATTCTGTAAAAGTTTTATTTCTAATGAAAGTTTTGTCAAAATTTTATTTCTAAAGAAAATGTTTTCCAAATTTTTTTACTATAGAAAATTTTGAGAAAATGTTCTATTGATACAAAATTTTGACAAAATTTTCTGTAGAAATAAAAGTTTGACAAAATTATCTATAGAAATAAAATTTTGACACAATTTTCAATAGAAATAAAATTTTTTCAAAATTTTCTACAGCAATAAAATGTTGACAAAAATTTCTATAGAAATAAAATTTTGACACAATTTTCAATAGAAATAAAATTTTGATAAAATTCTCTATAGCAAAAAAATTTTGAGAAAATTTTGTATAGAAATAAAATGACACAATTTTCAATAGAAATAAAATTCTGACAAAATTTTCTATAGAAATAAAATTTTGACTATTTAGATCTGAGCAGATCCGAAAATTGGTAAGATATGATTATATCTAATTGCTATAGAAGTATATCTGATCAGATCTCAAAATTGGCCTAGATCTAATGCCTTAGATATAATTATATATATTCCTATATGCAAATAGATCTGATGCTAGATCTTGTTATATATGGGATTATATCTAGTAACATCTAATTATATCTCATCATATCTGGTTAGATCCAATGTGGCCAATTTTGAGATCTGATCATATCTAATTTGATCCGCCATTTTTTTGAGAAAATTTTCCCTCAAGTGGTGGCGCGTGGGTGGTGACAGGGAGGGATTGCATTGAGCCAAAGTGGTTGTAATCACTATAGAGAATTCTTATTTCTATAGAGAATTATGTCAAAATTTTATTTCTAATGAAAGTTTTGTCAAAATTTTATTTCTAAAGAAATTTTTCTCCAAATTTTATTACTATAGACAATTTTGTACAAATTGTATTTCTATAGGAAATTTTGTTGAAATTTTATTTCTAAGGAACACTTTGTCAAAATTTATTACTCCTATAGAAAATTTTGTCAAAATTTTATTTTTATAGAAAAAAATTGTGATTTTATATATATGTTTGTCAAAATTTTATTTCTATAGAAAATTTTCTCATCAGAAAATTTTGTCAAAATTTAATTTCTATAGAAAATTTTGTCAAAATTTTATATCAATATAAAATTTTGTCAGCATTTTATTTCTATAGTAAATATTGTCAAAATTTTATTCCTAAAGAAGATTTTGTCAAAATTTTATTTCCATAGACAGTTTGTCAACATTTTATTTCTGTAGTAAATTTTGTCAAAATTTTGTTCCTAAAGAAAATTTTGTCAAAATTTTATTTCATAGAAAATTTTGCCAAAATTTTATTTTAATAGAAAATTTTGTCAAAATTTTATATCAATAGAAAATTTTGTCAAAATTTTATGTCATAGAAAATTTCGCCAAAATTTATTTGCTATAGAAATTTTTGTCAAAAATTTATTTCTATAGAAAATTTTGTCAAAATTTTATTTTGTAGAAAATTTTGTCAAAATTTTCTTTCTATACATAATGTTGCCAATATTTGATCTTTAAAGAACATTCTCTTAAAATTTTATTTCTATACAAAATTTTGTCAAGATTTTTTTCTATAGAAAATTTTGTCAAAATTGTAGTTCTGTACCGCCCTGGATTTTGTCCGTTCCGGCCAACCTGCTAACCGATAATCAAAAGCAACCGGCAGTAAGGAAGCCCATCAATTGAGTTTACCGCCTATATTTCTGGCGCTGAATAATGCGTGGCATCGCGAAATTGTGAGCTATTGCAGGTCCTGTATCTATCAATTGTGTCCCAACTAGGGACAGATTTAGGAAGTGAATCGAGTTAATGCCTCAGCGGAAGGCCACTACGGAAAAAATGTTGGAAACATTTCTGGAAGGGACTGTCTCAGTAGTGGCCAACGTGATCTACGTCTCGCTTGAGAAATACAAACCAAGGTATCAGCGAGGGAATTGCAAGCAATTGTGTAACCGATCCGATTTTGTAACCACAAACCGAGTTTAGATTGGATTTATTGCAGCCCAAAGTCGGAGTAGAACATTTGAGAAAAAAGTGTCATTCGCAGTAAATTTTTGCTGACTAATTTGAACAAAGTGGCAGAAGTTTGTTTTATAAAAAAGAAATATAGCCATTTTGTCTCAATTTCATCGAAAATAAATCCATGAAATTGATAGCAAAGCAGCGTTAACGTTGAGAATTTCTAAAAGGTGGCACAAAAAGTGTCACTCAAAAAAGAAGGTTACGCAATTATTTGAAAATGTGGTACAAAGAAAACAAATTCTAATCTATAGCTGGTAGTCGATTGAGACCTTTTTGATTCCTTCTTATGTAAGAATTTTTGCACTATCACTTCTAGATTTCCATACACTGTGCCCCAGACCTCATGCTATGGAATATGCAACAAATGTGCTTAATTTATTACTTGACAAAGCGATGAACGAAAAACACAAACCGACAAGAGAGAACGCAAACAACGGTTAAGGAAAACATCCTCTTGAGTTCGTACGCTTTGGCCAAAAAAAAAAACAGCTCATAAACCCTGAAAGTAAGCAGCAAACTAAAATGGACACTTTTAACTAAAAGTATGCTATTAAAAGCTTCATAATTACAAGCATTTATGACACATTACTGCTCAATTTTGGCTTGAGACCACAAGGACACGATGTCACTCAAATAACTAAAGCAGAGGCAATTCTGACATTCCGAAACCCATCCCTCCTCCAACTGTCCGTCCACACAAAATTTTTAAAATTTTGTTAGCCATTCATTTCCGTTTGCCACTCGCACAAATTTTATGTCCCTATATGATTCTTTATTGATGTCAATCCATCATTCATTCCATTTAAATACTCTTCTAACAAATCAGTGTCACTCGCCATCATGAAAAAACTTTACTCAACGAATTAATGGACCAAAAAATGAATGAATGGCCATCATTTTTGGTTGGTCAGAATGGCGGATGCTATAAAAAGAGAGAGCGCACGCGGTTGCATGCAGATGCATAACGGCAACGTTCGAACCACGGGCATTTGGAAAACAATCACCAGCTCATCTACTATCACCCACGGCTCTTCAATCACTCACCATATATATGCGGGGGGGCGTATAGGAAATTGCCATACGTGGTCCTTCTGCCATTCACAAAAATCTATAATGGTGGATATTCTTTCTATCGCCGCGTCAAGCCTCATCATGCATGCATATCAATGTCTCTTAGGGAAGCAAAATGCTTCAATCGATTGTCGGTCATAGGGTAAATAAGCTACTGGAAAAGATACTATGTCAAAAATAACAAGGATTCATGGTGGCTAGGATTAAGGGTATTTGAATTTCTTCATCCAAATACATGAAGTGACAAAAAATCTCATATGGATACCTCCAAAAGAGGTTTTGTTGAATGAAGAACCAAATTTTAAGCAAGACATATTGTCTTGGCGAGATTGGAGTAGAGAAAGAAATCAATTTCCGCGAGATACTAGCAATGAAAATTGATGGCCCCCACACAATTAAAAAGAATTGACAATCAACTGAAGAAAAAACGAAAGTTGGTGCATAGGTTTAGGCGCATCAAATAAGAACAATTGGGGATCAGTTAGTTATCTAGAAGATTTAATTTCTGTTCAATAAAACTTTTAAAAATTATTTAAAAATTCACTTTTATAGGAACTTTTGTCAAAATTTTAAGAGAATTTAATTTCTATAGGAAATCTTCAAAATTTAATTTTTATGGGAAATTTTGTTATTATTTCATTGCCATAGGAAATTTTCAGAAAAGTTTTATGAAATTTTCTGATTTTTTTATAGGAAATTTTCCGAAATTTTCATTGCTATAGGAAATTTTGTTAATTGTTCATTTTTATGGGGATTTTCTAAAAATTTTATTTCTATAGGAAATTTTCTGAAACTTTCATTTCTATATGACTTTTTTATATGATATTTTCTAAAATTTGATTTCTAAAGAAATTTGTATCAAATTTCATTTATATAGAAAATTTTCTAAAAAATGTACTTCTTCAGGAAATTTTATGAAAAATTCATTTTTACAAGAAATTTTCTAAAAATTTAATTTCTATAGAAAATAAATTCCTTTTCTATGCGAAATTTTCCGAAAATGTAATTCATTTCTAAAGGAAATTTTCTGAAATTTTAATTTCTATAGAAAATTTTCTGAAAATTTCATTTCTGTAGGAAATTTTTTGAAAATTTAATTTCTGTAGGAATATTTTTTGAAAATTTCATTTCTATAAGAAATTTTCTAAAAATTTCATTTCTATAGGAAATTTTCAGAAAATTTCATTTCTATAGGAAATTTCCTGAAAATTGCATTTCCATAGGAAATTCTCTGAAGATTTCATGTCTATACAAAATTTTATAAATATTTCATTTTTATAGGAAATTTTCTGAGAATTTCATTCCTTCGGGAAATTTTTTGAAAATTTCATAGCAATATATAGCAAATAAATTTAATTTCTAAGCAAAATTTTCCGAAAATGTAATCCATATTGGACATTTCCTAAAAATGTCATTTGTATAAGAAATTTTCCGAAAATGTAATTTCTATTGGACTTTTCTAAAAATATCGTTTGCATAGGAAATTTTATGAAAATTTCATTTAAAGAAATGAAATTTTCTGAAAATTTCATTTCTATAAAAAATTTTCTAAAAAATTCATTTCTATAAAAAATTTTCTAAAAATTTCATTTTTGTAGGAAATTTTTTGTCATTTCTATAAAAAAAAACTTTCTGAAAATTTCATTTCTATAAAAAATTTTCTGAAAATTTCATTTCTTTAAAAAATTTTCTGAAAATTTCATTCCTTTCGGAAATTTTCTGAGAAACTTTGCTGAACATTTCACTTTACTACAAAATGTTCTGAAAATTTAATTTCTTAAGGAATTTTTTTTAATGTTTCATTTTTATATGAAATTTGGTTAAAATGTTATTGTTATAGGAACTTTCCTGAAAATTTAATTTCTATAGGAAATTTTCTAAAAATTTCATTTCTATAGGAAATTTTCTGATTTTTTATAGGAAATTTTCCGAAAATTTCATTGCTATAGGAAATTTGTTAATTTTTCATTGTTATGGGGAATTTTCTGAAAATTTTATTTCTATAGGAAATTTTTTGAAAACTTAATTTCTTTAGGAAATTTTGTTATTGTTTCATTGCTATAGAAGATTTTGTTAAAATTTCATAGTTATAGGAAACTTTTCTGAAAATTTAAATTTTATAGGACATTTTTTGAAAATTTAATTTTTATAGGAAATTTTCTAAAGATTTCATTTCTATAGGAAATTCTCTGAATATTTCATTTTTATAGAAAATTTATTAAAAATTTTATTTCTATAGGAAATTTGCTGAAAATTTCATTTTTATACTAAATTTTGTCAAAATTTCATTTCTATAGGATTTCTTTTTGAAAATTTCGTTTCTACAGGAAATTTTTTGAAAATTTCAATTCTATAGGAAATTTTGTCACAATTTAATTTCTATGGGGAATTTTCTGAAAATTTCAATTCTATAGGAATTTTTGTCACAATTTAATTTCTATGGGGAATTTTCTGAAAATGGATTTAAATTGGATATTTTCTGAAAATTTTGGTTCCATAGGAATTTGTTGAAAGCTTCATATCCATAGGGAATTTTCTGAAAAATGTATTTATTATAGAACATCCCAGCAAAAAAAACGTCGCCAAAAAATTATTGAAAATGTTCTTTTTGGATCCGGAAGTGATGCAAAATTGGCGCAGAAACGATGAATTTAACATGGGCTTGTCATAGGACGAACATCCGACATTTCAACAGCCGTTGCACTAAATATGCATAACTTCTTAAGATGTGATACGAATTCGGTGAGTTGGATGTGAATTAAAACATTTTGGGATATTTTGATAAATAATATATAAATAATTTTTAAAATTTGCTATGATGCTAAAACTAGTCTGGAAAACCTTGAACTGAAATATTTGCAAATATTCGTAATTTTTCTATAATGGATTTAGCATTTTTTTTCGACAAAATTTAAATAATTTGTATCAGTTTAATAATCCTTACACTGTTTGAAACAAAAAAAATTAAACTTATACTTTAAAAATATGAAAAAAACGTGTTATAAAAATTTGAATTAAAATAACTTCCTGAGTGATTAAAATAATGAAAATTGTTGGGATGACATTTTTGGAAGTGATTTTACAGTTGTTGCTTTAGAACTACTTCAAAATGTTTTTGCTGGGCATTTTGTCAAAATTCAATTTCTATAGGGAAGTTTGTTAAAATTTCATATCTATAGGAAATTTTTAGAAAATTTCATTTCAATAGAAACAGTAGAGTAGTTAAAATAATGAACATTTTTTGGATAACATTTTTGGAAATGATTTTACTGTTGTTGCTTTAGAACTACTTCCAAATGTTTTTGCTGGGCATTTTGTCAAAATTCAATTTCTATAGGGAAGTTTGTTAAAATTTCATATCTATAGGACATTTTTAGAAAATTTCATTTCAATAGGAACATTTCTGATAAATAAACTTCTTTAGAATAATTTCTGAAAATTTCATTTCAATAGAAAATTTGTTTCAATGCTACAGGGAATTTTGTCAAAAATTCATTGCTCTAGTAAATTTTGTCAAAAATTCATTGCTCTAGGAAATTTTGTCAAATCTCCATTGCTATAGAAAAATTGTGCATACATTTCAGTTATATAAGAAAATTTGTCAATATTTCATTTCTACAGATTTTTTTTTCAAATTTCATTTCTTTTGGAGATTTTGAGATTTTGTCAAAATTTCATTGATATAAGAAATTTTGTCAAGCTTTTATTGTCATAAGAAATTTTGGCAAAATTTCATTGCTATAGGAAATTTTGTCAAAGTTTCATTACTATAGGACATTTTATCAAAATTTTATTGCTATATGAAATTTTGTCTATAGAAAGTGTTCCCTAAATTTATTTATTTAATTTTTATAGATAGATTTTGTCGATTTTTTTTTGCCACAGAAAAAATTTACTAAAATTGTTTTTCTAAATTTTGAGAAAATTAAAAAATTTTGAGAAAATTTCATTTCTATAGGAAATTTTGTCAAATAGTCGATTTTTTGGAATTTGTCATTTTTTGATAATAGGAAATTATTTTTTTTTTTTTTGTGAATAAAGAATTTTGTCAAAATTTTAATCGTGGAACCTGTTGTCCCTAATTCTTTCTTCGCGTCATTAGGAAAATAAAACCCATTAGCGATATCAAACCTAACAAAGAATTTAATTATCCTAATAAATTTATTTCGGTTCTGGTTGTTTGTTTTTAATAAAAATCAATTTTGAAATCATTTCCACATTAACATTAAAATTTAAGGAGTTAAAGACATTCCCGTGCTCCTTTGGGGTGTGAAGGCAACACATACAATTGTAATTCATTAATTCTTGAAACGTGAGAGCATGCAAAACTGTACGTAAGCACGTACAATGAAAACGAACAGCATCAGTCCTTCTGCCTAAAAATATGCTTTATTTTATTAAAGTACAACACATTTCCGTTTCCGTTGTACCCCATATACCTCCGGCCTAATATTATGATACACAGACACAATAATTTGTGTATACGAATGAAATGACCCCAAACGGTATATGATGAAGGGGTGCAATGGGTGGCCTATGTATGAGGGTGTGTCTGTATGTGTGCGTGCGTGTGTTTGTTTGTTTCTGTGGCATTATGCAAACATAGTTTATGGTTATTATATTTATACCAACAATTCTTATGGAGATGTAAATAATGATGTTGCCTTCCCCCGTCCGGGGTTTTGCCTCCTTCGCCATCGCCATCATTGAGAGAATTTTATCTCCTTGAATTTCCTTTCCGGGGTCCCCTTGTATTTCCTTCGATATCGCCTTCATGTTTATCACCAACATCCATGGCTTTAGGGTATACTTGACATCAAATCATTTATTCATTACCATCGATTAACTTTCACTTCAGCTTTGGTTTCACCAAACGAAAAAAAAAATGTTTTTGCGAAATTATATTTTTTGCTCTTTGCTGGAGATCCAAAGAGGAAGGAAATGTGAATCGAAGATAGAGACCACGTAAAGGCAAAATTTGTTTTCATTGAGGACATATACAACGATGAGGTGAGGGCGGTGGCCGTGTCAGAGCAAAACTCTACACGCTCACAAAAAATCGCTTCTGTAACATATACTCCCAAACATATTTTGCTTCAAGCATATATATTTTTGGGTATTGCCCAAACATTTATATGTTTGATCTCTTCCAATATATAATATGTTTGAAAGCATATTGGTCTAAACAATATATGTTTGGGTAGTCTAAGTTCCAAACATTTTGTATTTTTGCATCCAAATTCAATAATGTTGTCTTCCAAAAAACAATATGTTATTATGTGAACATATAATATGTTTGGAAGCATTTTGCACCCAAAAATATTATATGCTTAAAAAAAATTCTCCCAAACAATATTGTGCTCAAAATTTTATTTATTTATTTATATATTTACAATCATAATGAATTATGAAAATAAACAGGTAATATAGGTGCTAACAACATAGGTTTTCGACCTGAATGCTCAAAATTTTGTTTCTGCCCAATTGTATATTCCCCCACATCTTTCTCACTTCCACGAGATTTTTTAGTTCTTAGCACCTTTTTCTGTAATACAAACATTGTAGAAGAAATTATTAAATTGTATGATTTTTTTATTTTAATTTTACCTTTTGCCGGACGGGGATTCGAACAGCGGACCACACAGTTTGTAAGGATCAAAGAAGTAGCTGATCAATTGCCAAAGGAAAAATAAAATGTTAATTTTGTAATAACAAGCAACAACCACCAACTTAATTCAATATCGCTCCCTGTTAAATAGCGCTCCAAGCTACTAAACACATATATGTTTATAGGCTATTTCTAAATTAATATATGTTTGCATCCAAGCATATTATATTTACAAACATTTTATGTCCCAAACATAATATGTTCTAACATATTAACATATATGTCCCAAACATGTTATGCTAGTTTATGAACATTATATGCTTGCACTCAAAAATATTGTGTTTAAAAAATTGTGTTCCAAACATATAATGTTTATAGCCAAACATATGAAAAACAGTCTTTTTGAACCGTGTATAAGGTAACCAGCAACGAGTCTCAGGACCTTACAATTTTATTGTGTTATCACGATAGCCCGCTGGGATGAAGGTGAGCAAGCAATGCAAGTGAACATTCATGGCCATATTCTTTACGAATCAGGTCATTTTGTTATTACTTTGTGTTGCTATTGCTGTTCCTGCTGTTGTAATTCTTGCCATTATCATTAAATATTTATGAAATTCCTTTGCATGAAAAAAATATCTCAAAATTTCTTCTTGGACCCCTTCCTCCCCTTTTGGGATATTTAAACTCCTTGTATTCGATATTCGTTCAAGACCATTGGGTCCAGGTTAAAGGTTATTTTTACGAAAGGCTAAGTACGTTGCAAAGAGTTTATCTTGTTGTCATTCTTCCCGCCTGGATATACAGGGTATTTTATATGTAATACGACCATTTTCAAGTTTGCTATAGAAATAAAATTTGCGTAGAATTTCCTATAGAAATGAAATTTTGGAAAAAATTCCTACATTAATGAAATTTTGGGAAAATTTTTTAACATGAAATCTTAGAAAACTTTTCTACATTAACGAAATTTTGCTTTAATTTCCATTTGAAATGAAATCTTGACAAAATTTTCTATAGCAATAAAATTTCGACAACATTTCCTATAGAAATGAAATTTTGTCAGAACTTCCCATAGAAATTAAATCTTGGTAGAATTTTCTATAGGAATGAATTTTTGGCAAAATTTTCTATAGAAATGAAATCATAAGAAAACTAAATGAAATTAATTAAAAAAATCATATAGATATGAAATTTTGATAAAATTTCCTATAGGAATAAAATTTTGACTAAATTCTTTATGAAAATGAAATTTTGATAAATTTCCTATTGAAATGATATTGTAGCAGAATTTCCTATAGAAATGAAATTTTGGAATACTTTCATACATAATTGAAATTTTGGAAAAATTTCGAATAGCAATAAAATATTGACAAAATTTCCTATAGCACTGACAAAGTTTCCTATAGCTATTAAATTTTGACAAAAATTCTTATAGCAATGAAATTTCAGTAAAATTAAATTTTGACTAAATTTCCAGTAGCAGTGAAATTTTGATAATTTCTTTTTTTTTAATGAAAAAATTTTAAATTTTGACAAAATTTCCTATAGATATAAAATTTGGACAAAATTTTTTTTAATGAAAAAATTTTAAATTTTGACAAAATTTCCTATAGATATAAAATTTGGACAAAATTTTATATACAAATGAAATTTTGACAAAATTTCCTACAGCATTGAAATTTCGGTAAAATTTTCTATAGAAATGTAATTTTGGCAAAATTTCCTATAGAAATGAAATTTTGACAAAATTTCCTATAGAAATGAAATTTAGACAAAATTTCCTATAGAAATGAAATTTTAATAGAAATAAAATATTGACAAAATTTCCTATAGCACTGACAAAGTTTTCTATAGCTATTAAATTTTGACAAAATTTCTTATAGCAATGAAGTTTCAGTAAAATTAAATTTTGACTAAATTTAGAGTAGCAGTGAAATTTTGATAATTTCTTTTTTTTCTTAATGAAAAAATTTTAAATTTTGACAAAATTTCCTATAGATATAAAATTTGGACAAAATTTTATATACAAATGAAATTTTGACAAAATTTCCTACACCATTGAAATTTCGGTAAAATTTCCTATAGAAATTTAATTTTGACAAAATTTCTTATAGAAATGAAATTTTGACAAAATTTCCTATAGAAATGAAATTTAGACAAAATTTCCTATAGAAATGAAATTTTGACAAAATTTTCTATTGAAATGAAATTTTTACAAAATTTCCTATAGCATTAAAATGTTGACAAAATTTTCTATAGAAATAAAATTTTGACAAAATTTCCTATAGCGATGAAATTTTAACAAAATTTCCTATAGCAAATGAAATGTTGACATAATTTCCTATAGCAATAAATTGTTGACAACATTTTCTATAGAAATGAAATTTTGAAAAGATTTCTTAGAGCGATGAAATTTTGAAAAGATTTCTTATAGCGATGAAATATTAACAAAATTTCCTATAGAAATGAAATTTTAACAAAATTTCCTATAGAAATGAAATTTTGAAAAAATTTCCTATAGAAATGAAATTTTTACAAAATTTCCTATAAAAATGAAATTTTTACAAAATTTCCTATAGCATTAAAATGTTGACAAAATTTCCTATAACAAATGAAATGTTGACATAATTTCCTATAGCAATAAATTGTTGACAAAAATTTCTATAGAAATGAAATTTTGACAAAATTTCTTATAGCGATGAAATTTTAACAAAATTTCCTATAGAAATTCATTGCTATAAGTATTTGTTTTAAAATTTCGTTTCTATAGGAAATTTTGTCAAAATTTTATTTCAATAGGAAATTTTGTCAATATTTTATTTCTATAGGAAAATTTTACAGAAATTCCATTGCTGTATGAAACTTTGTCAAAATTTCATATCTATAGGATATTTTGTCAAAATTTCATTTCTATTGGAAATTTTGTCAACATATAATTTCTATAGAAAATTTGGTCAAAATTTCATTGCTATAAGAAATTTTGTAAAAATTTAATTTTTTTTTCTAGGATATTTAAAAAAGTTAAATTTGTTAAAATTTCCTTTTTCAAGGAATTTTTTTAAAAATTTCATTCCTAAACGAAATTTGGCAAAATTTCACTAATATAGAAAATTTTTTCAAAATTTAGTTTCTACAGGAAATTTTGTCAAAATTTCATTTCTATACAAATTTTTGTCAAAATTTCATTTTTAGGAAATTTTGTAAAAATTTTATTTCTCCAAGAAATTTTGTCAAAATTTTTTTTTTCTAGGAAATTTTGTCAAAATTTCATTTCTATAGGAAATGTTGTCAACATTTTATTGCTATAGGAAATTTTGTAAAAATTTCACTTCTATAGGAAATTTTGTCAAAATTTCATTTCTATAGGATTTTTTTTTCAAAATTTCATTTCTATAGGAAATTTTGTCAAAATTTCATTTCTGTAGGAATTTTTGTGAAATCTTCATTTTATAGGAAATTTTACCGAAATTTCAATGCTGTAGGAAATTTTGTCCAAATTTTATTTCTATAGGAAACTTTGTCAAAATTTAAATTTTTTTCATTAAAAAAAAAAAAGAAATTATCAAAATTTCACTGCTACTGGAAATTTAGTCAAAATTTCAATTTACCGAAATTTCATTGCTATAAGAAATTTTATCAAAATTTAATATTTAATTTAACTTTGTCAGTGCTATTGGAAATTATGTCAAAATTTCATTTCTATAGGAAATTTTGTCAAAATTTCATTTCTATAGGAAATTTTGTCAAAATTTCATTTCTGTAGGAAATTTTGTCAAAATTCCATTTCTATAGGAAATTTTGTTAAAATTTCATCGCTATAGGAAATTTTGTCAAAATTTTATTTCTACAGAAAATTTTGTCAAAATTTTATTTCTATAGAAAATTTTGTCAAATTTCATTTCTATAGAAAATTTTGTCAAAATTTCATTTCTATAGGATATTTTGTCAAAATTTCGTTTCTATAGGAAATTTTGTCAAAATTTCATTTCTATACAAAATTTTGTCAAAATTTTATTTTTATAGAAAATTTTGTCAAAATTTGTTTCTATAGGAAATTTTGTCAAAATTTTATTTCTATAGAAAATTTTGTCAAAATTTATTTCTATAGGAAATTTTGTCAAAATTTCATTTCTATAAGAAATTTTGTCAAAATTTCATTTCTATACGAAATTTTGTCAAAATTTCATTTCTATAGGAAACTTTTGTCAAAATTTTATTTCTATAAGAAATTTTGTCAAAATTTCGTTTTGGTAGAAAATTTAGTAAAAGTTTTGAATTTTGTCAGAGAAATGAATTCTATAGGAAATTTTGTCAAAATTTTATTTGCTATAGGAAATTTTGTTAAAATTTCATTTCTATAGGAAATTTTGTCAAAATCGTATCGCTATAGGAAATTTTGTAAAAATTTTATTTCTCTAGGAAATTTTGTCAAAATTTTATTTCTATAGAAAATTTTGTCAACAATTTATTGCTATAGGAAATTATGTCAACATTTCATTTGCTATAGGAAATTTTGTCAAAATTTCATTTCTATAGAAAATTTTGTCAACATTTTAATGCTATAGGAAATTTTGTAAAAATTTCATTTCTATAGGAAATTTTGTAAAAATTTAATTTCTATAGAAAATTTTGTCAAAATTTCATTTCTATAGAAAATTTTGTTAAAATTTCATTTCTATAGGAAATTTTGTTAAAATTTCATCGCTATAAGAAATTTTGTCAAAATTTCATTTCTATAGAAATTTTTGTCAACAATTTATTGCTATAGGAAATTATGTCAACATTTCATTTGCTATAGGAAATTTTGTCAACATTTTAATGCTATAGGAAATTTTTACAAATATATAGAAATGAAATTTGACAAAATTTTCTATAGAAATAAAATTTGACAAAATTTTCTGTAGAAATAAAATTTTGACAAAATTTCCTATAGCGATGAAATTTTAACAAAATTTCCTATAGAAATGGAATTTTGACAAAATTTCCTACAGAAATGAAATTTTGACAAAATTTCCTATAGAAATGAAATTTTGACAAAATTTCCTATAGAAATGAAATTTTGAAAAAAATTCCTATAGAAATGAAATTTTGACAAAATTTCCTCTAGCAAATGAAATTTTGACATAATTTCCAATAGCACTGACAAAGTTTCCTATAGCTATTAAATTTTGATAAAATTTCTTATAGCAATGAAATTTCGGTAAATTGAAAATTTGACTAAATTTCCAGTAGCAGTGAAATTTTGATAATTTCTTTTTTTTTAATGAAAAAAATTTAAATTTTGACAAAGTTTCCTATAGAAATAAAATTTGGACAAAATTTTATATACAAAAGAAATTTTGACAAAATTTCCTACAGCATTGAAATTTCGGTAAAATTTCCTATAAAAATGAAGATTTCACAAAAATTCCTACAGAAATGAAATTTTGACAAAATTTCCTATAGAAATGAAATTTTGAAAAAAAAATCCAATAGAAATGAAATTTTGACAAAATTTCCTATAGAAGTGAAATTTTTACAAAATTTCCTATAGCAATAAAATGTTGACAACATTTCCTATAGAAATGAAATTTTGGCAAAATTTCCTAGAAAAAAAAATTTTGACAAAATTTCTTGGAGAAATAAAATTTTTACAAAATTTCCTAAAAATGAAATTTTGACAAAAATTTGTATAGAAATGAAATTTTGACAAAATTTCCTGTTGAAACTAAATTTTGAAAAAATTTCCTACATTAGTGAAATTTTGCCAAATTTCGTTTAGGAATGAAATTTTTAAAAAAATTCCTTGGAAAAAGGAAATTTTAACAAATTTAACTTTTTTAAATATCCTAGAAAAAAAATTAAATTTTTACAAAATTTCTTATAGCAATGAAATTTTGACCAAATTTTCTATAGAAATTATATGTTGACAAAATTTCCAATAGAAATGAAATTTTGACAAAATATCCTATAGAAATGAAATTTTGACAAAGTTTCCTACAGCAATGGAATTTCTGTAAAATTTTCCTATAGAAATAAAATTTTGACAAAATTTCCTATTGAAATAAAATTTTGACAAAATTTCCTATAGAAACGAAATTTTAAAACAAATACTTATAGCAATGAAATTATGACAAAATTTCATATAGCAATGAAATTTTAACAAAATTTTCTATAGAATTGACATTTTGGCAGAATTTCATATAAAAGTAAAATTCTGACAAAATTTTTTTATTCAAGGCCATAAGTCTTGGCAGAGTTAGCCAATTCGAGCAACTCTAAACTGATTCTAAAATTTAATATTATCTATCTATTTACATTGATGCTTTACATATTAGCCACCCTGTGTGTGAAAGCATGATAGCAATAGATGAAACAACCATTTGTGGTATGTATTTGAGTTTAGTATTGTCATGGTATTCCAGTGACTGGTCATTTGACAGTTGTTTGACAATTTTGTCCTAGGTCCTCTTTAGTTTTTCTCCCCTCCAACCCATTCCTCAGGGGACAATTTAATACAATTAAAAGTAATTGTGGGGATCTTTTGCTGCGTTTAATTAATTTTGTTGTCTCCTTCCCTATAAGGAGGTATAAGCAGCTATACAATTGTTGACCTTTCGTTTGAAGTAAATAAAAAAAATGGCATAGTTAAGTAAGAGGAAATTTTAGGATCCATATCTAAATCTAAATCTATTCGTTGAAATATAGACGTGGTTGAGAGAGAGAGAGAGAGAGAGATGAATTCGTTACAGTAAACTGACTATATTGCACCGATCAGGAAATCCCTGCGCATTGTTCAGGTCTTTGAATTAAATCCTAGGCTAGGTTAAGTTACTCTATAGTGGCATCTAGTTACTCCAGCCTCGTGTTGACATTGACATTTTCCAATTTCCCTATTTCAATTGCTCTCACAATGAGTTTCCTCAATAAAAAAAGGCCAAATTTAAATGGTCATAAACTACTGAATAGTTTATGACCACCCATATTTAATGGTTCCTTCAAATCCACCTGGCCAACATGGTTAACTCTTCTTATGTATGTTTTTTTAATTTCTTTTGGGAGATTTTCATAAATAACACCCACTAAATTATTACGCAGTTATGGAATTTTGGTTTTAATTTAAAAGCTTTGTCATGTCATCAATAAAAATGTGTCCTTAATTATTTCTACCACACAAAATTGACCATAAAACCCTAAAGTAATTGATACAATCTGCATGGGATAGTATTTCATTTTTCTTCTACGTAGGATAAATAAAAGATGCAATGGAAAGGGAAAAAAGTTCCGAAAATATTTGACCAACATACCAAAACATGTTAGTATTATTATCATCGAAAATGTCATCATTTTTCTGGTGCGAGTCCTATGGTCCTGTGTTGTCCTGTTCGGTTGGCTGGGGAAGGGGGTGGGGTTGGTGGTGTAACATCAATACAAACATCATGGGCATTATTGTCATTATTTCTATCACCATGACCATTCAATGGTTATTTCCTATGTCTATTCTCCGTTCCAAATTATGGAATGAGTAGGAAATTTAAGTAGGGTTGTCAAGTTGCGATTAATAGGAAGTCCACAGAATGGAGCCAGTACAAAAAAAGGGGTTCCAAAAAGTGGTTAGAATCCCTAACCTGTGATAGGGTAGTAGTGCAAAGTTAAATTATGTCCAATAATTCTAGAATTCTACCAAAACTTTTAGATTTTTTTACTGTTTGGTAGATTGGTAGAATTCATGATGTTTTGGTAGATTTTGAAAATTTACTATAGAAATCACATTTTCATAAAATTTTTCTATACAAATAAAATTTTGATAAATCTCTCTATCGAAAAAAATTTCGACAAACTTTTCTAACGCAAAAAATTGGACAAAATATTCTATAGAAATAATATTTTGACAAAATTTTCTATATAAATAAAATGTTGACAACATTTTCTCAAAAAATAAAATTTTGACAAAATTTTCTATAGAAACAAAATTTTGACAAAATTTTCTCTAGAAATAATATTTTGACAAATTTTGTCTAGAAATAATATTTTGACAAAATTTTCTATAGAAATAAAAATTTGACTACATTTTCTATAGAAATAAAAATTTGACAAAATTTTCTATAGAAATAAAAATTTGACAAAATTTTGTATATAAAGTTTTGTCAAAATTTTCTATGAAAATAAAATCTTGACAAAATTTGCTATAGAAATAAAATTTTGACAAAATTTTCTATAGAAATAAAATTTTGACAAAATTTTCTATAGAAATAAAATTTTGACAAAATTTTCTATAGAAATAAAATTTTGACAACCTTTTCTATAGAAATAAAATTGTTATATTTCATGTTAGCCTGATACCGAAACAGGCAATTGACATCCAAATGCATTATATCTAATTATACAATTATTTTTCGAGCTTTATGGACAGATATAGATTAATCTATATCTGTCCATAAAGCTCGAAAAATAATTGTATAATTAGAAATAAAATTTTGAAAAAATTTTCTATAGAAATAATATTTTAACAAAATTTGCTATAGAAATAAAATATTGACAAAGTTCTATAGAAATAAAGTTTTGACAAAATTTTCTATAGAAATAAAATTTTAACAAAATTTTCTATAGAAATAATACTTCGACAAAATTTTCTATAGAAATAAAATTTTGACAAAGTTTTCTATAGAAATAAAATTTTGACAAAATTTTCTCTAGAAATAATATGTTGATAAAATTTTCTCTATAAATAATATTTTAACAAAATTTTCTATAAAAATAAAATTTCGACAAAATTTTCTATAGAAATAAACTTTTGACAAAATTTTCTCCAGAAATAATATTTTGATAAAATTTTCTCTAGAAACAATATTTTGACAAAATGTTCTATAGAAATAAAATTTTGACAAAGTTTTCTATAGAAATAAAATTTTGACAAAACTTTCTATAGAATTGAAATTTTTACAAAATGGTCGATGGTAACTATTTTCATTTACCTTCATAACTGACTTTGTGTGGTTTACTTTAATTAAAAGATTGATTGTTTATAAACAGATATTAAAAATATTGTTTGATTGTTTAAAAAAAGTTACTAAAACTTAAAAAAAAAATCCATCTCTTTTTATACCCTCCACCATAGGATGGGGGTATATTAATTTTGTCATTCCGTTTGTAACACATCGAAATATTGCTCTAAGACCCCATAAAGTATATATATTCTGGGTCGTGGTGAAATTCTGAGTCGATCTGAGCATGTCCGTCCGTCCGTCTGTTGAAATGACGCTAACTTCCGAACGAAACAAGTTACCGGCTTGAAACTTCGCACAAGTAGTTGCTATTGATTTAGGTCGGATGGTATTGCAAATGGGCCATATCGGTCCACTTTTACGTATAGCCCCCATATAAATGGACCCCCAAATTTGACGTGCGATTGCTCTAAGAGAAGCAAATTTCATCCGATACGGATGAAATTTGGTACATGGTGTTAGTTTATGGTCTCTAACAACCATGCAAAAATTGGTCCATATCGGTCCACTTTTACGTATAGCCCCCATATAAACGGACCCCCAAGTTTGGCTTGCGATTGCTCTAAGAGAAGAAAATTTCATCCGATCCGTCTAAAATTTGGTACATGGTGTTAGTATATGGTCTCTAACAACCATGCAAGAATTGGTCCATATCGGTCCATAATTATATATAGCCCCCATATAAATCGATCCCCAGATTTGTCCTCCGGAGCCTCTTGGAGGAACAAAATTCATCCGATCCGGTTGAAATTTGGAACATGGTGTTAGAATGTGGTCTCTAACAAACACGCAAGAATTGGTCCATAATTATATATAGCCCCCATATAAACCGTTCCCCAGATTTGATCTCCGGAGCCTCTTGGAGGAGCAAAATTCATCCGAGCCGGTTGAAATTTGCAACGTGGTGTTAGTATAAGGCCGCTAATAACCATGCCAAACTTGGTCCATATCGGTTCATAATTTATCTGCCACTCGAGCCAAAAATAATCTACCAAAATTTTATTTGTATAGAAAACATTGTTATTTCTATAGAAAATTTTGTCAAAATTTTATTTCTATAGACAATTTTGTCAAAATTTTATTTCTATAGAAAATTTTGACAAAATTTTATTTCTATAGAAAATTTTGACAAAATTTTATTTCTATAGAAAATTTTTTCCAAATTTTATTTCTATAGAAAATTTTGTCAAAATTTTACTTCTATAGAAAATGTTGTCAAAATTTTATTTTGTCAAAATTTTATTTCTATAGAAACTTTAAACTTAATTATATAGGTATTTAATCGACTTTGTTTTTAGTTTAATATATACCACGTATGGACTATGTGGTATATATTACGGTGTTAGGAAGTTTTAAGATACCTTGCCATCGGCTTCAGTAGAAGTTTCTACGCAATCCATGGTGGAGGGTACATAAGCTTCGGCCTGGCCGAACTTACGGCCGTATATACTTGTTTTTAACTGACTAACTTCCAATTTTGATTAAAACATTAATTGTATCAATAAATTTTTTAATTAAAAAATTTAAATCACTGACTTAATTAACTTAGTGCTTCTATCTTGATTAAAATGTTGTATAAAATAATTTATTAATTGAAAATTTTTTCAACTTCAATTAACTTTTTAATTGGAAATATTTTGATGTAATCTTTTCTGTGGAGGCAGATCCTCGTGTAGCAGTCTGACACAATTTCTTAGGAACCTGTTTCATTTTGAGCATTCGAATTGCATAAAAAAAGAAAAATTTTTGGAATATATTAAATGTGTAGATCCAATAAGATTTTAATATCAAGAGAGTGCAGAAATCAATACATTATATGAAAATTCAAAAATTGCTACAAACTGGATCACTGATACCAGCCCTGAGATAGGTCCGTTAGTGGCAATTTGTACCAATTCCCATACCTCTTATTGAGGAATTTTTGGGTTAATATCTTCCTTAATTTTCATTCGCTTCCAGCCAATATTTAAATTATATTTAAATATATAAATCATTTGTTCACCCATCTTCCCACTATCATTTCTCATCTACCTCTCTTCTCTCTAAAATATGCTGATCCAATTTAAAGTTTAATTGACTCAACTAATCTTGTATTTTGTTTATGATTTGGATAAAAATTTAATTAATTTTTTTTTTATAGAATTAACATATTTTTTAAATTTAATTAAAACTTTAATTTAAAAAAAACCTATTAATTTTTTGTATAGAAAGTGGCCAAAAATTGTTTTGTAAAAAGATTTTAAATTATCGATTAAAATTTTTATTATCGGAACGCTGTTTATCAGGGAAATCAACAAAAAAAAAAAAACAAAAATCTATTCAATTATTATTCATTCTACTTAGTTATTTATGTATTTTTTGATTTAATATTCCAATATTTTTTTATTTTATTTTTCAAATTGTCTATTCATCTCCAGCGTTGCCAGAATTGTTTCACCAAAAACCGCTAGATTTGCCCAAAAAAATAGCTAAAACAAGTAAGAAAGTCTAAAGTCGGGCGGGGCCGACTATATTATACCCTGCACCACTTTGTAGATCTAAATTTTCGATACCATATCACATCCGTTAAATGTGTTGGGGGCTATATATAAAGGTTTGTCCCAAATACATACATTTAAATATCACTCGATCTGGACAGAATTTGATAGACTTCTACAAAATCTATAGACTCAAAATTTAAGTCGGCTAATGCACTAGGGTGGAACACAATGTTAGTAAAAAAATATGGGAAACGTTTAAATCTGAAGCAATTTTAAGGAAACTTCGAAAAAGTTTATTTATGATTTATCGCTCGATATATATGTATTAGAAGTTTAGTCAATTTTACAACTTTTCGACTAAGCAGTGGCGATTTTACAAGGAAAATGTTGGAATTTTGACCATTTTTGTCGAAATCAGAAAAACATATATATGGGAGCTATATCTAAATCTGAACCGATTTCAACAAAATTTGGCACGCATAGCTACAATGCTAATTCTACTCCCTGTGCAAAATTTCAACTAAATCCGAGCAAAAAATTGGCCTCTGTGGTCATATGAGTGTAAATCGGGCGAAATATATATATGGGAGCTATATCTAACTCTGAACCGACTTCAACAAAATTTGGCACGCATAGCTACAATGATAATTCTACTCCCTGTGCAAAATTTCAAGCAAATTGGGGAAAAACTCTGGCTTCTGGGACCGTATTAGTCCATATCGGGCGAAATATATATATGGGAGCTATATCTAAATCTGAACCGATTTCTTCCAAAATCAATAGGGATCTATTCTGAGCCAAAACACATACTTGTGCCAAATTTGAAGTCGATTGGACTAAAACTGCGATCTAGACTTTGATTACAAAAATGTGTTCACGGACAGACGGACATCGCTATATCGACTCAGGAGCCCACCCTGAGCATTTTTGCCAAAGACACCATGTGTCTATCTCGTCTCCTTCTGGGTGTTGCAAACATATGCACTAACTTATAATACCCTGTTCCATAGTGTGGAGCAGGGTATAAAAAGCTAAAAAATACTAAAAAATAGCTAGAAAAAAAGCTAAATTTTTTTGTATCAAAAGTCACATTTTTGATTGAAATTTAACAAACTTAAAGGCTTTATTTCACTTAAAATGCATATTATTTTCATTTTAATTCCACTTCTGTGAGACTGTAACAATATCTAAGGCATATTAGCTCTGTTTGCGTATTCGATACATTTTGATTACTATCACAATTTTTTTACTGGAAGTCCTTCGTTTTGTGGGAGCTACCTTCCCAACACCTCTATTTTATTTACTTGTTATTTTAAAATATTAAATAATCTAAGCATGCTTTGGATTTGTCATTTTTTTAAATAAAATTTTAGTTTGGTTTTGAAATTGTGAGAAATTCGAAATACATTACTTTTATTTAAATTGTAGAAAATACCTACAGTTTACATTTCCCAGTAAAAACATTTTCATTTTCTTCATGAGCTATCAAAACTTCTTCATGAGCTTTAAAAACGTGCTAACGCCAACTTAAATTTCCAAATTCAGACTCGACTTCAAGTAGAAATTATTGTATGTATACGTTTTTAAAATAAAGTGTTGAAAAACATCTTCTATTTTTGAACGCTATTTTGGTTTGTGGTTAAGATGCTAAAACTCCTCACATTTAAAGACTATTTCATTAATTCTTCGTTCTTTCATGAAAACATACCCATTTTTAAGTTGAATCACTTAATTATAAGGACAAAACGACTTTATCGTCTTTTGGACAAGGAAAAGAGTTTATATAAGAGAAATTCACAAATGCTATTATAACCAAAATTCGCGTTCGTATTTTAAGGAGATGAAATCTTTGGCCTCACGACAATAATTTTTCAGTGCACAAAGCAATTCACATCTACTATTTTAATTTAGTAATATCGCAATAACTTTAGAATATTATAACAAGTATATACAGCAGTAAGTTCGGCCGGGCCGAATCTTAAATACCCACCACCATGAACCAAATATTAGGGTTTCCTTTGAAATTTCAGGAGAGCTTGAGGACTTGAGGACACTTCCCGAAGATAAATTTAAAGATTTCACCTATCAGGACTATATCAAATTCTGGATTAATAAGAACCATTTTTAGTTTTAGAGGAATCATTAACATCTCTTGTAAGTGTGCAAGAAAATTATAAAATAACGTCTTGATTTGAAATCTTAAATCTGTAGAAGTAAAATCTGGAAATTTTACATTTAGTTTCAGGCAATTTTCATGATCAGTGCGCCTTCTACACCCTCAAGAAATGAAGTTGGTCTATATGGAGTCAGTACCAAATGGACCGATAAAAACTTAATCCGATACACGTTTTTGTGAGCCTAAAATACGAGAATATTTACAATTTCAGGCAAATCAGATAAGAAATACGGTTTCTAGAAACCCGAGGAGTAAAATCGGGAGATCGTTCCTATGGGGGCTACACTAAAATATGGACCGATACTCACCGTTTACACCGATACACACCTCTTTATGACCCGAAAATACCTCTAGATTTCCAATTTCAGGCAGATAGGATAAAAACTTCGGATTCTAGAAGCCCAAGAAGTAAAATCGGGAAATCGGCCTATATGGGGGCTATACCAAAATATGGACCGATACTCACCATTTTTGGGACACCTCTTTATGGTCATAAAATACCTTTAGATTTCAAATTTCAGGCAAATTGGATAAAAACTACGATTTCTATAAGCCCAAGACCCCACATCGGGAGGTCGTTTTATATGGGGACCATTCCAAAACATGGACCGATACTCACAATTTTTGGAACACGTATTTGTGGTCCTGTAATACCTCTAGATTTCCAATTTCAGGTAAATTGAATAAAAACTGCGGTTTCTATAAGCCAAAGAAGTAAAATCGGGAGATCGGTCTATATGGGGGCTATACCAAAATATGGACCGATACTCACAATTTTTGGCACACGTATTTGTGGTCCTACAATACCTCTAGATTTCCAATTTCAGGTAAATTGAATAAAAACAGCGGTTTCTATAAGCCCAAGAAGTAATATCGGGAGATCGGTCTATATGGGGGCTATACCAAACATGGACCGATACTCACCATTTTTGGGACACCTCTTTATGACCCGAAAATACCTTTAGATTTCCAATTTTAGGCAAATTGGATAAAAACTACGATTTCTATAAGCCCAAGACCCCAAATCGGGAGGTCGTTTTATATGGGGACCATTCCAGAACATGGACCCATACTCACAGTTTTTGGCACACGTATTTGTGGTCCTACAATACCTCTAGATTTCCAATTTCAGGTAAATTGAATAAAAAATGCGGTTTCTATAAGCCCAAGAAGTAAAATCGGGAGATCGGTCTATATGGGGGCTATACCAAAACATGGACCGATACTCACCATTTTTAGCACACCTCTTTATGGTCATAAAATACCTCTAGTTTTCAAATTTCAGGCAAATTGGATAAAAACTACGATTTCTCTAAGCCCAAGACCCCAAATCGGGAGGTCGGTTTATATGGGGACTATATCAAAACCTGGACCGATATAGCCCATCTTCGAACTTGACCTGCCCGCAGACAAAAGACGAGTTTGTGCAAAATTTCAGCACGATTGCTTCATTATTGAAGACTGTAGCGTGATTACAACAGACAGACAGACAGACAGACGGACAGACGGATATCGTTATATCGTCTTAAAATTTCTCCCTGATCAAGAATATATATACTTTATATAGACGGAAATCGATATTTCGATGTGTTACAAACGGAATGACAAACTTATTATACCCCCGTCTCCATTCTATGATGGTGGGTATAATAACATAAAAAGGATAAACGAGTCAAATGCTAATATTCCCAATAATTTACTGACAGTTTATCTAACAAATTTGTATGGTAATAGTAGATTTAAAGTTTACGATAACTTGAATATGATGAAAAAACTTTATAACAAGGTGTATTTGCTACAAAAATGCCCGCATAATGGCTGGAATCATTATTAATGTTTCAACTGAGCTTTGAAATATGTGGAAACCCTTATTCTTGCAGCAAGGCTTAGATAAAAACGCCGTTTTATCCATATTTCAATAGAAACATGTCGAAAATAAAAAAGCCAAAAATAGCTAAAAGGGTCATGAAAAAAAGCCAGAAAAAAAGCTAGAAGCTAAATGCATTTTTTTCCCGCTAAACGTCTTCAAAAAAAAAGCCAAATCTAACGCGAAAAAAGCTAAATTGGCAACGCTATTCATCTCACTGTTAAGTCGAAACTCTCTTTGTCTTTCTCTCTTCTATGGTTATCTCTTTTTGCTGGTGTAAGTAGAATAACATAGCCCGATCCAATTACGAATTTAATTGATGCAAATAATACCCGCATATGGTTTAAGATTTGATTAAAAATTTATATTTTTCTATTTAGAAGTGGTCCAAAACCACATAGTTTCGTAAACACAAATAAATTTATCGATTAACACTTTTCTTTGGGAACCCTCTTTTTTATCAGGGAAATCGAAAACAATCTTCTCAATTGTCATTCCTTCTATTTAGTTTTTGTTTTTTTTTTTGGAAATATATTTCATTCATTTTTCATTTCACTTCCTGCCAGTATTTTCAAAGCATCTATTCACGCTTCCTCTCACTGTCAATTCTCATTTCGCTCTCTCTCCCTCTCTATCCATCTTTTCTGTTGTTATCTCTTTGCTCTTTGCTTAGTAGAGTAACATATCATAGTAACAGCATACGAGCTACTTTCATATCGACATCCTTACAAAAAAATATATAATGGTCAAGTGTCTAGCATACTTCTGAAATGCCTTTGGACAAAATGGAATATCTGCAGCTGGAGCAATAGCCATGAGATAGTAGATGAATAAATGTTTGCCTGACTGGCTATCTATCCAAGTGACTGCTAGCTCACTGCTCGTTTTGTTATGCTGAGTGTCCAATGAAATGACATTCATTAGTATTGCATGATTTCCCTTTGCTTGACATTTGCTCTCCCTCTCTCTGTATCTCCCACGCTCTTTCCATCACTCTTAGTGAAAAAGAAACCATAT
The DNA here is from genome assembly GCF_050003625.1 of Haematobia irritans. NCBI lineage: Eukaryota > Metazoa > Arthropoda > Insecta > Diptera > Muscidae > Haematobia > Haematobia irritans. The sequence goes on along the minus strand of NC_134401.1, from coordinate 38,565,920 downwards.
CATTTGACTCCAAATGATGATGTGAATGATAAAATTCATAAAATGGATTACAAACAACAGATGGGAAAGTTCAAACCATTTCGAAAAAGGCTAGTTTAGGCTATTAATTCCATGAGCATCTGTAGCTATTGGAGATTAATTCAAAGATTTGATTGACCTCGAGGGGGTAAAATGTTAAGATTTTAGTACTTCGATTTAAATACCCAGCTAAACATACGCAAACATGAAATACAAAAGGTCAGGGAAGCTAAATGCCTAAATAGATTTATTCGACTTTATAACGAAGCCATTCATATTGGACCTCTTTCTTGAACTTCTAGCGATGATGTATAAGCACGGTTGCCATTCGTGAAAATTTTACAAAAATATACCAACTTAACAAAAATCTTATTTTGAAGTTGTTGGTCTAATTTTTGTGGTTAGTATAAAAAAATTGGTTTATTCGAAAGAAATGTATTGCATTTAATTTAGAGAAAATTTTGTCCAAATTATATTTCTATAGAAAATTTTGTCAAAACTTTATTCATATACAAAATTTTGCCAAATTTTTATATCTGTAGAAAATTTTGTCCAAATTTTATTTCTATAAAAAATTTTGTCAAAACTTTATTTATATACAAAATTTTGCCAACATTTTATTTCTGTAGAAAATTTTGTCACAATTTTATTTCTATCAAAAATTTTGTAAAAATGTTATTTCTATCGAAAATTTTGACAAAATTTTATTTCTACAGAAATTTTTGTCAAAATTTTATTTCTATATAAAATTTTGGCAAAATGTTATTTCTATAGACAATTTTGGCAAAATTTTATTTCTATAGAAAATTTTGTCAACATTTTATTTCTATAGAAAATTTTGTCAACATTTTATTTCTATAGAAAAATTTGTCAACATTTTATTTCTATTGAAAATTTGTCAACATTTTATCTCTACCGAAAATTTTGTCAAAATTTTATTTCTGTAAAAAATTTGTAAAACTGTTATTTCTATAAAAAATTTTGTCAAAATTTTATTTCTATAGAAAATTTTGCCAAAATTTTATTTCTATAGAAAATTTTGTCCAAATTTTATTCTTATAGAAAATTTTGACCAAATTTTATTTCTGTAAAAAATTTGCAAAAATTTTATTTCTATAAAAAATTTTGACAAAATTTTATCTCTATAGAAAATTTTGTCAAAATTTTGTCTCTATGGAAAATTTTGTCCCAATTTTATTCCTATAGAAGATTTTTCCAAATTTTATTTCTGTAAAACAGTTTGTCAAAATTTTATTTCTATAGAAAATGTTTGTCAAAATTTTATTTTTACAGAAAATTTTGTAAAAATTTTTTTTCTATAGAAAATTTTGTCAAAATTTTATTTCTATAGAATTTTTTGCCAACATTTTTTTCTATAGAAAAATTTGCCAAAATTTTATCTCTATAGAAAATTTTGTCAAAATTTTATTTCTATAGAGAATGTTGACCAAAATTTTATTTCTACAGAAAATTTTGTCAATATTTTATTTCTAAAGAAATTTTTGTCAAAATTTAATTTCTATAGAAAATTTTTTCCAAATTTTATTTCTACAGAAAATTGTGTAAAAATTTTAATTCTATAGAAAATTGTGTTAACATTTTATATCTATAAAAACTTGTGTAAAAATTTTAATTCTATAGAAAATTTTGTCCAAATTTTATATCTATAGAAAATTTTGTCAAAATTTTATTTCTATAGAACATTTTATCAAAATTTTATTTCTATAGAAAATTTTGTCAAAATTTTATTTCTATAAAAAATGTTATCCAAATTTTATTGCTATAGATTGTGATAAAATTTTATTCCTATTGAAAATTTTGTCCAAATTTTATTTCTATAGAAAATGTTGCCAAAATTTTATTTCTATAGAACATTTTGTCAACATTTTATTTTTATTAATTTTGTCAAAATTTTATTTCATTTCCATATACATTTCCATATACATGTTTGTTCAAATTTTATTTCTATAGAAAATTTTGTCAACATTCTATCTCTACAGAAAATTTGGTCAAATTTTTATTTCTACAGTTCTATAGAAAATTTTGTGCAAAATTTTATTTTTATAGAAAATTTTGTCCAAATTTTATTTCTATAGAACATTTTGTCACTAATTGATTTCTATAGAAAATTTTGTCAAAATTTTAATTCTATAAAAAGTTTTAACCAAAGTTTATTTCTATAAAAATTTTGTCTAAATTTTATTACTATACAACATTTTGATAAAATTTTATTCCTATAGAAAATTTTGTCCAAATTTTATTTCTATAGAATATTTTGCCAAAATTTTATTTCTATAGAAAATTTTGTCAACATTTTATTTCCATAGAAAATGTTGTCAAATTTTATTTTTACAGACAATTTTGTCAACATTTTATTTCTATAGAAAAATTTCTCAAAATTTTATTTATACAGGAAATTTTGTCAAAATGTTATTTATATAGGACATTTTGTCACTATTTGATTTCTATAGAAAGTTTTGTTAAAATTTTATTTCTATAGAAAATTTTGTCAACATTTTATTTCCATAGAAAATTTTGTCCAAATTTCATTTCCATAAACATTTTTGTCCAAATTTTATTTCTATAGAAAATTTTGTCCACATTTGATTTCTTTGAAAAATTTTGTCAAAATTTTATTTCTACAGAAAATTTTATCAACCTTCTATCTCTACAGAAAATTTTGTCAAAATTTTATTTCTACAGAAAATTTTGTAAAAAATTTCATTTCTATAAAAAATGTTGTCCAAAATTTTATTCTTATAGAAAATTTTGTCCATATTTTATTTCTATAGAAAATTTTGTTAAAATTTCTTTCTATAGAAAATTTTGTAAAAATTTTATTCAAAAATTTTGTCAAATTTTTATTTCTGTAGAAAATTTTGTCATAATTTGATATGTATAGAAATTTGTTTTAAAATGTTATTTCTATAGAAAGTGTTATCAAAATTTTGTTTCTAAAGAAAATTGTTCCTCTTAATTGAAGAGGAACATTTTGCAAAATCTACTAAAACATCAAGGATTCTACCAATCAATCAAAAAAATCTACAATTTTTCGTAGAATTCTAAACAACAGTGGCAACCGTGTGTACGATGTGTAACACCACTTAAAAACTTTGTAAATTACACATGTGCCAAGATACCAGCAAAACAGAGGCTCTTTTGGTACAATAGAAATAATCAAGATCCATTTGAAGAAAGGTCGGGCTAAGTGTAATTTGAAGATTGAGTAATTTTTAAAATATTTTTCCGAAGTTAGATTTACTCTACTAAGGTGATCTTTAAACCACAATAACAAATGAAGAAAAATTAAAAATTAAATGAAGAAAATTATTTTCTTAAATTTCTCTAAGGATACTCCTTCAAAAATTCCTTTAAAATTCTTACTTAGATGAATTAAGTGTTGAATTTTTGAGACATGCTCCGAATAAGCGTTATACGTTCTCTCAACTTAAGCCGTGTGTAGTACCAGCATTAAGCGATAAATAATCACACATCACAAATCCTATACCGGGGCTATACCGGCAAAACCAACGACGGCTACGATGGATGACTATGGAGGCTGTGAAATGTATTTGTCATCCTTAATTAAGATTTTAATTATGCAAAATGTTCACATTAACACTTGTTTGACGTTGATGTTGTTGTTGTTGTCGTTTTTTGTTATTATGGTGGAGATAAAAATCCTTTCGTTTACCCACCTTGTAATGCTTTAATGCGGGCATTTGTATATAAGGCTGTGAGGAGATTTTGGAATTTGTATGAGTGTGTGTGTATGAGAAATGGAGAGAGCCAGAGAGGGAATGTGTATTTGTGTGTATTTCAAACACCAGTAAATAAATAAATGTATATATATATGGATCCACAACGCAGATGAATATTTTAGAGGTAAAAAGTGTTGGCATGTCGAGTGAATATTAGGGTGGGTACTATGAAATTTATGTATATAAAAATAAATAATCTGTTCCCTCCATGTTAATTATTTTCCAATTATTTTGGAATCTTATGAGTAATCTTTAAGTATACCAATGCTGCAATAATACAGGCAAGCAAGAGCTTAAGTTAAATGAAATAAAGTGGAAGAAAAATAGAATTGTAAGTTATTCAGAAAAATGCAAAATTTAGAAAATTTTCAATTTCGAAATTGCAACAAGAACAACATAGAGGTGTCCAGTTTTGGTTTTCTGTTCCTGAAAGGTTATCAAATTTCTTACATTTTGATGTATGATTTCTCTTCCTGGTGCTCTATATGAAAAAAATAAAGTAAATTCTCACCGTATGGCATGGAAAATGGCCTTCCAATTTTTATTTCGTAATTTATTTTTAAAAATCGAAATATGCAAATATATTGGCAGGTTTTTGACATATACTAGATACGAAATACTAGATACCTGGAAATAGGGTTCCAGGTTGTTCCAGTTCTTAAACCAAACAAGTAAGGAAAGTCTAAAGTCGAGCGGGGCGGGCGACCATATTATACTCTGCACCACTTTGTAGATCTAAATTTTCGATACCATATCACATCCGTCAAATGTGTTGGAGGCCATATATAAAGGTTTGTCCCAAATACATACATTTAAATATCACTCGATCTGGACAGAATTTGATAGACTTCTACAAAATCTAAAGACTCAAAATTTAAGTCGGCTAATGCATTAGGGTGGAACACAATGTTAGTAAAAACAAGTATATACAGCAGTAAGTTCGGCCGGGCCGAATCTTAAATACCCACCACCATGAACCAAATATTAGGGTTTCCTTTGAAATGTCAGGAGGGCTTGAGGACTTGAGGACACTTCCCGAAGGAATCGTTAACATCTCTTGTAAGTGTGCAAGAAAATTATAAAATAACGTCTTGATTTAATCTTAAATCTGTAGAAGTAAATTTTACATTGAGTTTCAAGCAATTTTCATGATCAGTGCGCCTTCTACACCCTCAAGAAGTGAAGTCGGTCTATATGGAGGCATTACCAAATGGACCGATAAAAACTTAATCCGTTACACGTTTTTGTGAGCCTAAAATACCAGAATATTTACAATTTCAGGCAAATCTGATAAAAACTACGGTTTCTAGAAACCCAAGGAGTTAAATCGGGATATCGTTCTTATGGGGGCTATACTAAAATATGGACCGACACTCACCGTTTTCGGCACACCTCTTTATGACCCGAAAATACCTCTAGATTTCCAATTTCAGGCAAATAGGATAAAAACTTCGGATTCTAGAAGCTCAAGAAGTAAAATCGGGAAATCGGTCTATATGGGGGCTATACCAAAATATGGACCGATACTCACCATTTTCGGCACACCTCTTTATGGTCCTAAAATACCTCTAGATTTCTATTTTCAGACAAATTGGATAAAAGCTACGGTTTCTATAAGCCCAAGACCCCAAATCGGGACGTGTTTTTATATGGGGACCATACCAAAACATGGACCGATACTAACAATTTTTGGCACACATATTTGTGGTCCTACAATACCTCTAGATGTCCAATTTCAGGTAAATTGATTAAAAACTGCGGTTTCTATAAGCCCAAGAAGTAAAATCGGGAGATGGGTCTATATGGGGGCTATACCAAAATATGGACCGATACTCACAATTTTTGGCACACGTATTTGTGGTCCTACAGTACCTCTAGATTTCCAATTTCAGGTAAATTGAACAAAAACTGCGGTTTCTATAAGCCCAAGAAGTAAAATCGGGAGATGGGTCTATATGGGGGCTATACCAAAATATGGACCGATACCCACAATTTTTGGCACACATATTTGTGATCCTACAGCACCTCTAGATTTCCAATTTCAGGTAAATTGAATAAAAACTGCGGTTTCTATAAGCCCAAGAAGTAAAATCGGGAGATGGGTCTATATGGGGGCTATACCAAAATATGGACCGATACTCACATTTTTTGGCACACATATTTGTGATCCTACAGCACCTCTAGATTTCCAATTTCAGGTAAATTGAATAAAAATTGCGGTTTCTATAAGCCCAAGAAATAAAATCGGGAGATCGGTCTATATGGGGGCTATACCAAAACATGGACCGATACTCACCAATTTTGGAACACCTCTTTATGGTCATAAAATACCTCTAGATTTCAAATTTCAGGCAAATTGGATAAAAACTACGATTTCTATAAGCCCAAGACCCCAAATCGGGAGGTCGGTTTATATGGGGACTATATCAAAACCTGGACCGATATAGCCCATCTTCGAACTTGACCTGCCTGCAGACAAAAGACGAGTTTGTGCAAAATTTCAGCACGATTGCTTCATTATTGAAGACTGTAGCGTGATTACAACAGACAGACAGACAGACAGACGGACAGACGGACATCGTTATATCGTCTTAGAATTTCTCCCTGATCAAGAATATATATACTTTATATAGTCGGAAATCGATATTTCGATGTGTTACAAACGGAATGACAAACTTATTATACCCCCGTCACCATTCTATGGTGGTGGGTATAAAAATATGGGAAACATTTAAATTTGAAGCAATTTTAAGAAAACTTCGCAAAAGTTTATTTATGATTTATCGCTCGATATATATGTATTAGAAGTTTAGGAAAATTAGAGTCGTTTTTACAACTTTTCGACTCAGCAGTGGCGATTTTACAAGGAAAATGTTGGTATTTTGACCATTTTTGTCGAAATCAGAAAAACATATATATGGGAGTTATATATAAATCTGAACCGATTTCAACCAAATTTGGCACGGATAGCTACAATGCTAATTCTACTCCCTATGCAAAATTTCAACTAAATCGGAGTTAAAAATTGGCCTCTGTGGTCATATGAGTGTAAATCGGGCGAAAGCTATATATGAGAGCTATATATAAATCTGAACCGATTTCAATCAAATTTGGCACGCATAGCTATAATGCTAAATCTACTCTCTGTGCAAAATTACAACCAAATTGGGCCAAAACTCTGGCTATTAGAACCATATTAGTCGATATCGGGCGAAAGATATATATGGGAGCTATATCTACATCTGAACCGATTTCAATTAAATTTTGCACACTTAACTGCACTACGAATTGTACTCCTAGTGCAAAATTTTAAACAAATTGGGCCAAAATTCTAGCTTCCAGGACCATATTAGTCCATATCGGGCGTAAGATATATATGGAAGCTATATCTAAATCTGAATCGATTTCAACCAAATTTGGCACGCATAGCTACAATGCTAAATCTACTCCCAGTGCAAAATTTCAACCAAATTGGACCAAAACTCTGGCTTTTAGGACCATATTAGTCCATATCGGGCGAAAGATATATATGGGAGATATATCTAAATCTGAACCTAAATCTGTAAATCAATAGGGTTCTATTCTGACCCAAATGTGGAACATGTGCCAAATTTGAACGCGATTGGACTTAAATTGCGACCTAGACTTTGATCACAAAAATGTGTTCACAGACAGACGGACGGACGGACAGACGAACATGGTTATATCGACTCAGGGACCCACCCTGAGCATTATTGCCAAAGACACCATGTTTCTATCTCGTCTCCTTCTGGGTGTTACAAACATATGCACTAACTTATAATACCCTGTTCCACAGTGTGGCGCAGGGTATAAAAACATGTACCTCTTGGAGACTCATATCAACCTATTACCCTTCTATCCCCCATCACCAAGATTCTGGAAAATATTTTATTGCCTTATTGAATGAATCGATTCTCGTAGTATTGGACTTGATGCAGTGCACCGAACCACCCTTTTAGGAGATATTATGGAAACTTCCCTCCCTAATAATCTCAACAGATGGTTGGCAAACTATATGGCTGGTAGTAGAGGTGTGCGCGTGAGAGAAATTTCATTGTCACTCACGCACATTCATGAATCAAAACGCTCACGCACGAACTACGTTTAAAGACTCACGCTCACCCACGATTCACGACAATTAACGTGACTCACGACAAATTCACGAGACTCACGACATTTTCCAACCGGAAAAGTGGAAAGGTAACAAAATTAATAAATAGGATATGGTTAGGTTAGGTTATGTGGCAGCTCGATGTATCAGGCTCACTTAGACTATTCAGTCCATTGTGATACCACATTGGTGAACTTCTCTCTTATCACTGAGTGCTACCCGATTCCATGTTAAGCTCAATGACAAGGGACCTCCTTTTTATAGCCGAGTCCGAACGGCGTTCCACATTGCAGTGAAACCACTTAGAGAAGCTTGAAACCCTCAGAAATGTCACCAGCATTAATAAAATCGGTTCGTGAATGTGCGTGAATAAAATTTCTGCAAAATCACGCTCACGAAAAAAATCAAGATTTAATTCTTTCTGATATGATAACTGAATTCTATTTAGCTGTCGAACTATATCCCATTTATTATTTTTATTAGGAGCCACCGTGGTGCAATGGTTAGCATGCCCGCCTTGCATACACAAGGTCGTGGGTTTGATTCCTGCTTCGACCTACCACCAAAAAGTTTTTCAACGGTGGATTATACCACCTCAGTAATGCTGGTGACATTTCTGAGTGTTTCAAAGCTTCTCTAAGTGGTTTCATTGCAATGTGGAACGCCGTTCGAACTCGGCTATAAAAAGTAGGTCTCTTGTCATTGAGCTTAACATGGACTGAAAAGTCTAAGTGAGCCTGATACATCGGGCTGCCACCTAACCTAACCTAACCTACCAGTGCAGCATTGTGCTGGGCGGAAGACCACCACCTGTCATTGATGACGAGAGGCATCTGCCTAAAGAGACCAGACCGACAATTTAAGATGTCTGCCCAAATTGTGGACATTTAACAGGATGGCTGATAAGTCCCCGGTCTGACACATAGATGGCGTCGCTGGTATTAAATGCATATTATTTTTATATAGTACCAACCTTCAAATGATTCGTGTCAAAATTTGACGTCTGTAAGTCAATTAGTTTGTGATATAGAGCGTCTTTTGTGAAGCAACTTTTGTTATTGTGAAAAAAATGGAAAAAAAGGAATTTCGTGTTTTGATAAAATACTGTTTTCTGAAGGGAAAAAAATACGGTGGAAGCAAAACCTTGGCTTGATAATGAGTTTCCGGACTCTGCCCCAGGGAAATCAACAATAATTGATTGGTATGCAAAATTCAAGCGTGGTGAAATTAGCACGGAGGACAGTGAACGCAGTGGACGCCCGAAGGAGGTGGTTACCGACAAAAAATTCAAAAAAATCCACAAAATGATTTTGAATGACCGTAAAATGAAGTTGATCAAGATAGTAGAGACCTTAGAGATATCAAAGGAACGTGTTGGTCATATCATTCATCAATATTTGGATATGCGGAAGCTCTGTGCAAAATGGGTGCCGCGCGAGCTCACATTTGACCAAAAACAACAACGTGTTGATGATTCTAAGCGGTTTTTGCAGCTGTTAACTCGTAATATACCCGAGTTTTCCGTCGATATATGACAATGGATGAAACATGGCTCCATCACTACACTCTTGAGTCCAATCGACAGTCGGCTGAGTGGACAGCGATCGGTGAACCGTCTCCGAAGCATGGAAAGACTCAAAAGTCCGCTGGCAAAGTAATGGCCTCAGTTTTTTGGGATGCGCATGGAATAACTTTTATCGATTATCTTGAGAAGGGAAAAACCATCAACAGTGACTATTATATGGCGTTATTGGAGCGTTTGAAGGTCGAAATCGCGGCAAAACGGCCCCATATGAAGAAGAAAAAAGTGTTGTTCCACCAAGACAACGCACCGTGCCACAAGTCATTGAGAACGATGGCAAAAATTCATGAATTTGGCTTCAAATTGCTTCCCTACCCACCGTATCTCCAGATCTGGCCCTCAGCGACTTTTTCTTGTTCTCAGACCTCAAAAGGATGCTCGCAGGGAAAAAATTGGTTGCAATGAAGAGGTGATCGCCGAAACTGAGGCCTATTTTGAGGCAAAACCGAAGGAGTACTACCAAATGGTGTCAAAAAATTGAAAGGTCGTTATAATCGCTCTTGAAGGGAACTATGTTGAATAATAAAAACTAATTTTGACTTTTTTTGATTTGGACTTATCAGCCAACCTGTTACCTCACATACCGAGATATCTCTTCGGGTGTCCTGCAAAGCCCACATACCTGACACCTACTTCTGTCTGATCTCTGCACCAGTAGAGGCAGGTCGCTTCCTCGAACTGGATGTGGAAGCTTAAATGTCTAAATAATCCTTGTTTTGACTTTTTATTTTCCTTATTTGTTTCAAACAACAATTCTCAGGGGCTACAACAACAACCGCGGGAATTTTACTTTCATTTTTTTGGCACAATTTTATATATTGTCTCTCTTAGCCTTAGGAGTGCGAGACAATCAATCTGTCCGAAAATGGAGATGTCCACATTCAAACATCCAAATATTAAGTACCGATTTTTGTCACAGTCTTGCGACTGTACACGTACAGAAAAACCATGTTTGGATATGGTTGCCGCATTCATTTAATGCTTATCTAGAGCATGTAAATGCCGCGAAAACCATGTATTTTGTCTTTGTAAAAATAGTTTTCGAGCGGAGAAAAATCTATGGTGACAATAAGCATTTAAATGGTTCTCAAATGCCGCAAACATGTTCTATTATTTTAATGATAGAATTTGAGACCATTACATGGTCAGGAAAATAATGTACCTTACCATTCAATTTTTTTACTTTTTTGCAGGGAAAAAAGTATTTGTATAGGTTTTGTATAGACATGTATAGAAACATTACATGGCCATAAAGATCATGTACGTTGTTTTCGTGACCATTTACTTTTTTTAACTTTTTAGCAGTGAAAAGAATTTTATAAAACCATTGAGCAGGTACACATGATTTTCATTTTGCGCGTCAGTCGTGTGTTGATTGTTTCTTGGAATGGACGGAGAATACGGATTTACTGTGTTTTGTGTTAATTTATTTATTCAGAAGAGGCACGTGGTTTTATGTGAACACAAAAAAGGAAAGTGTAATTGAAAAAAATGTACATGGATGGGCATATGGAATAATTACTTATTGTTGAAAGTGAAATAAAATAGAGTTTGCGTGAACGGCATTATAAATACAAACAAACAATGAATTAGTTTATAAATAAATAAAAACAAATAAATAAAGTTAATTTTGTGTTTTCTTTTCTCAAGTGGCGTCCTTTTTTCGACGATGAAAAAAGTTTTTTCATAAAGATCAAAACATTTTAGATTGTGACCATGTTGTTTAACTAGAAGAAAAACATTTTCAATTAATACCATATTATTTTAAATCGTGACCATTGTCTTTTCATTCAAACAAAATTCTTTTTATCAATATAATAACATTTTAGATGAGGACAATTATATTTTTCTTAGAACAATGTTCACTGAGCCAACATGGTTGCAGGTTAAAATGTTACATGGTCGCCGCAAAAATAGCTCCTATCATATTATTTTGCTCTTCGAATATGATTGTGACAATCATGTTTCTTCTCTGCGTGTACCTTCCTTGCAAATTTCTCCTAAACCGACCAAGATATCAAAACATAGTAGGTTAGGTTAGGTTAGGTGGCAGCCTGATGTATCAGGCTCACTTAGACTATTCAGTCCATTGTGATACCACATTGGTGAAGTTCTCTCTTATCACTGAGTGCTGCCCGATTCCATGTTAAGCTCAATGACAAGGGACCTCCTTTTTATAGCCGAGTCCGAACGGCGTTCCACATTGCAGTGAAACCACTTAGAGAAGCTTTGAAACCCTCAGAAATGTCACCAGCATTACTGAGGTGGGATAATCCACCGCTGAAAAACTTTTTGGTGTTCGGTCGAAGCAGGAATCGAACCCACGACCTTGTGTATGCAAGGCGGGCATGCTAACCATTGCACCACGGTGGTATAGTATATCTGTCCTATACATTTCAAGTAAATCACAGATGTACGATTTCTTAACTATACTCAAAATAGTGGAGAAAACATATTAGCTTTCGACATGATATTTCCAATATCGGGAATGTTACATTGAGACCCCTCTCAATTGTTTTTTTCCCACATTTTCTTGATATTACACCCTTATAACCAATTTGCATATGAGAATGTGTATGTCTGAATGTGGATGTTTTGTGTCGACATACACCATCATTCTCCATTCCAAAGCATTTTCCATAAAAGGCAAATTTTACTCACATACCACACAATTTAGTTGAGCTGTGCATTTCTAATTGAGTTTAATTATGTTGTTCCATACAAATTAACCACAAGATTAAAGGTAGAACAATGGAACCTCAGAAGGCCTCTTGTATATGTCGCTCTATCTCTTTCACTCCTTGTCTCTTAAGTCTAATATCAATGTACTGGTATTTTGCCACTTCCGCAAATTGTTATCAACGTTAATAAATGTTCTTCATTTAAATATCAAAATATATAAAATATAGTATATATGTATATACACAGAAAGAATATCTATGAACTTTATTGAATCTGACAATAGTGCTTCATTTGCTTTAGTTAAATTTTGATAATTGTGAGACATTTTTAACAGGTTGGCTGATAAGTCCCCGGTCTGACACATAGATGGCGTCGCTAGTATTAAATGCATACTATTTTTATATAGTACCAACCTTCAAATGATTCGTGTCAAAATTTGATGTCTGTAAGTCAACTAGTTTGTGAGATAGAGCGTCTTTTGTGAAACAACTTTTGTTATTGTGAAAAAAAATGAAAAAAAAAGGAATATCGTGTTGGTTCTGTTGGGCGGGGGTCACGAATTAAAGTCCTTTTCGCTCTAGGACACATATTTAAGGAGATATAGGCAAAAGAAGTTTTTCGTATAAAAATTTAAATTTTTTTAGGTTTTGGGAGGATTTTTCAATTTTTTGGGTGGTGGGGGAGGGGGGGGTCACGAATTAAAGTCCGTTTTGCTCTAGGACGCATATTTAAGGAGATATGGGCAACAGAAGTTTTTCATATAAAAATTTCAATTTTTTTAGGTTTTGGGAGGATTTTTCAATTTTTTGGGGGTGGTCACGAATTAAAGACCTTTTCGCTCTAGGACGCATATTTAAGGAGATATGGGCAAAAGAAGTTTTTTCATATAAAAATTTCAATTTTTTTAGGTTTTGGGTGGATTTTTCAATTTTTTGAGGGTGGTCACGAATTAAAGTCCTTTTCGCTCTAGGACGCTTAGTTTAGGAGATATGGGCAAAAGAAGTTTTTCATATAAAAATTTCAATTTTTTTTAGGTTTTGGGTGGATTTTTCAATTTTTTGGGGGTGGTCACGAATTAAAGTGCTTTTCGCTCTAGGACGCTTAGTTTAGGAGACATGGGCAAAAGAAGTTTTTCATATAAAAATTTCAATTTTTTTAGGTTTTGGGTGGATTTTTCAATTTTTTGGGGGTGGTCACGAATTAAAGTCCTTTTCGCTCTAGGACGCATATTTAAGGAGATATGGGCAAAAGAAGTTTTTCATATAAAAATTTCAATTTTTTATGTTTTGGGTGGATTTTTCAATTTTTTGGGGGTGGTCACGAATTAAAGTCCTTTTCGCTCTAGGACGCTTAGTTTAGGAGATATGGGCAAAAGAAGTTTTTCATATAAAAATTTCAATTTTTTTAGGTTTTGGGTGGATTTTTCAATTTTTTGGGGGTGGTCACGAATTAAAGTCCTTTTCGCTCTAGGACGCTTAGTTTAGGAGATATGGGCAAAATAAGTTTTTCATATAAAAATTTCAATTTTTTTAGGTTTTGGGTGGATTTTTCAATTTTTTTGGGGGGTTCACGAATTAAAGTCCTTTACTCTCTAGGACGCTTAGTTTAGGAGATATGGGCAAAAGAAGTTGTTCATATAAAAATTTCAATTTTTTTAGGTTTTGGGTGGATTTTTCAACTTTTCCGAACGGAAAAAATACGGTGGAAGCAAAAACTTGGCTTGATAATGAGTTTCCGGACTCTGCCCCAGGGAAATCAAAAATAATTGATTGGTATGCAAAATTCAACAGTGGTGATGAAACATGGCTCCATCACTACACTCCTGAGTCAAATCGACAGTCGGCTGAGTGGCAGCGACCGGTGAACCGTTTCCGAAGCGTGGAAAGACTCAAAAGTCCGCTGGCAAAGTAATGGCCTCTGTTTTTTGGGATGCGCATGGAATAATTTTTATCGATTATCTTGAGAAGGGAAAAACCATCAACAGTGACTATTATATGGCGTTATTGGAGCGTTTGAAGGTCGAAATCGCGGCAAAACGGTCCCATATGAAGAAGAAAAAAGTGTTGTTCCATCAAGACAACGCACCATGCCACAAGTCATTGAATTGCTTCCCCACCCACAGTATTCTCCAGATCTAGCCCCCAGCGACTTTTTCTTGTTCTCAGACCTCAAAAGGATGCTCGCAGGGAAAAAATTTGGCTGCAATGAAGAGGTGATCGCCGAATCTGAGGCCTATATATTTTGAGGCAAAATGGTATCAAAAAATTTAAAGGTTGTTATAATCGTTGTATCGCTGTTGAAGGGAACTATGTTGAATAATAAAAACGAATTTTGACAAAAACATGTGTTTTTCTTTGTTAGACCAGGGACTTATCAGCCAACCTGTTAATTAATTTAATTATTTTTGATTAATTGTACATAATTGAATCAAATTCGTATTAAATAGTTCAAATTTTTCTTAAATGAATAAATTTTACTTTATTTGTGTCCATAATTTTCTCAATATTTTTTATACCCTCCACCATAGGATATACCCCCCATATTAAATTTGTTATTCCGTTTGTAACACATCGAAATATTGCTCTTAGACCCAATAAAATATATATATTCTGGGTCGTGGTGAAATTCTGAGTCGATCTAAGCATGTCCGTCCATCCGTCCGTCTGTTGAAATCACGCTAACATCCGAACGAAACAAGCTATCGACGTGCAACTTGGCACAAGTAGTTTTTATTGATGTAGGTCGGATGGTATTGAAAATGGGCAATATTGGACCACTTTTACGTATAGCCCCCATATAAACCGACGCTCAGATTTGGCTTGCAGAGCCTCTTGGAGTAGCAAAATTCATCCGATCCGGTTGAAATTTTGTACGTGGTGTAAGTATATGGTCTCTAACAACTATGCAAAAATTGGTCAATATCGGTCCATAATTATATATAGCCCCCATATAAACCGATCCCCCGATTTAGCTTGCGGAGCCTCTAAGAGAAGCAAATTTCATACGATCCGGTTGAAATTTGGTACATGGTGTAAGTATATGGTCTCTAATAACCATGCAAAAACTGGTCCATATCGGTCCATAATTATATATAGCACCCATATAAATCGATCCCCAGATTTGGCTTGCGGAGCCTCTAAGAGAAGCAAATTTCATCCGATCCGGCTGAAATTTGGTACATGGTGTTAGTATATAGTCTCTAACAACCATGGAAAAATTGGTCCATATCGGTCCACTTTTACGTATAGCCCCCATATAAACGGACCCCCAAATTTGGCTTGCGATTGCTCTAAGAGAAGCAAATTTCATCCGATCCGGCTGACATTTGGTACATGGTGTTAGTATATGGTCTCTAACAACCATGCAAAAATTGGTCCACATCGGTCTATAATTATATATAGCCCCATTATAAATCGATCCCCCGATTTGGCTTGCGGAACCTCTAAGAGAAGCAAATTTCATCGGATCCGGCTGAAATTTAGTACATGGTGTTAGTATATAGTCTCTAACAAGCATGCAAAAATTGGTCCACATCGGTCCATAATTATATATAGCCCCCATATAAACCGATCCCAAGATTTGGCTTGCGGAGCCTCTAAGAGAAGCAAATTTTATCCGATCTGGCTGAAATTTGGTACATGGTGTTAGTATATGGTCTCTAACAACCATGCAAAAAGTGATCCACATCGGTCCATAATTATATATAGCCCCCATATAAACCGATCCCCAGATTTGACCTCCGGAGTCTTATGGATGAGCAAAATTCATCCGATTCGGTTGAAAATTGGTACTTGGTGTAAGTATATGATCTCTAATAACCACGCAAAAAGTGGTCCACATCGGTCCATAATTATATATAGCCCCCATATAAACCGATCCCCAGATTTGACCTCCGGAGTCTCATGGATGAGCAAAATTCATCCGATTCGGTTGAAAATTGGTATTTGGTGTAAGTATATGATCTCTAATAACCACGCAAAAATTGGTCCACATCGGTCCATAATTATATATAGCCCCCATATAAACCGATCTCCAGATTTGGTTTCGGAGCCTCTAAGAGACGCAAAGTGCTTCCGATCCGGCTGAAATTTGGTACATGGTGTTAGTATATGGTCTCTAACAACCATGCAAAAATTTGTCCACATCGGTCCATAATTATATGTAGCCCCCATATAAACCGATCTCCAGATTTGACCTCCGGAGCCCCTTGGAAGAGCAAAATTCACCCGATCCGGTTGAAATTTGGTACGTGGTGTTAGTATATGGTATCTAACCACAATGCAAAAATTGGTCCATACCGGTCCTAATTAACATATATATAACCCCCATTTAACCCGATTTCCAGATTTGACCTCCGGAGCTCTTGGAGGAGCAAAATTCATCCGATCCGGTAGAAATTTGGTACGTGGTGAAATTTGATACATTGGGCTAGTACATGGCCGCTAACAACTATGCCAAAATTGGTGCGTATCGGTCTATAGTTATATATTGCCTATCCCCAAAACTAATCTACCAAAATTTTATTTCTATACAAAATCTTGTCAAAATTTTATTACTATAGAAAATTTTGCCAAAATTTTATTATGATAGAAAATTTTGTCATAATTTTATTACTATACAAAATTTTGTCAACATTTTATTTCTATAGAAAATTTTGCCAAAATTTTATTTCTATAGAAAATTTTGTCAAAAATTTATTTCTATAGAAAATTTTGTCAAAATTTTATTACTATACAAAATTTTGTCAAGATTTTATTTCTGTAGAAAATTTTGTCAAAATGTTATTTCTATAGAAGAATTTGTCAAAATTTTATAGCTATAGAAATTTTATTTCAATAGAAAATTTTGTCAAAATTTTATTTCTATAGAAAATCTTGGCAAAATTTTATTTCTATAGAAAATTTTGTCAAAATTTTATTTCTATAGAAAATTTTGTCAAGATTTTATTTCTGTAGAAAATTTTGTCAAAATTTTATTTCTATAGAAAAATTTGTCAAAATTTTATTGTTATAGAAAATTTTGTCAAAATTTTATTTCTATAGAAAATTTTGTCAAAATTTTATTTCTATTAAAAATTTTGTCAAACTGAATTATATACGTATTTAATCGGCCTTTTTTTGTTTAATTATACCACGTTTGGACTAACTTACAATTGAGAAGACGATGTTAATAAGTTTTAAGATACCTTACCATCAGCAAGTGCTACCGCAACCCAATTACTGCGATTGTGGACGACAGTCTTTAGTACAAGTTTCTATGCAATCCATGGTGGAGGGTACATAAGATTCGGCCTGGCCCAACTTACGGCCGTATATACTTGTTCATTGTCCATCAGTTAAATTATTCGTCATTAATTTTTCTTCACATTTTTTCCTCAGTGTACATACTATTTATACCTTATACATATATACAATTTTTAAATATTATATAGCACAATATTCCTTTTTTTCTTTAAGCTTTAAAATACTCTTTGCTTGTATTGGCTGTAGTCTTGATGTTGTTGTTGGTTTTGGGCATCGTTTTCTGTGTGAAATGCGGTGGTATGTTGAGCCCCTTTTTTGTTGATTTTTCGTTCATAATTGAGCACTCATTCAACACAAAGATCCCTTTACATAATAATGAGGTAATTAATGATACACATTTTACCACATTACATTTTATTAATATAATTACTTTTGGTTGCCATTGGGTTTGCCTTGTTTCTTTTTTTTTTCATCTTAGTATCCTTTTGTGTTTTGTTCTTCGTGATGGTGGCCAAATATGATAAACCTTAATAAATCCAATCATAAATTATGGTATTCCATTGGCCAAGTAAATACACCGAGGAAAATCGTTACTTATAACAAAAAATAACAAAGAGCCTCTGTTGAATTTTTTGCCCATTTGAATTCGAACAAATCTAAACGGATTCTAAAATTTTATGCTATTTCCGACATTTTTAACAATAAATTAAAAACAAGTATATACGGCCGTAAGTTCGGCCAGGCCGAAGCTTATGTACCCTCCATCATGGATTGCGTAGAAACTTCTTCTAAACACTGCCATCCACAATCGAATTACTTAAGTTGCGGTAACGCTTGCCGATGGCAAGGTATCTTAAAACCTCCTTACACCATCTTCTAAATTGTATGTAAGTCCATACGTGGTATATATTAAATCAAAAAAGATCGATCCAATACTTATATAATTCAGTTTGACAAAGTAGACATACAATTTTGACAAAATTTTCTACAGAAATAAAATTTTAACAAAATTTTCTATAGAAATAAAATTTTCACAAAATTTTCTATAGAAATAAAAATGTTGACAAAATATTCTATAGAAAGAAAATTTTGACAAAAATTTCTACAGAAATAAAATTTTGACAAAATTTTCTATAGAAATAAACTTTTGACAAAATTTTCTATAGAAATAAAATCTTGGTAGATTATTTGTGGCTCGAGTGGCAACCATGATTATGAACCGAATAAAATTTGAACAACATTTTCTATAGAAATAAAATTTTGACAAAATTTTCTATAGAAATAAAATTTTGACAAAATTTTCTATAGAAATAAAATTTTGAAAATGATGAAAATTTTATTATGAACCGAATAAAATTTTAACAAAATTTTCTCTAGAAATAAAATTTTGACAAAATTTTTTATAGAAATAAAATTTTGACAAAATTTTCTATAGAAATAAATTTTTGGTAGATTATTTTTGGCTCTAGTGGCAACCATGATTATGAACCGATATGGACCAATTTTTGTGTGATTGGACCAATTTTGGTATGGTTGTTAGCGACCATATACTAACACCACGTTCCTAATTTGAACCGGATCGGATGAATTTTGCTCCTCCAAGAGGCTCCGGAGGTCAAATCGGGAGAACGTTTTATATGGGGGCTATATATAATTATGGACCGATATGGACCAATTCTGGCACGGTTGTTAAAGATCATATACTAACACCATGTTCCAAATTACAACCGGCTTGGATGAAACTTGCTTCTCTTGGAGACTTCGCAAGCCAAATCTGGGGATCGGTTTATATGGGGGCTATATATAATTATGAACCGATGTGGACCAATTTTTGCATGGTTGTTAGAGACCATATACCAACATCATGTACCAAATTTCAGCCGGATCGGATGAAATTTGCTTCTTTTTGAGGCTCCGCAAGCCAAATCTTGGGATCGTTTTATATGGGGGTTATATATAATTATGGACCGATGTGGACCAATTTTTGCATGATTGTTAGAGACCATATACCAACACCATGTACCAAATTTCAGCCGGATCGGATGAAATATGCTTCTCTTAGAGGCTCCGCAAGCCAAATCTGGGGATCGGTTTATATGGGGGCTGTATATAATTATGGACCGATGTGAACCAATTTTTGCATGGTTGTTAGAGACCATATACCACCACCATGTACCAAATTTTAATAAATCCAATCATAAATTATGGTATTCCATTGGCCAAGTAAATACACCGAGGAAAATCGTTACTTATAACAAAAAATAACAAAGAGCCTCTGTTGAATTTTTTGCCCATTTGAATTCGAACAAATCTAAACGGATTCTAAAATTTTATGCTATTTCCGACATTTTTAACAATAAATTAAAAACAAGTATATACGGCCGTAAGTTCGGCCAGGCCGAAGCTTATGTACCCTCCATCATGGATTGCGTAGAAACTTCTTCTAAACACTGCCATCCACAATCGAATTACTTAAGTTGCGGTAACGCTTGCCGATGGCAAGGTATCTTAAAACCTCCTTACACCATCTTCTAAATTGTATGTAAGTCCATACGTGGTATATATTAAATCAAAAAAGATCGATCCAATACTTATATAATTCAGTTTGACAAAGTAGACATACAATTTTGACAAAATTTTCTACAGAAATAAAATTTTAACAAAATTTTCTATAGAAATAAAATTTTCACAAAATTTTCTATAGAAATAAAAATGTTGACAAAATATTCTATAGAAAGAACATTTTGACAAAAATTTCTACAGAAATAAAATTTTGACAAAATTTTCTATAGAAATAAACTTTTGACAAAATTTTCTATAGAAATAAAATCTTGGTAGATTATTTGTGGCTCGAGTGGCAACCATGATTATGAACCGAATAAAATTTGAACAACATTTTCTATAGAAATAAAATTTTGACAAAATTTTCTATAGAAATAAAATTTTGACAAAATTTTCTATAGAAATAAAATTTTGAAAATGATGAAAATTTTATTATGAACCGAATAAAATTTTAACAAAATTTTCTCTAGAAATAAAATTTTGACAAAATTTTTTATAGAAATAAAATTTTGACAAAATTTTCTATAGAAATAAATTTTTGGTAGATTATTTTTGGCTCTAGTGGCAACCATGATTATGAACCGATATGGACCAATTTTTGTGTGATTGGACCAATTTTGGTATGGTTGTTAGCGACCATATACTAACACCACGTTCCTAATTTGAACCGGATCGGATGAATTTTGCTCCTCCAAGAGGCTCCGGAGGTCAAATCGGGAGAACGTTTTATATGGGGGCTATATATAATTATGGACCGATATGGACCAATTCTGGCACGGTTGTTAAAGATCATATACTAACACCATGTTCCAAATTACAACCGGCTTGGATGAAACTTGCTTCTCTTGGAGACTTCGCAAGCCAAATCTGGGGATCGGTTTATATGGGGGCTATATATAATTATGAACCGATGTGGACCAATTTTTGCATGGTTGTTAGAGACCATATACCAACATCATGTACCAAATTTCAGCCGGATCGGATGAAATTTGCTTCTCTTTGAGGCTCCGCAAGCCAAATCTGGGGATCGTTTTATATGGGGGTTATATATAATTATGGACCGATGTGGACCAATTTTTGCATGATTGTTAGAGACCATATACCAACACCATGTACCAAATTTCAGCCGGATCGGATGAAATATGCTTCTCTTAGAGGCTCCGCAAGCCAAATCTGGGGATCGGTTTATATGGGGGCTGTATATAATTATGGACCGATGTGAACCAATTTTTGCATGGTTGTTAGGGACCATATACCACCACCATGTACCAAATTTCAGCCGGATCGGATGAAATTTGCTTCTCTTTTAGGCTCCGCAAGCCAAATCTGGGGATCGGTTTATATGGGGGCTATATATAATTATGGACCGATGTGGACCAATTTTTGCATGGTTGTTAGAGACCATATACCAACACCATGTACCAAATTTCAGCCGGATCGGATGAAATTTGCTTCTCTTTTAGGCTCCGCAAGCCAAATCTGGGGATCGGTTTATATGGGGGCTATATATAATTATGGACCGATGTGGACCAATTTTTGCATGGTTGTTAGAAACCATATATCAACACGATGTAACAAATTTCAGCCGGATCGGATGAAATATGCTTCTGTTAGAGGGTCCACAAGCCAAATCTGAGGGTCCCTTGATATGGGGGCTATACGTAAAAGTGGACCGATATGGCCCATTTTCAATACCATCCGACCTACATCGATAACAGCTACTTGTGCCAAGTTTCAAGTCGATAGCTTGTTTCGTTCGGAAGTTAGCGTGATTTCAACAGACGGACGGACGGGCGGACATGCTTAGATCGACTCAGAATGTCACCACGACCCAGAATATATATACTTTATGGGGTCTTAGAGCAATATTTCGATGTGTTACAAACGGAATGACAAAGTTAATATACCCCCATCCTATGATGGAGGGTATAAAAAAAGAAAAAATATAGAGCTTTACTTTGTTGCACTACCATGTATGATAGGAAGAGACGCACCACTTCGCAGCAAAAAAAGGCTTTCAAAAAAGTAGTTTGGATCCCCAATTTTTGATCCGGAAGTAGTGAAAACTTGGATTATCTCCATTGAATTTTACATGGGTTTGTCATAGTTCGGAAGTACTCCATTTTTGGATCCTTTACATTACTTTGGAAGTTGTTCCTAAGAAATGCCTCTGAATGAAGAAATTTTAAAATGTGAAAACAACATTTTTTCACCAATTTCACTTTTTATTTTCACCACTATTTTTATACCCACCACCATAGAATGGTGACGGGGGTATAATAAGTTTGTCATTCCGTTTGTAACACATCGAAATATCGATTTCCGACTATATAAAGTATATATATTCTTGATCAGGGAGAAATTCGATGTCCGTCTGTCCGTCTGTCTGTCTGTCTGTCTGTCTGTCTGTCTGTCTGTCTGTCTGTCTGTTGTAATCACGCTACAGCCTTCAATAATGAAGCAATCGTGCTGAAATTTTGCACAAGCTCGTCTTTTGTCTGCAGGCAGGTCAAGTTCGAAGATGGGCTATATCGGTCCAGGTTTTGATATAGTCCCCATATAAACCGACCTCCCGATTTGGGGTCTTGGGCTTATAGAAATCGTAGTTTTTATCCAATTTGCCTGAAATTTGAAATCTGGAGGTATTTGATGACCATAAAGAGGTGTGCCGAAAATGGTGAGTATCGGTCCACGTTTTGGTATAGCCCCCATATAGACCGATCTCCTGATTTTATTTCTTGGGCTTATAGAACCCGCAGTTTTTATTCAATTTACCTGAAATTGGAAATCTAGAGGTATTGTAGGACCACAAATACGTGTGCCAAAAATTGTGAGTATCGGTCCATATTTTGGTATAGCCCCCATATAGACCGATCTCCCGATTTTACATCTTGGGCTTATAGAAACCGCAGTTTTTATTCAATTTATCTGAAATTGGAAATCTAGAGGTATTGTAGGACCACAAATATGTGTGCCAAAAATTGTGAGCATCGGTCCATATTTTGGTATAGCCCCCATATAGACCGATCTCCCGATTTGGGGTCTTGGGCTTATAGAAACCGTAGTTTTTATCCAATTTGTCTGAAATTGGAAATCTAGAGGTATTTTAGGACCATAAAGAGGTGTGCCGAAAATAGTGGGTATCGGTCCATATTTTGGTATAGCCCCCATATAGATTGATTTCCCAATTTTACTTCTTGGGCTTCTAGAATCCGAAGTTTTTATCCTATTTGCCTGAAATTGGAAATCTAGAGGTGTGCCGAAAATGGTGAGTATCGGTCCATATTTTAGTATAGACCCCATAAGAACGATCTCCCGATTTAACTCCTTGGGTTTCTAGAAACCGTAGTTTTTATCTGATATGCCTGAAATTGTAAATATTCTGGTATTTTAGGCTCACAAAAACGTGTATCGGATTAAGTTTTTATCGGTCCATTTGGTAATGCCTCCATATAGACCGACTTCACTTCTTGAGGGTGTAGAAGGCGCACTGATCATGAAAATTGCTTGAAACTCAATGTAAAATTTCCAGATTTTACTTCTACAGATTTAAGATTTCAAATCAAGACGTTATTTTATAATTTTCTTGCACACTTACAAGAGATGTTAATGATTCCTCTAAAACTCAAACAAAAATGGTTCTTATAAATCCAGAATCTGATATAGTCTTCATAGGTGAAATCTTTAAATTTATCTTCGGGAAGTGTCCTCAAGTCCTCAAGCCCTCATGAAATTTCAAAGGAAACCCTAATATTTGGTTCATGGCTGTGGGTATTTAAGATTCGGCCCGGCCGAACTTACTGCTGTATATACTTGTTTGTTATAATTTTATTTTCTTATTATCTAATTTTTACAATTTGAAAAACTATTTTTGCGTCCACCGGGGGTTGAACCCACAGTTGCCATTCGAGACAAAAATAATGTACCAAAATTTTGTGAAAATTTTACCAAAAACCTACCAAACTAATTTTGGAAAATTTTGACTTCTATAGAAAATTTTCTCAAAGTTTTATTTCTGCAGAAATTTTTCTCAAAATTTTATTTTATAGAAAATTTTCTCATTATTTGTACAGAAAAAATATTATTTCTGTAGATTTTTTTTATTTAATTTCTGAAGAAAAAACAATTTTATTTCTGTAGAAAATTTTGTCATAATTTTATTTCTATAGAAAAATTTTTCAAAATTTTATTTGTACAGAAAATGTTCTCAAAATTGTATTTCTATAGAAAATTTTCTCAAAATTGTATTTCTATAGAAAATTTTCTCAAAATTTTATTTGTACAGAAAAAAAATATTTCTGTAGATTTTTTTAAATTTAATTTCCATAGCAAAAAATTATCTTTTTCTACAAAAAATGTTCTCAAAATTTTATTTCTATAAAAAATTTTATTTCTATAGAAAATATTCTCAAAATTTTATTTGTATAGAAAATTTTCTCAAAATTTTATTTATACAGAAAATTTTCCAAAAATTGTATTTCTATAAAATTTTCTAAAAATTGTATTTCTATAGAAAATTTTCTCGTATTTTTTTTTTTGTACACAAAAAAAGTATTTCTGTAGATTTTTTAAAATTTAATTTATGTAGCAAAATATTATTTTATTTCTATAGAAAAAAATTGTAATTTTATTTCTGTAGAAAATTTTGTCAACATTTTATTTCTATAGAAAATGTTGTCAACATTTTATTTCTATACAAAATTTTATTTGTACAGAAAATTTTCTCAAAATTGTATTTCTATAGAAAATTTTCTCAAAATTGTATTTGTACAGAAAAAAATATTTCTGTAGATTTTTTTAAATTAAATTTCCATAGAAAAAATTATCTTTTTCTATAGAAAAAAAAAATTAATTTTATTTCTATAGAAAATTTTGTCAAAATTTTATTTCTATAGAAAATTTTCTCAAAATTTTATTTCTGTAGAAAATTTTCTCAAAATTTTATTTCTATAGAAAATTTTCTCAAAAGTTTATTTCTATAGAAAATTTTGTCAAAATTTTATTTCTAGAGAAAATTTTATGCATATTTTATTGCTATAGAAATATTTCTGAATTTTTTTTTCTATAGAAAATTTTCTCAAAATGTTATTTCTTTAGAAAATTTTTTACAAATGTTATATATAGAAAATTTTCTCAAAATTGTATTTCTATAGAAAAATTGTAAAATATCTCTTGGGAATATTTTACAAAATCTACAAAACATCAAGAATTCTACCAAACATTAAAAAATCTACCATTTTTGGTAAAATTTTACCAATTGAGGCAACCGTGGTTGAACCTGGATTTCTTGGCACCATAACAGAACGCCTTAGCACACTCAGCAACAAACGCCATTAAACAGAAAGCCTCGAAACATCAATTCAAATCGTAATATAACACCAAAGCATAACTAACTGTTTCTCGAGATGTTCTTTCGAATCCCACCAGCGGTGAATTTCTATTAAATATTTTTCAAAAATTTTAATTTTTATTTTGTTAATTTCGGCATATATTTTTGTATAACTATATTTTCCCCATTAAAAATCAAAAAAAAAAACAAGTATATACGGTCGTAAGTTCGGCCAGGCCGAAGCTTATGTACCCTCCACCATGGATTGCGTAGAAACTTCTACTGAAGACTGTCATCCACAATCGAATTACTTGGTTGCGGTAACTTTTGCCGATGACAATGTATTTTAAAACTTCCTAATACCGTAATATATACCACGTAGTCCATACGTGATATTAAACTTAAAATGGCCGTTTAAATACGTATATAATTAAGTTTGACAAAATTTTCTATAGAAATAAAATTTTGACAACATTTTCTATAGAAGTAAAATTTGGACAAAATTTTCTATAGAAATACGATTTTAACAAAATTTTCTATAGACTTAACATTTTGACAAAATTTTCTATAGAAATAAAATTTTTACAAAATTTTCATAAGATTTAAAATTTTGACAACATTCTCTATAGACTTAAAAATTTGACAATATTTTCTATAGAAATAAAATTTTGCAAAATTTTCTATAGAAATAAAATTTTGCTAGATTATTTTTGCTCGAGTGGCAAGCATGATTATGAACCGATTTTTGTGTGATTGGGGATAGGCTATATATAACTATAGACCGATATGGACCAATTTTAGCATGGTTATTAGCGGCCATATATTAACACCACGTTGCAAATTTCAACCGAATCGGATGAATACTTCTCGTCCAAGTGGCTCCCGAGTTCAAATCTGGGGATCGGTTTATATAGGGGCTATATATAATTATGGACTGATATGGACCAATTTTTGAATGGTTCTTAGCGACTATATACTAATACCATGTTCCAAATTTCAGCCGGATCGGATGAAATTTGCTTCTCTTTGAGGCTCCGCAAGCCAAATCTGAGATCGGTTTATATGGGGGCTATATATAATTATGGACTGATGTGGACCACTTTTTGATTAATAAATAAAATATAAAAAATATAAAAGTTAATTCATTAAAATCAAATTAGGATGGTGAGGCGTAAACGATTGCAACGACTTTCGCCGTTACATTGCACAAATTCATTTCATTCATTCATTCATGTATCGTACAATGTTATGATAGAATTATTTCTTTCTATATATTTTTAATTTATAATCTTTTTTTGTTTGTTTTTGCACTTGACCGTAATTTAATGAAATTTTCAAATATTTCAAAGAACAACGTTAATGACAGCTGAAATGTTTTGTAAATAAAAACTGGCCCATAATGCCTTTTTTATGGCCTATCGCCTTTGAACTTTAACCATCAAGCCCACATGCATACACACAACTAAAATAATTTTGTTTTGTATAAACTACAAAAAAAGGCAACTGGATTTAGCTTTTCCACAAATTGAGTTTGGGGGACTGCAAGAGGATGGTAGCTACAATTTCATTTAAAATATGACATTTTTCATAAGCTTTGAATACTAATTTATGCTGCTTAAGCAATTTATGCAATGGCCTCTACAACGCCTGGAATAAAGGATGTGACATAAGGCACCAGTATGCTGTCCGAGGTTCCGCGGCAGCAGCAGCTGTATGCCAAGCATTACAAAAAAGGCGCGAGCATAATGCAGAAAATTGCGAAATTTTCATTTAATGTCACAACACTTGGTGAGGAGTTGGTGAGAGTATCTCTCTTTCTCCTTGGTCATTTCGCAAATGCTTGATATCCTTGCGCTAACTACTTCACACGTTCACCCAATGTAGAAAACTATGAAATTGCCACCTCTGTTGTATGAAAAGTAGGCAAAATAAAACTAAATAAGAAGTGCTTAGGTTTCGGCTGGGATGTGGCTCATATACCCTATACCATGAATTTTATTATTAATCAAGGGAATTTCACAATTGAACCTGTGATAATTATTTATATTAATTTAGAATGAAATCAAATTATCTATGAAGTATAACAAAATCAATCTTTGTTGTATATCATCGACGCATATGCAATACTACAGCGGTGCAACTTTAGTGGCAAATTTTTCCAAGTGACAATACATTCGCGGCACTAAAATCCATATAGATAGAATTAGGTCCAAGTAGAAACACAGATATTCTCAAACAAAAACATGCAGATCTCAAATGTAGCCCTAATATACCCACGGTTGCCACAGTTGATAGAATTCTACCAAAAATGGCAGATTTTTTACTGTTTGGTAGAGTGGTAGAATTCTTGATGTTTTGGTAGATTTTGCGAATTATTCCTCTCAAACTAAGAGGTACTTCAAAAAATTTCGATAGAAATAAAATATTGACAAAATTTTCTATAGAAATAAAATTTTGACAAAATGCTGTATACAAAAAAAAAATATTGAACAAATTTTTTATAAAAATAAAATATTGACAAAATTTTCTAAAGAAATAAAATTTTGACAAAATGTTCTATAGAAATAAAATATTGACAAAATCTTCTATGGAAATAAAATTTTGACAAAAATTTCTATAGAAATAAAATTTTGAGAAAATTTTCTATAGAAATAACATTTTCTATAGGAATAAATAACATTTTCTTAGAAATAAATAAATTTAAAAAAAAAATTCTATAGAAATAAAATTTTAACAAAATTTTCTATAGAAATAAAATGTCGAGAAAATTTTATTTCTATAGAAATAAAATCTTTATAAAATTTCTATAGAAATAAAATTTGCAAAATTTTCTATAGAAATACAATTTTGAGAAAATTTTCAATAGAAATCAAATTTTGAGAAAAATTTCTATAGAAATAAAATTTTGAGAAAATTTTCTATAGGAATAAATAAAATTTTGAAAAAATTTTCTTAAGAATAATTAAAATATTGAAAAAATTTTCTATAAAAATAAAATTTTGACAAAAAATTTCTATAGAAATAAAATTTTGAGAAAATTTTCAATAGAAATAAAATTTTGAGAAAATTTTCTATAGGAATAAATAAAATTTTAAAAGGAATAAATAAAATTTTGAAAAAAATTTCTAGAGAAATAAAATTTTGACAAAATTTTCTATAGAAATAAAATATTGACAAAATTTTCTATAGAAATAAAATTTTGACAAACTTTTCTATAGAAATAAAATTTTGACAAATTTTTCTATAGAAATAAAATATTGACAAAATTTTCTATAGAAATAAAATTTTGACAAAATGTTCTATAGAAATAAAATATTGACAAAATTTTCTATAAAAATAAAATTTTCAAAAAAATTTCTATAAAAATAAAATTTTGGCAAATTCTATAGAAATAAAATTTTGAGAAAATTTTCTATAGAAATAAAATTTTCTATAGGAATAAATAAAATTTTGAAAACCTTTTCTTAGTAATAAGTAAATTTTTAAAGAATTTTCCATAGAAATAAAATTTTGACAAAATTTTCTATAGAAATAAAATGTCAAGAAAATTTTATTTCTATAGAAATAAAATTTTGACAAAATTTTCTATCGAAATAAAATCTTTATAAAATTTATATCGAAATAAAATTTGCAAAATTTTCTACAGAAATACAATTTTGACACATTTTCTATAAAAATAAAATTTTGACAAAAATTTCAATAGAAATAAAATTTTGAGAAAATTTTCTATAGGAGTAAATAAAATTTTGAAAAAAAAAATTCTTAGGAATAAATAAAATTTTGAAAAAAATTTTCTATAGAAATAAAATTTTGACAAAATTTTCTATAGAAATAAAATGTTGACAAAATTTTCTATAGAAATAAAATGTCGAAAAAATTTTCTATAGAAATAACATTTTTATACAATTTCTATAGAAATAAAATTTTGACAAAATATTCTATAGAAATAAAATTTTGCCAAAATGCTCTATACAAAAAAATATTGACAAAATTTTCTATAGAAATAAAATTTTGAAAAAATTTTCTATAAAAATAAAATTTTGACAAAAATTTCTATAGAAATAAAATTTTGACAAAATTTTCTATAGAAATAACATTTTCATTAAGAATAAATAAAATTTTAAAAACATTTTCTTTGGAATAAATAAATTTTTAACAAATTTTCTATAGAAATAAAATTCGAGAAAATTTTATTTCTATAGAAATAAAATCTTTATAAAATTTCTATAGAAATAAAATTTGCAAAATTTTCTATAGAAATACAATTTTGAACAATTTTCTATAAAAATAAAATTTTTACAAAAATTTATATAGAAATAAAATTTTGAGAAAATTTTCAATAGAAATAAAATTTTGAGAAAATTTTCTATAGGAATAAATAAAATAAAAAAAAAATTCTTAGGAATAAATAAAATTTTGAAAAAATTTTCAAGAGAAATAAAATTTTGACAAAATTTTCTATAGAATAAAATATTGACAAAATTTTCTATAGAAATAAAGTTTTTACAAACTTTTCTATAGAAATAAAATTTTGACAAATTTTTCTATAGAAATAAAATATTGACAAAATTTTCTATCGAAATAAAATTTTGACAAAATATTATATAGAAATAAAATATTGACAAAATTTTCTATAGAAATAAAATTTTCACAAAATTTTCTATAAAAATAAAATTTTGACAAATTCTATAGAAATAAAATTTTGACAAAATTTTCTATAGAAATAAAATTGTTATAAAATTTATATCGAAATAAAATTTGCAAAATTTTCTATAGAAATACAATTTTGACAAATTTTCTATAAAAATACAATTTTGACAAAAATTTCTATAGAAATAAAATTTTGAGAAAATTTTCAATAGAAATAAAATTTTGAGAAAATTTTCTATAGGAATAAATAAAATTTTGAAAAAACATTTCTTAGGAATAAATAAAATTTTGAAAAAAAAAATTCTATAGAAATAAAATTTTGATAAAATTTTCTATAGAAATAAAATGTCGAGAAAATTTTCTATAGAAATAACATTTTTATAAAATTTCTATAGAAATAAAATATTGACAAAATTTTCTGTAGAAATAAAATATTGACAAAATTTTCTATAAAAATAAATTTTGACAAAATTTTCTATAGAAATAAAATTTTCAGAACATTTTCTATAGAAATAAAATTTTCAGAACATTTTCTATAGAAATAAAATTTTGAGAAAATTTTCTATAGAAGTAAAATTTTGAGAAAATTTTCTATAGGAATAAATAAAATTTTGAGAAAATTTTCTATATAAATAAAATTTTAACAAAATTTTCCATAGGTAAAAAATTTGGACAAAATTTTCTATAGAAATAAAAAATTGACAAAATTTTCTATAGATATAAAATTTTTACGTATTTTTAAGTATTTTTGACCTATTTTATGATAGAAAGAATCGATTATTGACGTGTTTTAATATTTATTTCCAATATTTCTCTTAGTGCCACTAACCATCTTATGGGATTTTGTATTTGAGTTCGTGTGCTGCTGTTCGTTTCGCAATTCACCGTACACTGGAAATAAATATTAAAACACATTAATAATCAATTGTTTCTATGACCTCAAGCCGAACAAAATTAATAATCCGAATAGAAATAAAATTTTGTCAAAATTTTCTATAGAAATAAAATTTTGATAAAATTTTCTAGAGAAATAAAATTTTGAGAAAATTTTCTAGAGAAATAAAATTTTGAGAAAATTTTCTATAGAAATAAAATTGTGACACAATATTCTGTAGAAATAAAATTTTGACAAAATGTTCTATAGGAATAAAGTTTTAAGAAAATTTTCGATACAAATAAAATTTTGAAATAAAATTTAAAGTTTCTATAGAAATAAAATTTTTATAGAAATAAATTTTTTAGAAAATTTTCTATCAAACAAAAAAAATTCAAAATAAGATATCTTTGGCAGTATTTTGGTAAAATTTTCTACAAATATTAGTAGATTATTTATATGTTAGTAGATTATTGTTTAAGAATAAGTCAATATCGGGCGAAAGATATATACGGGAGCTATATCTAAATCTGAACCGATTTCTTCCAAAATCAATAGAGTTATATTCTGGGCCAAAACACATACTTGTGCCAAATTTGAAGTCGATTGGACTAAAACTGCGACCTAGACATTGATTACAAAAATGTGTTCACAGACAGACGGACATGGCTATATCGACTCAGGAGCCCACCCTGAGCATTTTTGCCAAAGACACCATGTGTCTATCTCGTCTCCTTCTGGGTGTTGCAAACATATGCACTAACTTATAATACCCCGTTCCACAGTATGGCGCAGGTTATAATAAAATATAGAGAAACATAAAATGTTTTCGATAAAAATAAAATATTGAGAAAATATTCAATAGAAATAAAGTTTTGAAAATTTTCTATAGAAATAAAATTTTCACACAATTTTCTATAAAATAAAAATTTTCGTTAGAAATAAAGTTTTGGCACAATATTCGGTAGAAATAAAATTTTGACAAAATGTTCTATAGAAATAAAATTTTAAGAAAATTTTCGATAGAAATAAATTTTTAAAATAAGTATCTATAGAAATAAAATTTTTATAGAAATAAAATTTTTACAAAATTGTCTATCAATTTTTTTTTTTCAAAATAAGATATCTTTAGCAGTATTTTGGTAAAATTTTCTACAAATTTTAGTAGATTATTTTGGTCTCGAGTGCCAACTGTTAATATACCCCGAACCTATCATGAAGGGAGTATTTAAAAAACAAAAATACCGAATAACAAAAAACTGGGTAGCTTGCAAGAAATCTCAGGCCAAGGATTAAATTCAGTTTTTAAATACAATAGCCAAGGGGTAGCTACTAAGTGTGAATCTCATTGACACAAAGGCTAAGGAGAAATAGGTTTGAATTCTTTTCTCTTCATTTCTTCGTACCAAGAACAGAGTCACGGTAAGAAAATGAAATGGTCACAAGACCGGTTGAAATGAACAAGAATACGAAAAAATGATAATAATGAAAAATGCTAACATCTGCAAAATTCTCAGATTTCTAATTATCTGGAATCTAAAAAACCATGAAACTACAGTAAACGGAATCATATTTTCTTTGCAATAAAGATCCTACTATTCTACACTGGGAATAATATTAACCTAATTTATACTGCTACATTCCTCAACAGCATTCTATAGTTGAAGCGAAAATAAATACATTCATTTCTATAGAAAATTTTCCAAAAATTTTATTTCTATGTAAAATTTTGCCAAAATTTCATTCCTATACGAAATTCTGCCAAAATTTCATTAATGTAGAAAATTTTCCAAAATGTCATTTCTATAGGAAATTCTGCCCAAATTTCTTTACTACAGTAAATTTTCTCAAAATTTAATTTTTATCGGAAATTTTCTCAAACATTCTTTTCTATAGGAAATTTTTTCAAAATGTCATTCCTATAGGAAATTTTGTCAAAATTTCATTTCTATAGGAAATTTTGTCGAAATTTCATTTCTATAGGAAATTTTGTCAAAATTTCATTTCTATAGGAAATTTTGTCAAAATTTCATTTCTATAGAAAATTTTCTCAAACATTCATTTCTATAGAAAATATATGTCAAAAATTTCATTTCTAAAAAAAATTGTCAAAATTTCATTTAACCAACACCGAGGGCCGATGTTGATTTTGAATAAAACACAAACTATTTAGGAAATTATTGTAATTTTATTTTATTATGATATATTGGTATTACTCAATTATGTATGGAACAAAATATCGGCCAAATGGGGGCCGCAACCTCGGTGGCACACCTTCATCCGATGGTCCAAATTTTCGATGACGCTGAGGCATAATGGAGGTTCTATGCCGTTAATGTGCCGAATTATCTCATCCTTTAGCTCTTGAATTGTTGCTGGCTTATCGACGTACACCTTTTCTTTCAAATAACCCCAAAGAAAAAAGTCCAACGGTGTCAAATCACATGATCTTGGCGGCCAATTGACATCGCCATTACGTGAGATAACACGGCCATTGAATTTATTGCGCAAAAGAGCCATTGTTTCGTTAGCTGTGTGGCAAGTGGCACCGTCCTGCTGGAACCACATATCGTCCACATCCATATCTTCCAATTCGGGCCATAAAAAGTTCGTTATCATCTCACGATAGCGAACACCATTCACAGTAACTGCCTGACCGGCCTCATTTTGGAAAAAATACGGCCCGATGATGCCGCCAGCCCATAAACCGCACCAAAGAGTCACTCTTTGTGGGTGCATTGGTTTTTCGACAATCACTCTTGGATTCCCATTCGCCCAAATGCGGCAATTCTGTTTATTGACGAATCCACTGAGGTGAAAATGTGCCTGATCACTGAAGATGATTTTCTTCGAAAATTGATAATCCACTGTTGCCATTTCTTGGAACCATTTAACACTTTGTTGGATTGTGTATCTCCATGGTTCAAATTGAGTAAGTCTGAAATAGAGAAATGTCAAATAAAATTCGGAAAAAAACTTGGTTCACATTCAACACCTAAGTTCACATTCAACATCGGCCCTTACAATTTAACCACCCTTTATATGGACTGCTAGCTGGATGAATGGACAGCCTTTTCGGAATTACCACATTCCTCATCAGCATCACAATGGACTGAATAGTCTAAGTGAGCCTGAATCTTAATCGGGCTGCCACTTTAACCTTTAACCTAACCATCAGCATCCTCTACTTTCATTTCTATAGAAAATTTTGTCAAAATTTATCTTTATAGGAATTTTATCGAAAATTTATACTGCTACATTCCTCACCAGCATCCTATAGTTGAAGCGAAAATAAATATATTCATTTCTATAGGAAATTTTCCAAAAATTTTATTTTTTATGGAAAATTTTGTCAAAATTTCATTAATGTAGAAAATTTTCCAAAATATCATTTCTATAGAAAATTCTGCCCATATTTCATTACTATAGTAAATTCTCTCAAAATTTCATTTCTATCGGAAATTTTCTCAAAAATTCTTTTCTATAGGAAATTTTGTCAAAATATCATTTCTATAGGAAATTTTGTCAAAATTTCATTTTTATAGGAAATTTTGTCAAAATTTCATTTCTATAGGAAATTTTGTCAAATTTTCATTTCTATAGGAAATTTTGTCAAAATTTCATTTCTATAGGAAATTTTGTCAAAATTTCATTTCTATAGGAAATTTTGTCAACATGTCATTTCTATAGGAAATTTTGTCAAAATTTCATTTCTATAGGAAATTTTCTCAAGCATTCATTTCTATAGAAAATATATGTCAAAAATTTCATTTCTAAAAAAAATTGTCAAAATTTCATTTAACCAACACAGGAAAAGTATATTTGCCAAATATATAGACTGCAAGCTGGATGAATGGACAGCCGTTTCGGAATTACCACATTCCTCATCAGCATCCTCTACTTTCATTTCTATAGAAAATTTAGTCAAAATTTCTCTTTATAGGAATTTTATCGAAAATTTTCTCAACATTGCATTTCTATAAAAAAATTTCTCAAAATTTCAGTTCTATAAAAAAATTCTTAAAAAATTCATTTCGATGGGAAATTTCCAGAAAATTTCATTTTCATAGGAAGTTTTAGTTTTTTTAGTTTTTCTTAAATTTTCATTTCTATAGGAAATTTTAGCACAATTTCATTTAATTTCTATGGGAAATTTTCAGAAAATTTTATTTCTATGGGAAATTTACTGGAAATTTCATTTCTATAGAAAATTTAGCCAAAATTTCTCTTCTATATGAAATTTTTTGAAAATTTCATTTCTATAGGAAATTTTCTCGATATCTCATTTTTATAGGATATTCTCTGAAAATTTCAGTTCTATAGGAAATTTTCGGAAAACGTCATTTCTTAGGAAATTTTCTGAAAATGTCATTACCATATTAAAATTTCTATAGGGAACTTTGTGAATATATCACTTCTATAGGAAAGTTTCTCAAAATTTCATTTCTATACGAAATTTTTTGAAAATTTCATTCCCATAAAAAATTTTCTGAAAATTTAATTTCTACAGAAAATTTTCTGAAAATTTAATTTCGTTAGAAACTTTTCTGAACATTTAATTTCTACAGAAAATTTTCTGAAAATTTCCATAGAAAATTTTCCGAAAAGTTCATTTCAATAGAAAATTTTATGAGAATTTCATTTCTATAAAGAATTTTCTGAAATTATCATTTCTATTGAAAAAAATTTAATTTCTATAAAAAAAAATTCTGAACATTTCATTTCAGAAAATTTTCTGAAAACTTTATTTCTATAGAACATTTTCTGAAAATTTCATTTCTATAGAAAATTTGCTGAAAATTTTATATCTATGGAAAATTTTCTGAAATTTTATATTCCTATAGAAATTTTTCTAAAAAAAATATTTCTATAGGAAAATTCTAAAAATTTTAGTTCTACAGGAAATTTTCTGAAAATTTCATTGCTATAGAAAATTTTTTAGAAATTTCATTTCTATAGTAAATGTTCTAAAAATTTCGTTACAATAGCAAATTTCTCGACATTTCTATACTAGTAGTCCTGTTAAAATCTCGCGAAAAATAATGAAAATTATGTGCATCTAAATTTAAGTTTTATAATGCCTAGATTTAAATTCTGAAATCAATACCAAAGTCCTTAAGGGAAGATCAAAATCTTCTGATCCTACACCCTCAAAAAAAATCGCTTCTCTAACATATGTTCCAAACATATTTTGCAGGAAACACATATATTATTGGATACTGCAGAAACATTAATATGTTTGTTTTATCTGAGCGTATTATATGTTTGGAAGCATTTTGAGTCCAAAAATAGTATATGTTTGGAAGAATTCCCCAAAGAAGATTGTGCTCATTCCCTCACATAATTTTCACTACCACGAAATTTTTGAGTTCTTCGCATCTTTTTCTGTAATACAAATATGCTGTTTTTTCTTTCAAATGTCTATTCTCTTGGTTCCGAATGTATATTCTCTTTATTCTGAATACTCATTCTAATATTCAAATTAAATAGTAATTAGACTTAAGCATATAAAATTTTTGGCCTTATCATGAAACAGTTTTCCGAACCAACATACAAGCGGTTTCACAGAAATTGCTCTCATTTCATTCTATCGCTGTGTTATGTTGATATCTTTTTATTCAACCATCCCGGTTTCCATCTCTATTTATTTCTCTATACTAACTCTCTCTCTCTCTCTGGCGCTCTTTGAATAAAGTATCACAACATATATATGTTTACTCGAAATTTGTAAATTTATATATGTTTACATTCACACATATTATTTTTATGAAACATTCATGCCCCAAACATAATATATTCTAACATATTAACATATGTGTCCCAAACATTTTGTGTTAGTTTAGGAACATTACATGTTTGCACTTAAATATATTGTGTTTAAAAATTGTGCCCGAAACACATTTTGTTTATATCGGAACATATTAAAAACATATTTTTCTAACAGTGTAGTTAGCTTTTTTGCCGTGTATACACTTAAAGACCATATAAAAGGTCTCTTCATCATGGATTTATTGCAAGTTTTGCATTGCATTGTGGCTTTACATGGGAACCACATCCGTTTCCGTTTTATTCGCTGTTTTTTTTTTTTTGCTTTTCTCCATCCCGACATTTTGGATTTCATTTTCCCCGCCACCCACTAAAGCTGAATGCATCCACAAATCTGTATGCGTTTGCTGTTTTTCAAAACAGTAGATGTTGTTATTAGTGGTGATGGTGGTGGTGGTGGTGTTGGTAGTTGTGCTAGTCAAAATTCTTCTCGGCACTTTTATGTGGTCAACAATTGTGTTTACGAGTGTATATGTGCGTGCATCCGTTTTGCTTCTTTTTTAGAGAGCGAGAGCAAGAGAATCAGTGGTATTTTGCACTTGTTAATACCGCGAAATAGTAGCTGCTAGTTCTTGTAACTAAATTTTGTGCATTGTTGCACTACATCCTCGAATTGGAGCCATTTTCATGTTTGCCTCCATTCATCTTGTTAGCACTCATGTTCTTGTCCTCCATTCCTTTCATTCGTGTACAAACGTGCAAATTAAGCAAAATTTAATCATATTCGCAATTTGTTACAACAATATCAGGGGTCTTGGCACATGCCAACACATTTTGTACCACGGTAGGTAAGTGTAACCTTCCAACCCATGTACACATATATTGAGAAACAACTTTAAAAAGAAATATTGACTTGGAAGAAAAGTGGATGAATTTACCAGAGCTATGCATTTGTCTAAATAAATAAATAGATAAAGAGAAGCTTAACAAAAACATTTTTTTGAGGCCAACAAAATTGTAAATTTTTAATCCAAATTGCCCAATTTTCATTTCTATAAGAAATCATATTTTCTGAAATTTCACCTTTATAGGAAATTTTGTCGAAATTTCATTTCTATATTAAATTTAGTCAAAAAGTCATTTCTAAAGAAAAATTTTGTTAAAATTTCAAATTTGTTCAAAATTTCATTTCTACAGGATTTTTTTTTCAAAATTTTAATTATATGGATTTTTTTTTGCCATAGGAAATTTTGTCAAAATGTCTTTGTCATAGGAAATTGTGTCAAAATTTCTTTACGATAGGAAATTTTGTCCAAATTTTTTTGCCATAGGAAATTTTCTCAAAATTTCTTTGCCCAGGGAAATTTTCTCAAAATTTCTTTGCCATAGGAAATTTGGTCAAAATTTCATTTCTAACGAAAATTTTGTCCAAATTTTTTTGCCATAGGAAATTTTCTCAAAATTTCTTTGCCATAGGAAATTTAGTCAAAATTTCATTTCTAACGAAAATTTTGTCCAAATTTCATTTTATGGGAATTTTTGTAAAAATTCTTTGCTATGGGACATTTTCCCAAATTTTTATTTCTATAGAAAATTTTCTCAAAAATTAATTTCTATAAGAATATTTGTCAAAATTTCGTTGCCAAAGGAAACCTTTTCACACTTTCTTTGTTATAAGAAATTTTGTCAAAATGTCAATGCTATGGGAAATTTTGTCAAAATTTCGTTGTTATAAACAATTTTGTGAGAATTACTTTTATATAGGCAATGTTGTCAAAATGTCTATTCTATAAAAAAAAGTTTGTCAAAATTTCCTTTCTATAGAAAATTTTGGCAAAATTTCTTTTCTATAGGACATTTTGTCAATATTTTTTTTACCTCTTAGAAATTTCGTCAAAATTTCTTTGCTATGGGAATTTTTGTCAAAATTTTTTTGCTATAGCAAATTTTGTCGACATTTATTTCTATAGGAAATGTTGTCAAAATTTGTTTTCTAACGAAAAGTTTCTCAAAATGTCTTTCCTATACGAAATTTTGTCAATATTTTTTTACTCTTGCATATTTCGTCAAAATTTCTTTGCTATAGAAAATTTTCTCCAAATTTCATTTCAATAGGATTTTTGTCAGAATTTCTTTGTTTTGGGAATATTTTTCCAAACGTTTTTGCTAAAGGAAATTTTGTCAAAATTTTATTTTTAGAGGAAATTTTGTCAAAATTTCATTAATATGCGAAATTTTTTCAAAATTTGATTTATATGGGATTTTTTTTTTGCTATAGGAAATTTTGTCAAAATTTCTTGCTGTAAGAAATTTGATCAGAATTTCGTTGCTATGGACAATTTTTTTTTCTTTGCAACTAGAAATGTTGTTAACATATCTTTGCTATGGAAATTGTGTCAAAAATGTCTTTGCTATACGAAATTTTTATCAAAATTTCTTTTGTCAAAATTTCATATATATAGGACATTGCTGTAGGAAATTTTGTTAAAATTTCTTTTCTAAAAGAAATTAATTCAAAATTCTTTGCTATGGGAAATTTTCTCAAAATTTCATTTCTATATTTGCTATAAGAAATTTCTTTGCCATAGAAACTTTTGTCAAAATTTCTTAGCTATAAAAAGTTTTTCAAAATTTCTTTTCTATAACAAATTTTATCAAAATTCCTTTGCCATAGGAAATTTTGTCAAAACTTCTTTGCTAAAATTTCTTTGCTATAAAAATTTTTGTCAAAATTTCTTTCTTTACCATGAAGGAAATTTTGTCCAATTTTTTTTTTTGTCATAGGAAATTTTATCACAATTTCTTTTCCATAGGAAATTTTATCAAAATTTCTTTGCCATAGGATATTTTATCAAAATTTCCTTGCAATAGGAAATTTTCTCAAAATTCCTTTGCCATAGGAAATTTTGTCAAAATGTCTTTGTCATAGGAAATTGCGTCAAAATTTCTTTGCGATAGGAAATTTTGTCCAAATTGTTTTGCCATAGGAAATTTTCTCAAAATTTTTTTGTCCTTGGAAATTTTCTCAAAATTTCTTTGCCATAGGAAATTTGGTCAAATTTTCATTTCTAACGAAAATTTTGTCAAATTTTTTTTTTGCCATAGGAAATTTTCTCAAAATTTCTTTGCCCTAGGAAATTTTCTCAAAATTTCTTTACCATAGGAAATTTGGTCAAAATTTCATTTCTAACGAAAATTTTGTCCAAATTTTTTTGCCATAGGAAATTTTCTCAAAATGTCTTTGCCTTAGGAAATTTTCTCAAAATTTCTTTGCCATGGGAAATTTTGTCAAAATATCTTTGTCATAGGAAATTGTGACAAAATTTCTTTGCGATAGGAAATTTTGTCCAAATTTCATTTTATAGGAACTTTTGTCAAAATTCTTTGGTATGGGTCATTTTCTCAAATTTTTATTTCTATAGAAAATTTTCTCAAAAATTAATTTCTATAAGAATATTTGTCAAAATTTCGTTGCCAAAGGAAACCTTTTCACACTTTCTTTGTTATAAGAAATTTTGTCAAAATCTCAATGCTATGGGAAATTTTGTCAAAATTTCGTTGTTATAAACAATTTTGTGAGAATTTCTTTTCTATAGGCAATGTTGTCAAAATGTCTATTCTATAAAAAAAAGTTTGTCAAAATTTCCTTTCTATAGAAAATTTTGGCAAAATTTCTTTTCTATAGGAAATTTTGTCAATATTTTTTTTACCTCTTAGAAATTTTGTCAAAATTTCTTTGTTATGGGAAATTTCGTCAAAATTTTTTTGCTATAGCAAATTTTGTCAAAATTTATTTTTATAGGAAATGTTATTAAAATTTCTTTTCTATAGAAAAGTTTCTCAAAATTTCTTTTTTATAAGAAATTTTGTCAATATTTTTTTTTTTTTACTTTTGGAAATTTCGACAAAATTTCTTTGCTATTGGAAATTTTCTCCAAATTTCATTTCAATAAGATTTTTTGTCAGAATTTCTTTGCTATGGGAATATTTTTCCAAACGTTTTTGCTAAAGAAATTTTGTCAAAATTTTATTTCTAGAAGAAATTTTCTCCAAATTTCGTTTCCATAGCAATTTTTTCAAAATTTGATTTCTCTAGGAAATCTTTTAATTTTTTTTTTCTAAAAATTTCTTTGCCATAAGATAAAAATTTATCAAAATTTCTTAACTATAAGAATTTATGCCAACATTTCCCTACTGTGTTTATATGTTTTTGCTATAGGATATTTCGTCAAAATTTCTTTACTATGGGAAATTTTGTCAACAATTCTTTCCTATAGGAAATGTTGTCAATATTTTTTTGTTATAGAAAATTTTCTCCAAATTTCGCTTCATAAGACTTTTTGTCAAAATTCTTTGCTATGAGAAAGATTTTCTCAAAAATTCATTTCCACAGAAATTTTTTCAAAAATTAATTTCAAAAAATTTATTTTCTATAGCAAATTTTGTCAATATTTTTTTTACTGTAGGAAATTTTGTGAAAATTTCATTTCTATCGGAAATTTAGTCAAAATTTCATTTCTGTCGGAAATTTTGTCAATATTTCATTTCAATAGGTTAGGTTAGGTTAGGTGAGAGCCCGATGTATCAGGCTCACTTAGACTATTCAGTCCATTGTGATACCACATTGGTGAACTTCTCTCTTATCACTGAGTGCTGCCCGATTCCATGTTAAGCTCAATGACAAGGGACCTCTTTTTTATAGCCGAGTCCGAACGGCGTAACACATTGCAGTGAAACCACTTAGAGAAGCTTTGAAACCCTCAGAAATGTCACCAGCATTACTGAGGTGGGATAATCCACCGCTTAAAAACTTTTTGGTGTTCGGTCGAAGCAGGAATCGAACCCACGACCTTGTGTATGCAAGGCGAGCATGCTAACCATTGCACCACGGTGGCTCCCTTCATTTCAATAGGAAGTTTTCTCAAAATTTTGTCAAAATTTCCTTTCTATTGGAAATTTAGCAACATTTCTTTTCTATAGGAAATTTTGTCAATATTTTTTTACTCTTGGAAATTTCGTCAAAATTTCTTTACTATAGGAAATTTTCTCCAAATTTAATTTTAATAGGATTTTTTGCCAGAATTTCTTTGATATGGGAAATTGTTTCCAAATATTTTGCTAAAGGAAATTTAGTCAAAATTGTATTTCTAGAAGAAATTTTTTCCAGATTTCGTTTTCACAGGATTTTTTTTTTCAAAAATTGGTTTCGTTAGGAAATTTTCTAAAAATTTCATCGCTATAGAAAATTTTCTTCAAATTTAATTTCTACACAAAATTTTCTTAAAATTTCTATGCCATAAAAAATGTTGTCAAAATTTGTTTGCCATAGGAAATCATGTCAAAATTTCTTTGCAATACGAAATTTTCTCAAAATTTAATTGCCATAGGATATTTCGTCCAAATCTTTTTTCTATAGGAAAAATTTTACTATAGGAAATTTTTATCAAAATTACTTCACTATAAAAACTTATGTGAATTTTTTTTTTGTTATAGGAAATTTCGTCAAAATTTCTTTACTATAGGAAATTTTGTCAATATTTGTTTTCTCTAGGAAATTTTGTGAAAAAAATTTTTCTATAAGAAATGTTGTCAATATTTTTTTGCTATAGAAATGTTTCTCCAAATTTCGACTCATAAGAATTTTTGTCTAAATTTCTTTTCTATAGGAAATGTTGTCAATGTCAATATTTTTTTTTACTATAGGAAATTTTCTAAAGATTTCATCGCTATAGAAAATGTTCTCCAAATTTAATTTCTACAGAAAATTTTCCTTAAAATTTCTATGCCATAAAAAATGTTGTCAAAATTTGTTTGCCATAGGAAATCATGTCAAAATTTCTTTGCCCTAGGAAAGTTTCTCAAAATTTCATTGCCATAGTATATTTCGTCCAAATCTTTTTACCATAGGACAAATTTTACTATAGGAAATTTTTATCAAAATTTCTTCACTATAAAAACTTATGTCAATTTTTTTTACTGTGTTTATACATTTTTTTTATAGGAAATTTCGTCAAAACTTCTTTACTATAGGAAATTTTGTCAATATTTGTTTTCTCTAGGAAATTTTGTGAAAAAAATTTTTCTATAAGAAATGTTGTCAATATTTTTTTTGTTATAGAAAATTTCCTTCAAATTTCGTCTCATAAGAATTTTTGTCTAAATTTCTTTTCTATAGGAAATGTTGTCAATATTTTTTTTTACTATAGGACATTTTGTAAAAATTTCATTTCTATAAGAAATTTTTTCAGAATTTAATTTCTATCGGAAATTTTGTCAAAATTTCATTTATATAGAAAA
The DNA here is from genome assembly GCF_050003625.1 of Haematobia irritans. Taxonomy (NCBI): domain Eukaryota; kingdom Metazoa; phylum Arthropoda; class Insecta; order Diptera; family Muscidae; genus Haematobia; species Haematobia irritans. The sequence goes on along the minus strand of NC_134401.1, from coordinate 38,523,024 downwards.
TTTTCTCAAAAATTTATTTCTGTAGAAAATTTTCCCAAAAACTCATTTCTATAGGAAATTTTGTAAAAATTTCCTTTCTATAGGAAATTTTGTAAAAATTTCCTTTCTATAGGAAATTTTGTAAAAATTTCCTTTCTATAGGAAATTTTGTTAATATTTTTTTTACTATAAGAAATTTGTTTAAAATTTCATTTCTATCGAAAATGTTGTCAATATTTCATATCTATAAGAAATTTTCTCAACATTTTGTTTCTATAGAAAACTTTCTCAAAACTTTTTTTTTGATTTTTTTAATGTTGCATTTTTCTATAAGAAATGTTGTCAATATTTTTTTGCTATAGAAATGTTTCTCCAAATTTCGACTCATAAGAATTTTTGTCTAAATTTCTTTTCTATAGGAAATGTTGTCAATGTCAATATTTTTTTTACTATAGGAAATTTTCTAAAGATTTCATCGCTATAGAAAATGTTCTCCAAATTTAATTTCTACAGAAAATTTTCCTTAAAATTTCTATGCCATAAAAAATGTTGTCAAAATTTGTTTGCCATAGGAAATCATGTCAAAATTTCTTTGCCCTAGGAAAGTTTCTCAAAATTTCATTGCCATAGTATATTTCGTCCAAATCTTTTTACCATAGGACAAATTTTACTATAGGAAATTTTTATCAAAATTTCTTCACTATAAAAACTTATGTCAATTTTTATTACTGTGTTTATACATTTTTTTTATAGGAAATTTCGTCAAAACTTCTTTACTATAGGAAATTTTGTCAATATTTGTTTTCTCTAGGAAATTTTGTGAAAAAAATTTTTCTATAAGAAATGTTGTCAATATTTTTTTTGTTATAGAAAATTTCCTTCAAATTTCGTCTCATAAGAATTTTTGTCTACATTTCTTTTCTATAGGAAATGTTGTCAATATTTTTTTTTACTATAGGACATTTTGTAAAAATTTCATTTCTATAAGAAATTTTTTCAGAATTTAATTTCTATCGGAAATTTTGTCAAAATTTCATTTATATAGAAAATTTTCTCAAAAATTTATTTCTGTAGAAAATTTTCCCAAAAACTCATTTCTATAGGAAATTTTGTAAAAATTTCCTTTCTATAGGAAATTTTGTAAAAATTTCCTTTCTATAGGAAATTTTGTAAAAATTTCCTTTCTATAGGAAATTTTGTTAATATTTTTTTTACTATAAGAAATTTGTTTAAAATTTCATTTCTATCGAAAATGTTGTCAATAATTCATATCTATAAGAAATTTTCTCAACATTTTGTTTCTATAGAAAACTTTCTCAAAACTTTTTTTTTGATTTTTTTAATGTTGCATTTTCATAAGAAATTTTGCAAAAATTTGCATTGCCCTACTCATTCCTGATTGCTGCAAGGATAATATGTCCTGTGTTCTTTGCAAAAAGTCACATCAACTTTTAAGATAAATAAAAATGCTATGCCATCCAAGTGCATATATCTGCAAAAGAAATCCATAGTCAAAGTTTTCTAAATCTGGCCTGCCACAAAATACAATTTGTGGCCTATGTTGTTCTTTTTCATTGTCAGCCTCACTTACTGTTTGTAGTTCTTGATGTACACTTTTAAGCTCTTCGGACAATGTAACAAAAAATGCCAGTACTTTTGACTTTTTGTTGGCCTTTTCTACAAAGTGGATTGAAAAAATGTTTATGGGGTAACCAAAACACAAAACAAAAAATCCCCAACATTCAAAAAACAATGGTCTTGGTTATTCAAAGTTTGTTATTGCAGCCTATACAACCAGAAGAACAAAATGTTTGATTGTCCCCCTTCCTCCTGTTTGTGGGAGCTAAAATGGTTTTTTCTATGTTCGAAAAGAAGCGTTTAGTAGTAGTAGTATACTTCGGTTTGGATGTGTTTCCGGTGCTTTGTCATATCCGTTTACCAAATAAGCTAAGCTTGTTACGAATACTGACTCACCGACTTTATCTGCACATGCCAATGGCGATATATCTGTTCAAAAGCCAAAAACGAGAGGACAAGAGCCCCCACTACTACAAACAATATAAACTAACCGAAAAAAAAGATGTCGATTTGATAGGCAGTTTTTTCAGTAACCTTTTGTTGAGCTGGTTTAAAGTACACAGAAAAAAATATTACCAATAGTTTGTCAATTAAATTTTTAATTTAATTTAAAAAAAATATTTAATTAAAAATTTATTTGATTCGACAAATTTTTTTAATTAAAGGAAAAAATCAATCAAAAAAATTAATAGCAACAATTATGTTTTTCAGTCGATCAATTAATTTTTTAATTGACGTATGTGATCCTTTCGGTGATTAATAACATTTCAATTAAAAACCAATTTGGTAATTGAAGAACACATTTTTAGTACCCCATATATTCCTAGAAATTTACCATTTAAATAGTAAATTTTTTAAGAAGATATGGGGTACTACATATATACACTGAAAAATATTTTGACTTAATACACCAAGGTTATTGTTATTTATATTTTACGACAAAACATTAACAACAAATCTCTTTATTTACAAAAATATTTTATTTATTTATTTTTTACATTTTGGTACTATCGTACTAATTGGTACCGTATGCAGAACGAAACGAGTTTGGTTAGCGAAATTTAGCGATGCTGGTATTTAAAAAGTAGTACCTCTTACGTTCCTTTATTATGTATATACTTAGAAACCCACCCAGTAGCATTAATTTTGGCCGACGTGAAATATATATCCAAATTTTAATATATATACAAAAAAAAAATACCAAATCGTATCTATCAGTATATATTAACATGACGAACCTAAATTTACATTTAGGCATTTAAAAAAAAATTAAATTCACCATTATGGGCATTTGGATAGTATAGCACCTTTAGGTACTAAAATAGTACCAAACGTTCTAAATAGTACCAATTATCATCCAACGTTTTAAACCCTTCTGAAAATAAATGGAATTTCCAAATGGGGATATTTTTAATAAAACCTCATTTTAGGTACTAAAATTGTACAAAATCTTTCTAATTGATACTAAATTGCAGGGATGGCAAATACAATTTTTAAGAAAGTACAAAAAAGGTATTTTTGAACGAAAAAGTACATTTCTCTAAATTTCAACAAAAATTCCCTTGGAAGATCATTTGTCAAGAGCTCGTTTAGACTGAATTTTAATGAAAATAAAATTTTGTTTGCCAAATCTTCAATTCTATTATTTTTTTGTTGTAGTATATCCGCTTACAAAGACTACCATAGTATTGTAATCACGCCTGCCACAGTTGGTAGAATTCTACTGTTTGCTAGAATTCATGGTACTTCACAAATTTTCTAAAGATAAATAAAAATAAAATTTTGACAAAATTTTCTGTAGATATAAAATTTTGACAAAATTTTCTATAGAAATAAAATTTTGATAAAATTTTCTATAGAAATAAAATTTTGACAAAATTTTCTATAGAAATAAAATTTTGACAAAATTTTCTATAGAAATAAAATTTTGACAAAATTTTTTATAGAAATAAAATTTTGACAAATTTTTTTAAAGAAATACATTTTTGCAAAATAATATTTTTATACCCCACCATAGGATGGGGTTACAAACGGAACTTTGTCATTCCGTTTGTAACACATCGAAATATTGCTCTAAGACCCCATAAAGTATATATATTCTGGGTCGTGGTGAAATTCTGAGTCGATCTGAGCATGTCCGTCTGTCCATCCGTCCGTCCGTGAAATCGCGCTAACTTCCGAACGAAATAAGCTATCGACTTGAAACTTGGCACAAGTAGTTGTTATTGATGTAGGTCGGTATTGCAAATGGGCCATATCGGTCCACTTTTACGTATAGCCCCCATATAAACGGACCCCCAAATTTGGCTTGCGAGGCCTCTAAGAGAAGCAAATTTCATCCGATCCGGCTGAAATTTGGTACATGGTGTTAGTATATGGTCTCTAACAACCATGCAAAAATTGGTCCACATCAGTCCATAATTATATGTAGCCCCCATATAAAGCGATCCCCCGATTTGACTTGCAGAGGCTCTAAGAGCAACAATTTTCATTCGATCCGGCTGAAATTTGGTACATGGTAATAGTATATAGTCTCTAACAACCATGCAAAAATTGGTCCATATCGGTCCATAATTATATATAGCCCCCATATAAACCGATCCCCCAATTTGGCTTGCGGAGCCTCTAAGAGAAGCAAATTTCATCCGATCCGGCTGAAATTTGGTACATGGTGTTAGTATATGGTCTCTAACAACCGTGCAAAAATTGGCTCACATCGGTTATATATAGCCCCCATATAAACCGATCCCCCGATTTAGCTTGCGGAGCCTCTAAGAGAAGCAAATTTCATCCGATCCGGCTGAAATTTGGTACATGGTTTTAGTATATGGTCTCTAACAACCATGCAATTGGTCCATATCGGTCCATAATTATATATAGCCCCCATATAAACCTATCACCAGATTTGACCTCCGGATCCTCTTGGAAGACCAAAATTCATCTGATTCAGTTGAAATTTGGTACGTGGTGTTAATATATGGCCTCAAGCACCCATGCAAAAATTGGTTGATATCGGTCCATAATTATATATAGGCCCCATATAAACCGATCCCCAGATTTGACCTCCGAAGCACCTTTGAAGAGCAAAATTCTTCCCATTCGGTTGAAATTTTGTACGTGATGTTATTATATGGTATCCAGCAACCGTGCAGGAATTGGTTCCTATCAGTCCATAATAATATATAGCTCCCATATAAACCGATCCCCAGATTTGACCTCCGGTGCCTTTTGGAGGAGCAAAATTCATCCGATCTGGTTGAAATTTGGTACGTGGTGGTAGTATATGATATTTAACAACCATGTGGAGGGTGCATAAGATTCGGCCTGGCGGAACTTACGGCCGTATATACTTGTTATACCCTGCGCCACACTGTGGAACAGGGTATTATAAGTTAGTGCATATGTTTGCAACACCCAGAAGGAGACGAGATAGACACATGGTGTCTTTGACAAAAATGCTTAGGGTGGGCTCCTGAGTCGATATAGCCATGTCCGTCTGTCCGTGAACACATTTTTGTAACCGAGGGATTAGGTAGTAATTTAAGCTCAATCGACTTCGAATTTGGCACAAGTATGTGTTTTGGGTCAAAATAGAACCCTATTGATTTTGGAAGAAATCGGTTCAGATTTAGATATAGCTCCCATATATATCTTTCGCCCGATATGCACTTATACGGCCCTAGAAGCCTGAGTATTACCCCAATTTGGTTGAAATTTTGCACTAGGAGTACAATTGGTAGTATAGTCAAATGTGCAAATTTTTATTGAAATCGGTTCAGATTTAGATATAGCTCCCATATATATCTTTCGCCTGATATGGACTAATACGGTCCCAGAAGCCAGAGTTTTACTCCAATTTGGTTGAAATTTTGCACAGGGAGTAGAATTAGTATTGTAGCTATGCGTGCCAAATTTAGTTGACATCGGTTCAGATTTAGATATAGCTCCCATATATAGCTTTCGCCCGATATGGATTAATACGGTCCCAGAAGCCAGAGTTTTACTCCAATTTGGTTGAAATTTTGCACAGGGAGTAGAATTAGCATTGTAGCTATGCGTGCCAAATTTAGTTGAAATCGGTTCAGATTTATATATAGCTCCCATATATAGCTTTCGCCCGATTTACACTCATATGACCACAGAGGCCAATTTTTAACTCCGATTTAGTTGAAATTTTGCACAGGGAGTAGAATTAGCATTGTTGCTATGCGTGCCAAATTTGGTTGGAATCGGTTCTGATTTAGATATAGCTCCCATATATATGTTATTCTGATTTCGACAAAAATGGTCAAAATACTAATATTTTCCTTGTAAAATCGCCACTTCTTAGTCGAAAAGTTGTAAAAATGACTCTAATTTTCCTAAACTTCTAATACATATATATTGAGTGATAAAATAAATTTTTGCGAAGTTTCCTTAAAATTGTTTCAGATTTAAATGTTTCACATATTTTTTTACTAATATTGTGTTCCACCCTAGTGCATTAGCAGACTTAAATTTTGAGTCTATAAATTTTGTAGAAGTCTATCAAATTCTGTCCAGATCGAGTGATACATAAATGTATGTATTTGGGACAAACCTTTATATATAGCCCCCAACACATTTGACGGATGTGATATGGTATCGAAAATTTAGATCTACAGAGTGGTGCAGGGTATAATATAGTCGGCCCCGCCCGACTTTAGACTTTCCTTACTTGTTTTTTTTTAGTTTTTGGTAAGATTTTCTCCAAATGTGGTTAGATTATTTTTGTCTCAAGTTTCGACCGTGACCGTATTTTAGTACTCGATCGATAACTTCTTAGAAAGTGTTCGTGTGAAAGCGTAATATAGAATCGCTTACTTTTTTCGACTAGAACTTTCCTGAAATTCAATAAAATCGTGTTTTTGACTATGGCTTTTACAAAATCGAGATTTTCTTCCAGCATGAACATGTCTGTTTTGTCATATTTGTAAAAGACTATTAGCTAATAAGGTTGATAAAGACTTTCTCAAAATATTAAAATATTTTGTCAAAACTATTGTACCATAAATCTGATATCGGCTCAAAAATGTCTACACAAAAGGTACTAAATCATTCGCGGGGGTACTGTGGTACTGACCTGTGGGTGAAAAGGTATTGAAAAAAGTACTATAGTACTGCATTTTCCATCCATGCTAAATTGGTACTACAATTACATAGTACATACCTAAAATAAAGAGAAATGAGCTTTGAATATATCCTAATTTTAGATTTTGGAATGCCAATGAATATTTCGAAATATTCACAATTATTAACTAATATGTACAAAAAGATTACACAGTCGTACCTACACCATATGTTAAAAAGAAGATGAGTACATTTCCTATTCAGGTACTAAAAAGGTAAAAAAAAACTAAATAATATATAACACGATACGCTCGGCCTGGCGTCCATTTACTTAAACTCATTTGAAATCGTATTTTGAAAATAGTACTTATAGGTACTAAAATGGTACAAACACTTGCTAAATAGTACCATTTTTTGTTCGAAAACAAAAAATGTCGGAAATAATATCAAAGCGTGCTGAATGCCGAAATATGTGCATATCCAGGACTTCAATACTTTGTTTAGTACATTTATCGATAATATTTGGCACCAAAGCAATCTTATTACAATCGGATTTTTATCAACAAAGCAGCGGAATTGAACATTAAGCCTTCGCAGCAGTAACTAGAACAACCCTCTTAAGAACTAGTCAAAGAATGGTGAGGGATCTTTGGATCCTCCAAACTCTAACAGAAGGTCACAATCTTTAGATCCATTATTTTTTTCTTAAAGTGTATAAACAACAAACCATTTTCCGCATCTGGAATGAGGTATGAATTTAATTGCTCACTTGAATACATATTTCCGGCTTAGGCGTATAACATTTTTCGGTAATTGTGTTGTTTGTCAGTTTAGTGCTTGCCACAGAGAGAGAGAGAGAGCGAAATAAGGAAGTATGGTACGGTAAAGATGATTTGATTTTGATATAAATACGTGGCAGGCAACACAATATGTTGCTTAAATCACATTAACTCGTGCATTTCAAATATCCTTACAGTATCGGAGTTAGTGCTCAACAAAGTCCTTGGAATAACCATGTGGTATATTTGACAACTTCTCTCTATTATGGCCGGGATATCTTGAAAGCAGATGTTTGGGAAATTAAGAATTCTATAAAAAATTTATGATCTCCTCGGGTTGCAGTTGATCGGGAGTAGGTTAGATTTCAGACGGCATCACAATGGACCAATATTAGTTGCTCCTTGGAGCTACCTCCTCGATGATTCGTTGGAGTAGTAGCTTCGGTCTTGGCTGTGGTAGTAGTCTCGATTTCGGTAGTATCTTCAGATTTCTTTTGGTTATGGTATTAGCCTCAGTTAAGAATTACGAGGCGATCACTCATATAACCTATATGCTTACTAAGGCAAGGAACGAAGAACACAGGTGAGAAATTGCATTACCCAAAGGGGTAGGGAAGCTGTCGACTCCGAAAAGTCTTATATTTCATCCACTGATACCTTCGGACATACAATTCCCCACTAAGATCTTCAGTCATACCGCTCGCCCATTAAGAACTTCGATCCTAGAATATCACCAATGAGACCTTCGTGCCTACAATACCACCACTGAGATATTCGAATCTCCATTGAGACTTTTACTAAAACTCAAAAATTTTTCCCATTGCAAATTTTATCAAAATTTTATTTCTTAGAAAATTTTACCAAAATTTAATTTCTTAGAAAATTTTATCATAATTGCATTTCTTAGAAAATTTTGTCAAAATTTTATTTATATATCAAAATTTTATTTACATATAAAAACTTTTGTCAAAATTTTATTTCTATAGAAAATTTTGTCAAAATTTTATTTATATATAAAATTTTGTCAAAATTTTATTTATATATAAAAACTTGTATCAAAATGTCATTTATATAGACAAACTTTTATCAATTTTTTTTTTTATAAAAAATTTTGTCAAAATTTTATTTATATATAAAAACTTTCATCAAAATTTTATTTCTACAGAAAATTTTGTCAAAATTTTATTTCTATAGAAAATTTTGTCAAAATTTTATTTCTATAGAAAATTTTGTCAAAATTTTATGTGTATAAGAAATTTTGTCAAAATTTTATTCTTATTGACAATTTTGTCAAAATTTTATTTCTATAGAAAATGTTACCAAAATTTTATTTCTATAGAAACTTTTGTCACAATTTTATATCTGTAAAAAATTTTGTCAAAATGATATTGCTTCGAAAATTTTACCATAATTTTATTTCTACAGAAAATTTTGTTACACTTTTATTTCTATAAAAAATTTTGTCAAAATTTTATTTCTATAAGAAATTTTGTTAACATTTTATTTCTATAAAAAAATTTGTCAAAATTTTATTTCTATAGAAAATTTTGTTAAAATTTTATTTCTATAGAAATTTTTTTTTCAAAATTTTATTTCTATAGAAAAACTTTTATCAAAATTTTATTTCTATAGAAAATTTTTTCAAAATTTTATTTATATATAATAACACTTATCAAAATTTTATTTCTATACAAAATTTTGTAAAAATTTTATGCGTACAAGAAATTTTGTCAAAATCTTATTCTTAAATTTTACCACAATGTTATTTCTATAAACACTTTTGTCACAATTTTATTTCTGTAAAAAATTTTGTCAAAACTTTGTTTCTATAGAACATTTTGTCAAATTTTAATTTATATAGAAAATTTTCTCAAAATTTTATTTCATTATATTTTGTATAGTAGAAAATCTTGTCAAAAATTTATTTCTATAAAAAATTTTGTCAACATTTTGTTTTTATAGGAAATTTTGATCAAAATTTTATTTCTATAAAAAATTTTGTCAACATTTAGTTTTTTAGGAAATGCTGATCAAAAATGTTGTCAAAATTTTATTGCTTCGAAAATTTTACCAAAATTTTATTTCTACAGAAAATTTTGTTAAATATTTATATCTATAAAAAATTTTGTCAAAAATTTATTTCTATAGAAAATTTGCCGAAATTTTCTTTCTATAGAAAAATTTGTAAAAATTTTATTTCTATAGAAAATTTTTTCAAAATTTCATTTTTTTGAGAAATTTTGTCAAAATTTCATTTCTATAAGAAATTTTGTCAAAATTGTATTTCTATAGAAAATTTTGGCAATATTTTATTTCTATAGAAAATTTTGTCAAAATTTTATTTCTAAAGAAAATGTTGGCAATATTTTATTTCTATAGGAAATTTTGTCAAAATTTAATTTCTATAGGAAATTTTGTCAAAATTTTATTTATATATAAAATGGTGGCAATATTTTATTTCATAGGAAATTTTGTAAAAATTTCATTTCTATAGGACATTTTGTCAAAATTGTATTTCTATAGAAAATTTTGGCAATATTTTATTCCTATATAAAATTTTGTCAACATTTTATTGCTTCGAAAATTTTACAAAAATGTTATTTCAACAGAAAAATTTGTTAAAATTTTATTTCTATGACAAATTTTGTCAAAATTTTATTTCTATAAGACATTTTGTCAACATTTTATTTCTATAAAAATTTTTGTCAAAATTATATTTCTATATAAACTTTTGTCAACATTTTATTTCTATAGAAAATTATGTTAAAATTTTATTTCTACAGAAAATTTGTCAACATTTTATTTCTATAGAAAATTTTGTTAAAATTTTATTTCAATAGAAAATTTTGTCAAAATTTTATTTATATATAACAACTTTTATCAAAATTTTATTTCTATAGACAAATTTTTATCAAAATTTTATTTCTATAGAAAATTTTGTCAAAATTTTATGTGTACAAGAAATTTTGTCAAAATTTTATTCTTATTGAAAATTTTGTCCAAATTTTATTTCTCTAGAAAATTTTACCAAAATTTTATTTCTATAGAAACTTTTGTCACAATTTTATTTCTGTAAAAAATTTTGTCAAAACTTTGTTTCTATAGAACATTTTGTCAAATTTTATTTCATTTCATTTTGTATCGTAGAAAATCTTGTCAAAATTTTATTTCTATAAAAAATTTTGTCAACATTTTGATTTTATAGGAAATTTTGATCAAAATTTTATTTCTAAAAAAAATTTTGTCAAAATTAAATTTCTATAGAAAATTTGCCGAAATTTTCTTACTATAGAAAAATTTGTCAAAATTTTATTTCTATAAGAAATTTTATAAAAATTTCATTTCTATAGACAATTTTGTAAAAAATTTTATTTCTATACAAAATTTTGGCAATATTTTATTTCTATAGAAAATTTTGTCAAAATTTTATTGCTATAAAAAATTTTGTAAAAATTTTATTGCTACAGAAAATTTTGTCAAAATTTTATTGCTTCGAAAATTTTGTTAAAATTTTATTTTTACAGAAAATTTTGTTAAAATTTTATTTCTATAAAAATTTTGTCTACATTTTATTTCTATAGAAAATTTTGTCAAAATTATATAAACTTTTGTCAACATTTTATTTGTATAGAAAATTATGTTAAAATTTTATTTCTGTAGAAAATTTTGTTAAAATTTTATTTCTATACAAAATTTTATTAAATTTTTATTTCCATAGAAAATTTTGTTAAATTGTTATTTCTATAGAAAATATTGTCAAAAATTTTGTTTTCTATAGAAAATTTGCCGAAATTTTCTTTCTATAGAAAAATTTGTGAAAATTTTATTTCTATAGAAAATTTTGTCACAATTTCATTTCTATAGAAAATTTTGTCAAAATTTCATTTCTATAGGAAATTTTGTCAAAATTTTATTTCTATAGAAAATTTTGGCAATATTTTATTTCTATAGAAAATTTTGTCAAAATTTTATTTCTATAGAAAATGTTGGCAATATTTTATTTCTATATGAAATTTTGTCAAAATTTCATTTCTATAGGAAATTTTGTCAAAATTGTATTTCTATAGAAAATTTTGTCAAAATTTAATTTCTATAGGAAATTTTGTCAAAATTTTATTTCTATAGAAAATGGTGGCAATATTTTATTTCATAGGAAATTTTATAAAAATTTCATTTCTATAAGACATTTGGTCAAAATTGTATTTCTATAGAAAATTTTGTCAAAATTTTATTGCTTCGAAAATTTTACTAAAATTTTATTTCTACAGAAAAATTTGTTAAAATTTTATTTCTATAAAATTTTTTGTCAAGATTTTATTTCTATAAGAAATTTTGTCAACATTTTATTTATATAAAAAATTTTGTCAAAATTATATTTCTATATAAACTTATATCAACATTTTATTTCTATAGAAAATTATGTTAAAATTTTATTTCCATTGAAAATTTTGATAAAATTTTATTTCTATAGAAAATTTTGTTAAAATTTTATTTCTATAGAAAATTGTGTCTATAGAAAATTTTTTAAATATTTTTGGATAGAAAATTTTGCCATAGGTGTATTTCTAAAGGAAATTTTGTCAAAATTTTATACCTATACAAATTTTGTCAAAATTGTATTTCTAAAGAAAATATTTGTCAAATTTTTATTGTCAGATTTAAAGCTCTGTATGTCTCTGTCGTATAGACCCATTCAAATACCTTTAACCCATACTGTAAAACCTGTATTACACATGTATGTATAGGTGTGTTGAAAGACACGATTCTCTGTCATGTTAAACCTAATGAAATAAACCTCATGCCACAGAGCATACCATCAAAAAAACAAAAACTAAAGGATTCACAATTGTATCTTTAATTTAGAGTGCCTAACTCACAACACAATTCCGATACAAAAGCATGCTCACTCATACCCGTACACACACACAGCCACAAATATTCGCATTTGTGGTTGTATCTTTCAAAATTGTAAAATACACACATTCACATTCGTAACCAAAATAAAGAGCATCAAACTAAGTCCAACATCCGTTTCCGTTAAGGGTACAACAATGGTAGTCCCCTCTTCAATACAACAATAAAGGGGTCTGGAAAAAAAATAAAGCAACAAAAACAACCTCTAGAAGCTAACCAATTACAATGTGGTGAGCGTGTGTATGAGTGTTTGTTGAATACACGTGCTCCAACTTAAACCGCGACATTTTATTTTTGGTCCGCAATAAAGATGACAATGATGACATTTACCCCGTCAGCTTCCGGTCTCAAAATCGCTGGCAGACTGACTTACCCTAGAATTTAATCAAGCTTGAATTTTGTGAGAAATAGCTCCTTAGGATCTTTGCACAAAATTTATTATGCACAATCGCATCAAAAACTCGTTTGTTAGCACACCCTGGGATATGCATGCATATACAACCTGTCCATCTGGCGAAAGAGACACATATTCATCCTGGTTCTCATCATCCTGGTAGATGGTTAAATGGAATGATGCAAATTTCATGAACACTTCTGAATAGATCCCGTGGTTCTTTTTACCTCTGGTCTCTTTCTCATCCTCCTCCTTCAACGAAACTACCAACATCACCTCAATAACCATTAATTTACCCAAAAATTCGTGCAAAACAGGAATGTCTACTACCACCACATATGGATAAATGTGGCTCTGTGGCTGACAGGAACTCTGTCAGTCCAAAGAGCCATCGACCAAATATTTTGCCCATAGTACCAAGAGATGTCTTTGCTTGAAAACATGAACATGAATATCGACATGGGCTTATATACACAACTACCAGCACCTGAAATAATACGAATACTGCATGGTTTTTCATTAATTGTAACCACAGACCATCACCAATGATAATGGCCAAAATACATGGGGTGTTGTTCCCTTGCTCGATATTGATGTGCGGAAATATTCAAATAAGCCTACTAAGAATGGACTACGACACTTGTTCGAATGATAAACAATTGGAGGAAATGGCATTCAAAACAAGTCATAGAGGGATTTTTTAAAATTGTCTATACAAATAAAATTTTGACGCAATTTTCTATAGAAAACAAAACCTTGACAAAATTTTCTATAGAAACAAAATTTTGACAAAATTTTTTATAGAAAAAAAACGTTGACAAAATTTTCTATAGAAATAAATTAAAAAAAAAATTTATAGAAATAAAAATTTGACACAATTTTCTACAGAAATAAAATTTTGACAAAATTTTCTATTTGGACACAATTTTCTATATAAATAAAATTTTAACAAAATTTTCTATAGAAATAAAATTTTGACAAAATTTTCTATAGAAATAAGATTTTGACAAAATTTTCTACAGAAATAAAATTTTTTATCGAAATAAAATTTTGACAACATTTTCTATAGAAATAAACTTTTGAAAATTTTCCCTCTAAAAATAAAATTTTGACAAATAGAAATAAACTCCTGATAAAATATTTCTATAGAACTAACATTTTGACAAAATTTTCTATAGATATGAAATTTTGAAAAAAATTTCTATTGAAATAAAATGTTTACAAAATTTTCTGAAGATATTAAATTTTTTTTCATAAAATTTTCTCATAAAAGTAAAATAATGACAAAATTTTGTACAGAAATAAACTCCTGATGAAATATTTTTATCGAACTAACATTTTGACAAAATTTTCTATAGAAATAAAATTTTATAAATTTTCCCATAAAAATAAAATTTTGACAAAATTTTCTATAGAAATAAAATTTTGAAAATTTTCCCATAAAAATAAAATTTTGACAAAATTTTCTATAGAAATAAAATTTTTACAAAAATTTCTATAGAAATAAAATTTTGACAAAATTTTCTATGGAAATAAAGTTTTGACAAAATTTTCTATAGAAATGAACTCTTGATAAAATATTTCTATAGAAATAAAATTTTGACAAAATTTTCTATTGAAATAAAATTTTGACAAAATTTTCTATTGAAATAAAATTTTGACAAAATTTTCTATTGAAATAAAATTTTGACAATAAAGTTTTGGAAATAAAGTTTTGACAAAATTTTCTATAGAAATAAACTCTTGATAAAATATTTCTATAGAAATAAACTCTTGATAAAATATTTCTATAGAAATAAAATTTTGACAAAATTTTCTATTGAAATAAAATTTTGACAAAATTTTCTGAAGAAATAAAATTTTGACAAATATTTCTACAGGAATAAAATTTTGACAAAAAAAATTTTTGCCCAAATTTTATTTCTATAGAAAATTTTGTCAACATTTTATTTCTATAGAAAATTTTGTCAAAATTTTATTTCTATAGAAATTTTTGTCAAAATTGTATTTCTGTAGAAAATTTTGTCAAAATCTTATTTCTATACAAATAAAATTTTGACAAAATTTTCTATAGAAATAAAATGTTGACAAAATTTTCTATAGAAATAAAATGTTGACAAAATTTTCTATAGAAATAAAATGTTGGCAAAATTTTGAATAGAAATAAAATTTTGACAATTATTCTATGGAAATAAAATTTTGACAATCTTTTTTATAGAAATAAAATTTTGAACAAATAAAATACACCAGATACCATAGGAAAGGCCAGACCTAATTGTTACCTCTGCTGACGACCTACCTTCTGATCTATTAGAAAATAGCCAAAACATCAGTTAAATTTCTCTCGCATCCTTCTGAAAATCTTCCACTACTGAATTTTATTTTCACATATACAAAGATAGATAATTTTCCTTTTCAATCTTCATTTTTAGTATCCGTGTTGGTAAGACTTGAACAGCAGCTGCTGTTCCACCATGATCATGATAGAAATCGCAATAGCGTACCCGCTTATAATCGGCAAATTCACGACGTAAACGTAAACGTTGCAGCTCTGTGGCAGCACAATTCTTCAGCTCACTCTCCATTTTATGCATACAGGATCGACATAAATCCAATTCGGTATTAAAATCACGCCAATAGTCACCCAAAGGAATCTGTTCACATTTGTGACATTTAGCTCCATTGAATGGACTACAGATGACAGTGACAGCAGGTAAAATTCTCCGTTTACTACCAAAAGCGGTGGATAGTTTCGGTTGGCGTCTTGGCACATGATGGGGATAGGTAGAGGGTCTAAAAGAAAAAAAAATCAGATAAATTGAGAAACTAAAGTAAACAAACTTACGCTGGTGTTAAAAATCGATCCTTATCCTTAAGTTCGGCTCCAATATTAAAAGGTTTTTGTGCTTTCCTTAAGGATTTCCCAGTCTCCACATTATAACTTCCCACACAAGGAAAATCAGCATTTGCTGGAGTCAATAAACGTGGGACTTTACTTGCGAAAGCTGAATGTCCCAATTTAGAAGGCCACTGAAAGATTTCTTGAATTTAGAAGGTTCCATGCATTTGGTTATGACATATGCCCGGCCCATTACCTTTATATCTAAATGATCTTTTTCATCAACTCTTGCCGCAGGTCCTGGAGTCAGAAAGACATCTCCCTGATGTTGACGCATAAAAGAAGTTAAACATGGCCCACTTAAAGGTAACGTAACACGTTCCAAACTGGAGCCAAAGGCTACACGAGGTAATTCAGGAGGATTAACAACATAGACGAATCCTGAAAAGTGTATGGAATCGGAAAATTTTGTGCATTAGTTATAGAGAAATCAAACATAAACGAGGTTGCGATCAAACAGCATGAGGTTTGTGTCAAATTTCATGAAGTTTGAATCAAACTAAACTGGGCTCAAAACATACCAAAAACAGTTTGAATCAAACAAGATGGAATTTTATTTGATCTGGAGTCATTTTAAATGGATAATAGCAAAGACAATAAACTCTAAGAAGATAGGAAATTGGCTACTGAGCAGATCAAACCATTTACGGTGTTAGTTTCATACTCGAACCAAACGCGTATACGAAAAGTATTGACATAGCATTAAAATGCAAATAAAAAGAAATTAAGTGCACGAAATAAATTTCCATAAAGGGGAAAATGTAATTTTTTTGTTGTTGCCTAAAATTTAGCATTGTTTCATTAAGAAAATTAAGTTTTTCATTTAAAAAATAAAAACGAAAAACAAATAAAAAATTACAAACATGCATGGAACTAACATGGTAAATGCAACATTTGGTATGACGCAAGCCAATTTCCCATCTTCATACAGTTTATTTAGTACCCAATTAGCACCATTTTCGGAAGTTTAGTCAAATGCCTTAAATTAGAAATCCAGTGGAATTTTAGGTCCACAAAGATCTGTGTCGAATTTGTTTTTTATGGCTTAATTTTTTGGTGTAGTCCCATATAGACTGACGTCCCGATTTGACTCTTTGGGCTTCTAGACACCGCAATTTTTATTCGAATTGTCTGAAATTAGAATACTTTCGAATTCATATCTTAGTAAAAACGATAGAAGGCGCTTTGAGCATCCAAAGAGATTTCTTATTTACTTTCAGAATTCGTGCTATTACGATATGATTCGCATATTGAGCATCGGATGATACATCAGCTTCCGGGTATATAGAGCATTTCGTTTTACAGTTTTTAAATCTATTGTTGATGAGTATATAGTCAATTAGATTACGAACGATATTCCTTCTGTTGTCTAGAGATGATCTCCATGTGTTGCGTCGTCTGGGATGTAATTGGAAAAGTATGTTGGTTATGGTCATTTTAAATTCATGGCAGGATTGAATCAGTCGGTCTCCCCTTTCATTTCTTTCGCCGAGTCCATATCTTCCTGTTACGACATCTACTTCGCCATTACCCACTTTGACATTGAAGTCGCCTTGAATAATTGTTATTTCATGTGATTTCATCATTTTTAATAATTGGGATATTTCTTCGTAGAAATGTTCAACTTCGTCGCTGTTTCGATCACATGAAGTGGTATATATTTGTATGATGTTTATACTCAGGGACTTTGCTGAAATTTTTATCATTACAGACCTTTCTGACATTGGATAAGATCCAAGCACACATGCTGATATGTGATTTTGAACAATAATTCCTACACCTCTTCTGTGTATTCCTTCCATATTTCCAGAGTACATTTGGGATTTAAAAACCCCACATTCTGCCCACCAGCTTTCACTGACACCTGGTATATTAATTTTGAGTCCATTCATTTCGCCAATTGTGTTTTTTGGTTTTCCGATTTCGTATAAACTTCTGACATTACAGGTTCCAATGTTTATTTGTTGGTTACTTTTACCTCCGGGGATGCTTAGCACCCTCGTTTGGCCGGAGACTGAGGGCCGTGTGTTTAGAATTGTGTTGTTCATATTGTATGATTTTCAAGGGAAGTATACTTCAGTGGTCTCCCGTTGCCTTCTGAAGGGTTTATAGTTTTCCTTCTGTATTTCAGCCGCCCAATGTGGGAACAGACATTGCTACCTGTTGGTGCGCGAGAGGTATTTGGGAGGCGTTCCTCTATCCACCACCTGGGGACGCGCCCTATAGGGGTTACAGGCTCTCCGTAAGGGGAGAGGAATAATTTGCACAATATTCCTCTCCATCTAAGAGGTACTTTACTAGTTTCGTATACAAAAAATAAAATATAGACAACAATTTCTATAGAAATTTTAACAAAATTTTCTGAAGAAATAAAATTTTGACCAAATTGTCTCTAGAAATAAAATTTTGACAAAGTTTTCTACAGGAATAAAGTTTGGACAAAAATTTTTATAGGAATAAAATTTTGAAAACATTTCTTCTAGAAAAAACAAAATTAAAAATTTTTTATAGAAATAAAATTTTCTATAGAAATAAATTTTTGACAAAATCTATATCTATAAAATTCAATCTATGTTTGTTTATTTGTTTGATTGTTTGTTTGTATGTTCCGAGTTGGCTCCGAAACGGCTGAACCGATTTACTTGAAACTTTCAGAGATCGTAGGGGGTTCATGTGGTGAAAATAGCGTACCTCATTTTTTGACACCTGGTCGCGGAGGGGGGCCTCCTCTTTGTCGGACTTTTTGAAAATTGGACCAAAGTTGACCGATTTGCTTGAAATTTTCATTGAAGTTTGGGGTTGGCATCTAGACAAAGATCCGCTACTTTATATTTCGATATTTGGTGGCGGAGGGGGACCTCCCCTTTGTTCGACTTTTTTTTAAAGTACAGTGAAAAAACTAAAATTCTCTAAATTATCTGAGATTTACAGAGAACATGCGGTGCGGTTATGGAATTAATAGGGGGTACCTGATGATTTCATATGTGGACGGAGAGGGGGACCTCCCCCTTGCCCACTTTTTGAAACTTGGAACAAAATTTTGCGATTTGCTTGAAATTTTCATTGAATGTTGGGGTTGGCATCTAGACAAAAATCCGCTACTTTATTTTTCGATATTTGGTCGGGGAGGGGGACCACCCCTTTGCCAGACTTTTTTTTAAAGAACAGTGAAAACAAAACTAAACTCCCCCGACTGAAATTTTACGGAAAAATTAGTGAGGTTATGATATTTATATCAGGTTCCTAATTTTTTAATAAAAATAAAAGGACATAGGGAGACATCCGCTTCTCTTAAGTAACTACATACAGAGAAACAATTAAACTTTACCGAGTTACTTGAAATTTACAGAGGACTGGGGAGAGGTTACGATATTACTAGTTGATACCTGATTTTGTGATATTTGGACGGAAGCGAGGCCGCTCCTTTAGGCTTATAATTTGCTTGACATTTTCTGGGACGTTTACAAAAGATACGCTACATCACTTTTCGATTGGTCGGGAAGGAGGTCCTCCTCTAAAACTGCAAAAAAAAATTCTTAAGTTTTCTTGAAATTTACAAAAGAAGTGGGGGATAGTTATAAACGAAGAGGCAACCTTCCTTGCCCTTGAAAGTAGAGGGTTGTACGTAAATGGGAACTCGGTACATAATTTTATGATTTTTGCACAGGCTTCTGGCAGAAGCCTGTGCTTTTTCCGATTTATTGGATGGGAAACAGTAATACTTTATATGTTATTATAATATAGTGCTTAATATTCAGATATGTTGAGGAGAAGGATACCTTTCCTTGACAAACCACACTTAAAATTCACAAGAAATATAAAAGATTGTCCAACTACTTGAATACAGAACATTATTTAAAAAATTTGGAGGAAAGGGTACACCCTCTCCCCGACATTTTTTAAAACGAACCGTTTTACATATGCATATCCGCCGTATTTGTACCTATAAACGAAAAAGCAAGTAGTCCGATTTGTTTGAAATATATAATATATGAAATAATTTTTAAATTTTTTATGATTTTTAATGCATTATAACGGTTGTCTGGAACGTTTGACATCAAATATTTTCAAAAATTCGCAATTTTTCTAGAAAGGATTTAGCATTTTTTTTCGGCAAAATTTAAATAATTTGCACTATTTTATTAATTTTTGATATGTTTTTAACCCATTTGAAACAATAAAATTTTAAATTTCCCATTAAAAATATGAAAAAAGCAAGTTATAAAAAATTCACTCAAATGAACTTCCAGTGCAGTTAAAATAAAGAACATCTTTGGGAGAACATTTTTGGAAGTGCTTTTAAAGTTGTGCCTTAAGAAGAACTTCCAAATTTTTTTGCTGGGTTCTAAAATAAAAATAAATAATTTCTTTCAAAGAAACAATTTTTCATAACAATCACAAAAATTTGATCAAAAACTGAAAAATAAGATTTTTTGATTTGGCAAAATTTTCTTCAAATTTTGGCAGATTATTTTTGTGCATGTTTAGTTAGACGTTTAAGAACAAAAATTGTTCTAATAAATCCAGAATCTGATGTAGTCTCCATATGTATAAATCTTACATTTATGCGTACCATCTGAACCGATCTTCTTTAAGTAGAATATTTGTTCATATCCACATGAAATTCCATATATTCTCAATTATACCGCTACGTTGAGGGGTTTCCAAAGGAATCTGTTAATGACGGTGGGTATTTAATAGAGGATTATTTTGCAAGGAAATGCAGAAATTTGAAAAGGTTCGGAATTCTGTTGTGAAAATTATGCCACGCAAATTAAGGGTATTTTCAGCACTACCGACCCACGAGAATGCTGCGATTCCCCCAAAAGCTGAGTTGCATTTTGCTTTGATGGTGACTTGAATAAATTAATGTGAACTAATTTCAATGTGTTCATCCATATTTATACCAAAAATATATAGTGTATAAAAATCGGGAACAATCGCAAATGATGATTATATTTTACTCTTATTGTTTGTTTTGAGTTCATTTAACTTTAGCCCTGTTTGCTCCTTTGATTTCTTTTCTGGCCGTTAAAAATATAGCATTTTTTAGGTTACTGAAAGAATTTTTAATGTGTACACTTTGTACTGACAAAATGAAGGCAAACCAGAAAAGAAAACCCCATAAGATTCGGTCCGGCCAAACTTGGACTTGAATAGTTGGCAACATTGTTTATGTGAGTTTTTGAGTGTCTCTCGCTCTCTCAGCTCTACTGATGGTTTCGTTATCGTAAGAACAACTTATAAAACGTCAATGAACTTCCGACCGGTCATCAGCACTGCCTGTTTGGTAAGCATCCTTTCAATCAAACCGTGGCGTAGATTCACTTATATGCATAGTTGCAGTTCGATTATTTCCGATATCTTGTATCACTTGTCGATCTCTTACTCACTTCTCTGTTTTGCTCTATCTCTTATCAATTGACTCTCTTTACGTTGAGCTCTTATTCTCTCGCGCTCTTCCCGTGTTAATTTCTTAATAAACATTTTCACTTTCGTATCGAGCCTTCTTTCGTCTAAACCTTATTGAATGCAACTGAAATCAATGCTTAGGATATCAATGGCATAAAGGACAAGAACTTAGTATCTCCTTCACACGCACTCACACACACACATATACGCAAGTATTTCCTTAATCTAACCTTAAATGTATTTTCAATACAATGTCAAAAGTCATAAACAAAACAAAGCAACAAATTGAAAAAATAAAAAGAAATCCTAGACTAACGTTTATTTAATTGGCCCTTTCATATGAAATGGTAAAAGGACTTTCTTTATATGCTTGCCTAGGGATATATGGAAGGAAATTTTTTTCTATAAACTTTTGCTATTGGAACACGCACTAACAAAAATCAATCACAGACTGGCACGCATTGTACATTTTTAATAGGTCTATGCCAATATCATAATATTTATGTAGGTTTGATAAGAAATCGATAGGTGGCTTTAGGTTCACTCTCATACACCCAAAGAAAAAATACTTTCCTTAGGAATGGCATTTTTGATAAACGAAACTCTCCTTTCATATAAAGTATTTTCTTGAAGAGCCACATAGAGATTTAATAACAACAGTTGCAATGATTGTCCCTGAACTTTTTCATTTGTTTTTAAAGGTTTTTGTTTTTAAAGTCAGAAGAAAACTTTCATTCCCCAAAAGGGAAAAATCTTCTTTCAGTGTAGATGATTGCAACATAGGGAAAATAAACAGGAAATATTCTTCAGGTAGTGTAGTGTGCCAGTTTACCAAGGGTATAGCGAAATATATTTTTCTAAATACCGAGTTGATTTATCCTTTACACAGAAAAAATATCACCAAACATTTTTCAACTAATTGTTAGATTGTGGCTTTTGTTCCCAAAATAGGAAATTCCTCAGACCACCGAATAAATTTTTGGCAATTTTTTAAGAATAAAGTTGGGCGGGGCCGATTATATATTATATGCCGCAACACTTTGTAGATCTACATTTTCGATACCATATCGAATATTTCAAATTTGTTGGGTGCTATGTTCCCATATCCATATATTTACA
This sequence comes from Haematobia irritans, assembly GCF_050003625.1. Taxonomy (NCBI): domain Eukaryota; kingdom Metazoa; phylum Arthropoda; class Insecta; order Diptera; family Muscidae; genus Haematobia; species Haematobia irritans. Next base: position 38,500,862 of record NC_134401.1, on the reverse strand, counting down.
TCTGAAATGATTTGGACAAAATTTGTACACTTCTACACTGAAAAAATATTTACACAACCTAAATTATAGCCAAATTTTCTATAGAAATAAAATTTTGACAAAATTTTCTATAGCAAAAAATGTTTGACGACATTTTCTATAGAAATACAATTTTGACAAAATTTTATAGAGAAATAGAATTTTGACAACAGTCTTGATAGAAATAGAATTTTGACAAAATTTTCTATAGAAATAAAATTTTGACAAAGTTTCCTATAGAAATAAAATTTTGACAAAAATTTTCAATAGAAATAAAATTTTGACAAAAATTTTCAATAGAAATAAAATTTTGACAAAAATTTTCTGTAGAAATACAATTTTGACAAAAATTTTCTGTACAAATAAAATTTTGACAAAATTTTCTATAGAAATAAAGTTTCGACGACATTTTCTACAGAAATAAAGTTTCGACGACATTTTCTACAGAAATAAAATTTCGACAAAATTTTCTATAGAAATAAAATTTTGACAAAATTTTCTAAAGAAATAAAATTTTGAAAAAATATTCTATAGAAATAAAATTTTGACAAAATTTTCTATAGAAGTAAAATTTTAACAAAATTTTCTATAGAAATACAATTTTGAAAAAATTTTTTACAGAAATAGAATTTTGACAAAACTTTTTATAGAAATAAAATTCTGGCAAAATTTTCTAAAGAAATAAAATTTTGAAAAAATTTTCTCTAGAAATAAAATTTTTACAAAATTTTCTATAGAAATAAAATTTTGTAGAGAAATAGAATTTTGACAAAGTTTTTTATAGAAATAAAATTTTGACAAAATTTTCTATAGAAATAAAATTCTGGCAAAATTTTCTATAGAAAAAAGTTTTGACGACATTTTCTACAGAAATAAAATGTTGACAAAATTTTCTATAATAATAAAATTTTGGCAAAATTTTCTAAAGAAATAAAATTTAAAAAAAAATTCTAAGAAATAAAATTTTGACAAAATTTTCTATAGAAATAAAATTTTGAAAAAATTTTCTATAGAAATAAAATTTTGACAAAATTTAAGAGAGAAATAAAATTTTGTAGAGAAATAGAATTTTGACACAATTTTTTACAGAAATAGAATTTTGACAAAATTTTTTATAGAAATAAAATTTAGACAAAATTGTCTATAGAAATAAAATTCTGGAAAAAATTTCTATAGAAAACAATTTTGACAAAATTTTCTATAAAAATAAAATTTGTACGTAATTTTCTATAGAAATAAAATTTTGAAAAAATTTTATATAGAAATAAAATTTTGACAAAATTTTCTATAGAAATAAAATTTTGACAAAATTTTCTATAGAAATAAAATTTTGACAAAATTTTCTGTAGAAATAAAATTTTGACAAAATTTTCTATAGCAATAAAATTTTGACAAAATTTTCTATAGAAATAAAATTTTGACAAAATTTTCTTTTGAAACAAAGTTTTGACGACATTTTCTATAGAAATAAAATGTTAACAAAGTTTTCTATAGAAATAAAATTTTGACAAAATTTTCTATAGCAATAAAATTTTGACAAAATTTTGTATAGAAATAAAATTTTTACAAAATTTTCTATAGAAATAAAATTTTGGCAATTTTTTTATAGACGACATTTTCGACATTTTCTATAGAAATAAAATTTGACAAAATTTTCTAAAGAAATAAAATTTGGAAAAAAATTTCTATAGAAATAAAATTTTGACAAAAATTTCTCTAGAAATAGTAGTTTTTGAGCGTGCTTCCTCTATCTTCATTCGTTTTGTTTGTTATTGTTGGCTTCTCTTCAATCATTATTTTTGTTTTTGATCTCAGCTTAAAGCCATGCATTGACTAAACTACAAGTGTAGTTTAACCAAAAGAGGAAAAGTATGCTATTGTTGAATTGTATACGACCTTGATTGTTTATTATTTTTGGATTCTTTTAGATTAATTCTAAATTAATTCTAAAAGTTTTGACGACATTTTCTATAGAAACAAAATTTTGACAAAGTTTTCTATAGAAATAAAATGTTTACAAAATTTTCTATAGAAATAAAAATTTTACAAAATTTTCTATATAAATAAAATTTTGGCAATTTTTTTATAGAAAAAATGTTTTGACGACATTTTCTACAGAAATAAAATGTAGACAAAATTTTCTATAGAAATAAAATGTTGACAAAATTTTCTATAAAAATGAAATTGTGACAAAATTTTCTAAAGAAATAAAATTTTGACAAAATTTTCTATATGTTAGAAATAAAATTTTGACAAAATTTTCTATAGAAATAAAGTTTTGACAAAATGTTCTCTAGCAATAAAATTTTGCAAAATTTTGTATAGAAATAAAATTGTGGCAAAATTTTCTATAGAAAAAAAAGTTTTGACGACATTTTCTATAGAAATAAAATGTTGACAAAATTTTCTATAGAAATAAAATTTTGACAAAATTTTCTATAGCAATAAAATTTTGACAAAATTTTGTATAGAAATAAAATTGTGGCAAAATTTTCTATAGAAATAAAATTTTGACAAAATTTACTATAGGAATAAAATTTTGACAAAATTTTCTATAGAAATAAAATGTTGACAAAATTGTCTATACAAATAAAATTTTGACAAAATTTGCTATAGAAATGAAATTTTAACAAAATTTTCTGTAGAAATAAAATTTTGACAAAATTTTCTATAGAAATGAAATATTGACAAAATTTCCTATAGTAATGAAATGTTGACAAAAAGTTCTATAGAAATTAAATTTTGACAAAAAGTTCCATAGAAATGCAATTTTGACAAATTTTCCTATAGAAATGAAATTTTGACAAAATTTCCTACAGAAATGAAATTTTAACAAAATTTCCTATAGAAATGAAATTTTAACCAAATTTCCTTTAGAAATGAAATTTTAACCAAATTTCCTTTAGAAATAAAAGTTTGACAAAATTTTCTATAGTAATCAAATATTAACAAATTTTTTTTATAGAAGTAAAATTTTGAAAAAAATTCCTATAGAAATGAAATTTTGACAAAATTTCCTACAGAAATGAAATTTTGACAAAATTTTCCATAGAAATAAAATTTTGACAAAATTTTCTATAGAAATGAAATATTGACAAAATTTCCTATAGGAATGAAATGTTGACAAAAAGTTCTATAGAAATTAAATTTTGACAAAAAGTTCTATAGAAATGAAATTTTAACAAAATTTTCTATAGAAATGAAATTTTAAAATTTCCTTTAGAAATTAAATTTTAACAAAATTTTCTATAGAAATAAAATTTTGACAAAATTTTCTATAGAAATAAAATTTTGACAAAATTTTCCATAGAAATAAAATTTTGACAAAATTTTCCATAGAAATAAAATTTTTACAAAATTTTCTATATAAATAAAATTTTGACAAAATTTCCTATAGAAATTAAATTTTGACAAAATTTTCTATAGAAATAAAATTTTAAAAAGACTATTTGCCTATCTCGTCTCCTTCTGGGTGGTACAAAAAGAATAAAATATTTGTTATGTCAGTTTTCGAGTTACACTAGGAACAAGATTTTAACACAGAGATTTCAAATATTATGCGACTCGTCATCAGAATATTACTTCACAGGGTGGCTGATATATACTACAATAAAGTAAAGCGTAACATTATTTTAGAATCAGTTAAGATTTGTTCGAATTGACTACCTTTGAAAAAGTCATCACACGGTGATGAGAGAGTGAAGCTTCTACGGTGATGACAGACATTTTCACGGTTGCCACTTTGAAGACAATTTTATCAAAAATATACCAAATTAAAAAAAAAATCGCACTTAAAAATGTTTTCTTCAAAAGAAATGTTTTATTATTTTATTTCAGAAATTATTTACAGTATTAGTAATATTATATATTATGATCTCTCCTATTAACAACAAGTTTTTTTGTGCTATATATCCATTTAATTGTAAATGTGTGGAATTTTAAATGTTTGGACGGTTTTAGCTTGCATCAACAACGGAAAGTTACTACTTCTACAAAACGGGAGAACTTACTCACAATGGAGTTTTATAGTATGACCTTACACGAAAATTAACATTTTTAAATATATTGAATTTTATAGAAAATTTTGTCAACATTTTATTTCAATATAAAATGTTGTCAAACAATTTATTTTTATAAAAAATTTTGTTAAAATTTTATTTTTATTTTTTATTTTTATTTTTTTCAAATTTTTTTTATAGAAAATTTTGTCAAAATTTTATTTCTATAGAAAATTTTGTCAAAATTTTATTTCTATAGAAAATTTTGTCTAAATTTCACTTCATTGTCAAAAATATAGAAAAGTTTTCAAAATTTTATTTCTATAGAAAATTTGTCCAAATTTAATTTCTATAGAAATTTTTTTAAAACTTTTTTTTTGTCAAAAATATAGAAAATTTGTCACTATTTTATTTGTATAGATCATTTTATCAAAATTTTATTTTTGTAGAATATTTTGTCATTTTTACTTTTTGTTTAAAATTTGGTCAAAATTTTATTTTATAGAAAAGTTAGTCAAATTTGTATTTATTTAGAAAATTGATGTACCTCTTCGTTGGAGGGGTATATATTGCAAAATATGCCAAAACATCAAGAATTCTACCAATCTACCACACAGTAAAAATCTATCATTTTGGTAGAATTCTACAAACTGTGGCAAGCGTAAACACAATGGACTGAATATTCTAAGTGTGACCGAAAATAGACCTTTCCAGCAAAAACTTTTACATTACATTTGTTGTTCCAAATCGACAAATCTATGGCCTGGCAAACAAATTGGACCAATCGACCAACTTGTACTAAGGGCGATAAAGTCGAAACTTATGACTGATTTTTGTAAACATATTATTAAAATAAAATATTTTGTGTACCCCATATCCTATAAAGGAGTATAAGGAATCCACCGGTAAGGATTCCAGTTAATATTGCATTACACTATAAAATATTCCCAGTGATACTTGGTTCTCATTTGCATTTTATTTTTCACCACATTCCTTCTTACCTTCCATTTTCCATAGAATATAAATTGAAGAAGATTCTTGTTGCACTTCCGCCACAATTCACAATGTTTAAATATTCCAAGATGTTGTTAGCAAAATGACAATATTTGTGTTATTTTCCGCTTTCGTAACACAGAAGACGTGTAATTATTCCACAGAAAAATCAAGGAAAAGCAAATATCTGTAGAAAAAGAAAATCATAATAAAAAATTCAAAAGAGTTACATTTTTTTTGAAAACTTTTTACTATGTTCCCCTTTTAATTTTTCTTTCTGTAGTGTCAATGAAATATAAATTCAGAGGGGTAGAGGGTATCATGTATAACGAAGGTATTGAAAGTAGGAAAATAAATAAAACTATATTTCGAAGTTAAATTCCAATATGTGATGGATACAGGCATCGAATTTGAAGACACAAGATTGATGAAGGTGAATATATCCAAGGATAGCCAAATGGCTTTGAGAACAATAGCAGAAGCAGGATTCACACGGGGACTTAGTTGGAATGCAAGAAGATAACAAATGCTTCTCTGAATATGAAGACCATTATAGGGTACAAAAAGCGGTATAAGTTAAGGCACACCAGAAGGAATGGGATCTAGATACAAATATGGATATAAGGTGACAGCGAGACCCTCTGAAGGACACTATGGGGGAATTACTGAAAGAGAGTAGGACATCGAACAGTATTACACTAAGAATTTTCGATCAATCTCTATTTTCTAGAACGCAAAATTCAGTGATACAAAAGGGAGCCTCTGGATCTGTCAGTTTTTCAGATTCAGGAGGATACTACAGCGGAGGCTGTGAAAAACTACAATATTATTCCTATTCTCGAAATCTGACCACCACCAATAGTACCGTAGGAAATGGGATATCTCTTTCCCATTTCTTGATGATAAAATCACGGGATTAATAGCATCTGTATTCAAGCTTCATAGTTTCTATAGAAATAAAATTTTGACAAAATTTTCTATAGAACAAAAAAATTGACAAAATTTCCTATAGAAATGAAATTTTGACAAAATTTTCCATAGAAATAAAATTTTGACAACATTTTCTATAGAAATGAAATATTGACAAAATTTCCTATAGGAATGAAATGTTGACAAACAGTTCTATAGAAATGAAATTTTGACAAATTTTCCTATAGAAATGAAATTTTCAAAAATTTTCCTATAGAAATGAAATTTTGACAAAATTTCCTATAGAAATTTAATTTTAACAAAATTTTCTATAGAAATTAAATTTTAACAAAATTTCCTTTAGAAATAAAATTTTGACAAAATTTTCTATAGAAATAAAATTTTGACAAAATTTTCTATAGAAATAAAATTTTGACAAAATTTCCTATAGAAATGAAATTTTGACAAAATTTCCTATAGGCATGAAATGTTGACAAAAAGTTCTATAGAAATTAAATTTTGACAAAAAGTTCTATAGAAAAGCAATTTTGACAAATTTTCCTATAGAAATGAAATTTTCAAAAATTTTCCTATAGAAATGAAATTTTGACAAAATTTCCTACAGAAATGAAATTTTGACAAAATTTCCTATAGAAATGAAATTTTAACAAAATTTCCTTTAGAAATGAAATTTTAACAACATTTTCTATAGAAATGAAATTTTAACAAAATTTCCTTTAGAAATGAAATTTTAACAAAATTTTCTATAGAAATAAAATTTTGACAAAATTTTCTACAGAAAAGCAATTTTGACAAATTTTCCTATAGAAATGAAATTTTCAAAAATTTTCCTATAGAAATTAAATTTTGACAAAATTTCCTACAGAAATGAAATTTTGACAAAATTTCCTATAGAAATGAAATTTTAACAAAATTTCCTTTAGAAATGAAATTTTAACAACATTTTCTATAGAAATGAAATTTTAACAAAATTTCCTTTAGAAATGAAATTTTAACAAAATTTTCTATAGAAATAAAATTTTGACAAAATTTTCTACAGAAATAAAATTTTGACAAAATTTTCCGTAGAAATAAAATTTTGACAAAAATTTCTATATAAATAAAATTTTGACAATATTTTCTATGGAAATAAAATTTTGACAAAATTTTCTATAGAAATAAAATTTTGACAAAATTTTCCATATAAATAAAATGTTTACAAAATTTTCTATATAAATAAAATTTTGACAAAATTTCCTATAGAAATTAAATTTTGACAAAATTTCCTTTAGCAATAAAATTTTGACAAAATTTTCTATAGAAATGAAATTTTGACAAAATTTCCTTTAGAAATAAAAGTTATACAAAATTTTCTATAGAAATCAAATATTAACAAAATTTTTTATAGAAATAAAATTTTTAAAAAATTTCCTATAGAAATGAAATTTTGACAAAATTTCCTACCGAAATGAAATTTTGACAAAATTTTCCATAGAAATAAAATTTTGACAAAATTTTCTATAGAAATGAAATATTGACAAAATTTCCTATAGGAATGAAATGTTGACAAAAAGTTCTATAGAAATTAAATTTTGACAAAAAGTTCTATAGAAAAGCAATTTTGACAAATTTTCCTATAGAAATGAAATTTTCAAAAATGTTCCTATAGAAATGAAATTTTGACAAAATTTCCTACAGAAATGAAATTTTAACAATATTTCCTTTAGAGATGTAATTTTAACAAAACTTTCTATAGAAATAAAATTCTGACAAAATTTCTTTTAGAAATAAAATGTTGACAAATTTTCTATAGAAATAAAATTTTGTCAAAAGTTTCCATAGAAATAAAATTTTGACAAAATTTCCTTTAGAACTAAAATTTTGACAACATTTAATATAGAAATAAAATTTTGATAAAATTTTCTTATAGAAATTTCCTACAGAAATGAAATTTTGACAAAATTTCCTATAGAAATGAAATTTTAACAAAATTTCCTTTAGAAATGAAATTTTAACAACATTTTCTATAGAAATGAAATTTTAACAAAATTTCCTTTAGAAATGAAATTTTAACAAAATTTTCTATAGAAATAAAATTTTGACAAAATTTTCTACAGAAATAAAATTTTGACAAAATTTTCCGTAGAAATAAAATTTTGACAAAAATTTCTATATAAATAAAATTTTGACAATATTTTCTATGGAAATAAAATTTTGACAAAATTTTCTATAGAAATAAAATTTTGACAAAATTTTCCATATAAATAAAATGTTTACAAAATTTTCTATATAAATAAAATTTTGACAAAATTTCCTATAGAAATTAAATTTTGACAAAATTTCCTTTAGCAATAAAATTTTGCAAAATTTTCTATAGAAATTAAATTTTGACAAAATTTCCTTTAGAAATAAAAGTTATACAAAATTTTCTATAGAAATCAAATATTAACAAAATTTTTTATAGAAATAAAATTTTTAAAAAATTTCCTATAGAAATGAAATTTTGACAAAATTTCCTACCGAAATGAAATTTTGACAAAATTTTCCATAGAAATAAAATTTTGACAAAATTTTCTATAGAAATGAAATATTGACAAAATTTCCTATAGGAATGAAATGTTGACAAAAAGTTCTATAGAAATTAAATTTTGACAAAAAGTTCTATAGAAAAGCAATTTTGACAAATTTTCCTATAGAAATGAAATTTTCAAAAATGTTCCTATAGAAATGAAATTTTGACAAAATTTCCTACAGAAATGAAATTTTAACAATATTTCCTTTAGAGATGTAATTTTAACAAAACTTTCTATAGAAATAAAATTCTGACAAAATTTCTTTTAGAAATAAAATGTTGACAAATTTTCTATAGAAATAAAATTTTGTCAAAAGTTTCCATAGAAATAAAATTTTGACAAAATTTCCTTTAGAACTAAAATTTTGACAACATTTAATATAGAAATAAAATTTTGATAAAATTTTCTTATAGAAGTAACATTTTTAAAAATTTTTCTATGGAAATAAAATTTTGCAAATATTTTTTTGTTTGGTAGTTTTTTGTCAAAATTTTATTTCTATAGAAAATTTTGTCAAAAATTTATTTCTATAGAAAATTTTGTCAAAAATTTATTTCTTTTGAAAATTTTGGTAAAATTTTATTTCTATAGAAAATTTTGGTAAAATTTTATTTCTACAGAACATTTTGTCAAAATTTTATTTATACTTGTTTTTAGTATCAAATTGCCATTTTACTTCCAAAATGATGCTATTAAATCTGTGTATACTAATATACTACAATAAAATTATGAAATAGTTCCGATAAAATCCATGAACATTTTTGACGTCTGTAATAGAGGTGTGCGCGTGAATCACGTGAGTCATGAATAAAATCAGAAGCAACTCTCGTGAATGTGCGTGAATGGGACTAAAATAAATATGTCGTGCGTGAGCGTGCGTGAGTATTAAAATCGGTTCGTGAATGTGTGTGAATACAATTTCTGCAAAATCACGCTCACGGTAAAAATAAAGATTTAATTCTTAAAAAATAAAGATTTAATTCTTACTTATATTAAATGAAATTGATTTAGCTGTCGAACTATATTTTATTTAGAAATTTTGTTACCTTTGCTCATTCCTGGTTGGAAAATGTCGTGAGTCTCGTGAATTTGTCGTGAGTCACGGGAATTGTCGCGAATCGTGCGTGAGCGTGAGTCTGTGAAAGTAGTTCGTGCGTGAGCGTGCGTGCGTACTGCTTTTCATCTCGTGAATGTGCGTGAGTGTGAGTGGATACGACATTTATCGTGCGTGAGCGTGCGTGAATAAATATTTGACTCCATGAATGTGCGTGAGTGTGAGTGAAATTTCACTCACGTGCACACCTCTCAATTAGTTTGTGAGATAGAGCGTCTTTTGTGAAGCAACTTTTGTTATTGTGAAAAAAATGGAAAAAAAGGAATTTCGTGTTTTGATAAAATACTGTTCTGAAGGGGAAAAATACGGCGGAAGCAAAAACTTGGCTTGATAATGAGTTTCCGGACTCTGCCCCAGGGAAATCAACAATAATTGTGTTTTTCTTTGTTAGACCGGGGACTTATCAACCAACCTGTTATTTTTGCATCCTGGGATTCGACAATGGTGGCAGCTACACTAAAAAAATGAACGCTCTATTTCACTAATGCCAATTTAACTTTATTTTAGTTCATGGAATTATTATGTTTGGAGAAAGTTTCTTTTACTCTAATAATTTTTTGCGTACGCTAGTGAAACTAACTAAAAAACGGGAAAAAATTATACATAAATTAAGTATAAAGATTTACTAAATTCGTATTTCTCAAAACATAGTTCATTGTTTCTTTAAACTTGCAAATTTTACAAAAATCTAGAAATGCGTTCATCATGATGTCAATGAATATATTCTTGCAATTTTAAACTCCAATTTTTTCTTTAAAATTACAAAATTTTCTTTAACAAGTGAAAAACCCTAATTATGTCTACTAAATTTTCTTGAATTTGTTAAAAAATATTTACTTATTTTTGTGATATCGGCGTGATGACAGCGTGTGTAATACTGTTTAGTTTATATTTTCTAAAAATATTAAAAAATTTTTAAAATAAACCGAAAGATTTCTTCCTGGTGGGTTCACTGTTTTTTCATTTGACTTGCTCTTAATATAATTTTACCACATCTGATTTGGTGTTGGAGTGACCGGCCTTAGGCCGGTGTTTACAACTTTCTTCTATGGACAGGATCCAAAGTTAGGAAACGCGAAGAGTTTTGTTTTCTGAGGAACGAAATTTTTCGACAAACCAAGTTTTCTTTTGATGCTAAAAAATTTTCTATTGAAGTAAATAAATATCATTAGATGAAATCGTTGCAACACTTGTCATCAATTCGTGCACCCAGAGAAGGAATATGATCACCTCAAACATGTTTTAAGAGCAAAATGTTATTTTTGATGACCATGTAATATGGTTTTCGCAACCATGTTATTTTCTCGGAAATCGTGTATCTGATTTCGGCAAGCAGGTTATATTTGACGAGAAAATAACATTTTAGTGACAATCATGTTACATGGTCACCATACAAAAATAACATTTTGCTCTTGAAACATGTTTGAGGTGATCATATTCCTTCTCTGTGTGTGTTTAAGAAAATACTTTATAACACAATCTCGTTTGTCTAAAATTGGTTTCTGAGGAAAGTATTTTTTCTCCGGGTTTGGAGACTCGTACTCAGTAACAGCCTTTTAACGTTTTTCTTAAAACTACAATTTTTTCTATGACTTAGGGTTCATTTTCACTCGGTCTTTTAAACCAAAAGAGAAAATGAATCCTGATTTTATTTTTGGGACGATTTTCATGCTTCAGCTACATTTTGTTGGGGAACATTTTCATGGGCCTCATATTCATTATGAAGTGTCGTCCCATATTTGTGGACCAGTTTCACTTGGGTTTTGGTCACTCATTTTCTGGCGGCCTGTTTTCATAACGCCTGAGAATCGTTTTCAAGTGGGGCCTATTTGCGCTTTTTGGGATTTGGCAATGGTGGCAATGTTACAGCCTTTTGTTGTTCCGAATAGAATTGTATTGCAACATATTTGATATGGATGGTGATGTTTAAGACTTTTTCCTAGATAAGTAGATCCAAAGGGAGCTAAGAAAATTATTTTACAATTCAATTCACCACGGTTCAGTTATCAAACTCCCTTTTCCATTGTGTTTCCTTTCCTTTAATAAGGAAAAAACTGTCCTTTTAGTTACGCCACTGCTGCAATCTTAGATAAAATGACTGAAACTGCAAAAAGTAGGAAGAACAAACAAGAAGTTACATTAACACAAAGTTGTTTTTTTTTGTTGCTTTTTTGGTGGTTCCATCAAAGGAGAAAACAACATTCCAAACAAGAACAACAAAAAAAAACATGCAACAATTTGTTATTGCAAAGAGTAATTTTTATTAAAACAATGTTTACATTTACCAGTTTATTTACTTGGAAAGTAGTGGAAGTAACAAGCACCACATATTACCATAGAAATTCTGCAGTCCCATGGTATATAAGTAAGTGCATACAATTTATTCATATGAGTCTCAAAACTCCAAACTGTCATTTATCACCAACTAACCTAACCAACCTTCTACGAGTAGGGTGATGGTGAGTGTGGAAGGTGGGAGCAAATAGTTTTTGTTTTATTATTCACTTTTTTTCTTGAATTTGGAACACTTTAATTTGGCATACGAAGCAATTTGCTAAATCCAAAAAGAACAGCCACTGTGATATAAAATTATTTCAAGAGAATACATCACTGCCACCGTTCTCTCCGATTTAAACAAGCGGGTGAGATGAGATGAATTTTTTTGAACTCTTAAAAACTTTTAATAGCACACACATTAAACGCAATAATTTTTTTTTTCAAAATATTATTAGGATTGTATTTTTTTTTAACGTATACACTGGAAAAATAATTTTTTATAATATTGTAAACAGTATACTCTGATGATCTCTCTCTCTCTCTCTCTCTCATCCTGAAGTTGAGCCCAAAGACCAATGGCACAACAATTATCATAGAAGTTATGAGAGATATAATCGTATATTCCACAATCCATAAGGCGAGTCCCAATGATTCCACAACTTCCTATACCTAAATACTGGAAAAGGCTTCAGTTAACTTTTAAATATTTTTTTTTAATTTTAATTTTCTAGAAGAAATTACTGTATTACTGCCGGTATATTTCATATGTCAGGAATTATTAGGAACTGCCGATAAGTTTTCAGTTAAAGTTTACCAGAGAGAGAGAGAGAGAGAGATGATATCTGCAATTTACTTTTTGTTAACTTGTAGTTAAAGCCTAACGGAGCTACATGAAAATGACCGTTAATATTTAATTTATATTATCAGTTTGATTGCAAAATATCAATAAGATCGCTTTGCAAATAAAGATATAATTGTCATATTTAAACAAATGTATACTCAAAAAAAAGTTTACTTATATCCAAAGATTTTGACTTTCAATAGAGGATTTTAGTATTAATTCCAAGCCGAATATTTGGCTCTTTGGCTTCTTTAAAATAAAGACATTTTTTAAATCTAGGATCAATTAAAATTAGGATACAGATCTCATTTATCGAATTTTCATTCTTTCTTTGCGATATATTAATAAAGCTATTCACCTACAAATAAATGCCAGTTTAAAAAACCAAATTATAACAAAAACTTCAAAGTAAAATGGAATTTCTTAATTAAAAAAAAAAAACAAAAATCCAAATCCTTAAAAAAATTCTTAGCCTATATTTGAATAGTTTTTATTTTAAATATAAAGATTGATTATACCAGTTGATTAAAAAACCCTTTCTTTACATTAAAAATGTTTTTCTTAAGAAAATTTGACTTCCTTCAAAGACCTCAGATTTTAACTGAGAGATGCAAATTCCCAAAATTTGTGTACTAAATTTAATGAAAAAAAATTTTGAAGCAAACATTATAAACTTTCTTTTACTTAAAATATCATTATTTTAAAGGAATTTGTCCATTCTTTGAAAGTTTTTATTTTGAATATAAAGATTCATTATATCAGTTCATTTAAAGACTCTTTCTTTACATTAAAAATGTTTTTCGTTACTTTAAAAAAAAATTGTCTTACTTCAAAAATCTCAGACTTTAACTGAGAGATGCAAATTTCCAAAATTTGTGTACTAAATTTAATGAAAAATTTTGAAGCAAAGATTATAAACTTTCTTTAGGGAGCCACCGTGGTGCAATGGTTAGCATGCCCGCCTTGCATACACAAGGTCGTGGGTTCGATTTCTGCTTCGACCTAACACCAGAAAGTTTTTCAGCGGTGGATTATCTACCTCAGTAATGCTGGTGACATTTCTGAGGGTTTCAAAGCTTCTCTAAGGAGGTCCCTTGTCATTGAGCTTAACATGGAATCGGGCAGCACTCAGTGATAAGAGAGAAGTTCACCACTGTGGTATCACAATGGACTCAATAGTCTAAGTGAGCCTGATACATCGGGCTACCACCTAACCTAACCTATAAACTTTCTTTTAATTAAAATATCATTATTTAAAGTGATGCAAATTTCCAAAATTTGTGTACTAAATTTAATGAAAAAAAAATTGAAGCAAAGGTTATAAACTTTCTTTTAATTAAAATATTATTATTTTAAAGGATTTTGTCCTTTCTTTGAAAGTTTTTATTTTAAATATAAAGATTCATTATATCAGTTCATTTAAAGAACATTTCTCTACATTAAAAATGTTTTTCGTTACTTAAAAAAAAAATTGCCTTACTTCAAAACCCTAAGACTTTAACTGAGAGATACAAATTTCCAAAATTTGTGTACTAAATTTAATGAAAAAAAAATTTGAAGCAAAGATTATAAAATTTCTTTTAATTAAAATATCATTATTTAAAGAGATGCAAATTTCCAAAATTTGTGTACTAAATTTAATGAAAAACAAGTAAGGAAAGTCTAAAGTCGGGCGGGCCGACTATATTATACCCTGCACCACTTTGTAGATCTAAATTTTCGATACCATATCACATCCGTCAAATGTGTTGGGGGCTATATATAAAGGTTTGTCCCAAATACATACATTTAAATATCACTTGATCGGGACAGAATTTGATAGACTTCTACAAAATCTATAGACTTATAAAAATATATATATAGGAGAGCTATATCTAAATCTGAACCGATTTCAACCAAATTTGGCACGCATAGCTACAATGCTAATTCTACTCCCTGTGCAAAATGTCAACTAAATCGGAGTTAAAAATTGACCTCTGTGGTCATATGAGTGTAAATCGGGCGAAAGCTATATATGGGAGCTATATCTAAATCAGAACCGATTGCAATCAAATTTGGCACGCATAGCTACAATGCTAAATCTACCCCCTGGGCAAAATTTCAACCAAATTGGGCCAAAACTCTGGCTATTAGAACCATATTAGTCCATATCGGGCGAAAGATATATATGGGAGCTATATCTACATCTGAACCGATTTCAATCAAATTTTGCACAATTAACTGCAATACTAATTGTACTCCTAATGCAAAATTTCAAACAAATTGGGCCAAAACTCTGGCTTCTAGGACCATATTAGTCCATATCGGGCGAAAGATATATATGGGAGCTATATCTAAATATATGGGAGCCATATATAGAAGCCATATCTAAATCTGAACCGATTTCAACCAAATTTGCCACAATTACCTATACTACTAAACGTTCTCCTTGTGCGAAATTTGAAGCAAATCACGGCAAAGCCCTGGATTTTGAGTCCATATAAGTTCAAATCGGATGAAAGATATATATGGGAGCTATATCTAAATCTGAATCGATTTTGACCATATTTGGCATATACAATAGTATCGTTAAAATTACCGCTTGTGTAAAATTTGAAGTAAGTCAAGGCAAAATTCTGGCTTTTGAGACCATATAAGTCCAAATCGGGCGAAAGATATATATGTGAGCTATATCTAAATCTGAACCGATTTCAATCAAATTTACCAAGCATTGGTAGAATGTCAATGCTACCCTCTGTGCAAAATTTCACGAAGATCGGTAGTAAACTTTGGCCTCTGTGGTCATATGAGTCTAAATCGGACGAAAGATATATATGGGAGCTATATCTCAATCTAAACCGATTTGGCTGATATTTTGCAAGATTTTCGAGATTCATAAAATATTTGGATGTACGATATTTCAAGAAAATCGGTTGATAAACACGCTAACTATGACCACATCGGGGATAAATATATATGGCAGCTATATCTAAATCTGAACCGATTTTTTCCAAAACCAATAGCGATTGTCTCTGTCCCAAGAAATGGCCCTATGCCAAATTTGAGGACGATCGGACTTAAATTACATATACAGACAGACGGACGGACGGACAGACATTGCTAAATCGACTCAGAATTTAATTCTAAGCTGATCGGTATACTATAAGATGGGTCTATGACCACTATTTCTTGGCGTTACATACAAATGCACAAACTTATTATACCCTGTACCACAGTAGTGGTGAAGGGTATAAAAAAAATGTTGAAGCAAAGATTATAAACTTTCTTTTAATTAAAATATCATTATTTAAAGAGATGCAAATTTCCAAAATTTATGTACTAAATTTAATGAAAAAAAATTTGAAGCAAAGATTATAAAGTTTCTTCTAATTGAAATATCTTTATTTAAAGAGATGCAAATTTTCAAAATTTGTATATTAAATTTAATGAAAAAAAAAAAATTTGTTTGAAGCAAAGATTATAAATTTTCTTCTAATTAAAATATCATTATTTTAAAGGAATTTGTCCTTGTGTAAATTGCGTGTACTAACATTTAGGTTGCATAATCTTCTAATATTAGGTTAATTTTATTTTAGTGTAGCTAACAGAAACTGCTTTGTCTGAGACTGCAGTTCTCTGGAATATATTTTTGTATAAAAGAAGTAACTTGATTTTAATAAATCTGAAATAATGTTGCAACATTAAAGAAATATTCCTTAAATTCTATAATTTGGTAAGATTAGATAATTTATACTACAATTGTTTTATATATATAGCTATATAGGATTTTCACATCAAATTAAACCTTTTACATTTGAAATAAACTTTTTTTTAAATAATATTTTTTTTAAATAATTTTATTTTTGTTTCGCTTTGTTTTTTTTTAATCTCTTTCATTTTAAACGAATCTTTTTTTCAAGTCAAATACAAAAATTTCAAATCAGATATTTTTTTATTGTACGGCCATTTTCTTGTAACTCCGTTAGGCTTTAACTGCCAGTTAATAGAAAGTAAATTGCAAATATCTTCTCTCCGATTAACTTTAACTGAAAAAATTTCAGCAGTTAAATTTCTAACTGGCATTTGGAATATATAGGCAAGATGGCAGATATATCCATGGTACGGTTTAAAAGTTCGTTAGCTAACGGAGCACTAACGGAGTTTTCAGTTAAAACTACCATTGATACAACAATTATTTTTATATAGTACCAACCTTCAAATGATTCGTGTCAAAATTTGACGTATCTAAGTCAATTAGTTTGTGAGATAGAGCGTCTTTTGTGAAGCAACTTTTGTTATTGTGAAAAAAAATGGAAAAAAAGGAATTTCGTGTTTTGATAAAATACTGTTTTCTGAAGGGAAAAAATACGGTGGAATCAAAAACTTGGCTTGATAATAAGTTTCCGGACTCTGCCCCAGGGAAATCAACAATAATTGATTGGTATGCAAAATTGAAGCGTGGTGAAATGAGCACGGAGGACGGTGAACGCAGTGGACGCCCGAAATAGGTGGTTACCGACGAAAACATCAAAAAAAATCCACAAAATGATTTTGAATGACCATAAAATGAAGTTGATCGAGATAGCAGAGGCCTTAAAGATATCAAAGGAACATGTTGGTCATATCATTCATCAATATTTGGATATGCGGAAGCTCTGTGCAAAATGGGTGCCGCGCGAGCTCACATTTGACCAAAAACACACAGAAAAAAATTTCACGAAAATTTTTCCAATTAAAATTTTAATTGAGCTTTAAAAAATATTCTATTAAAAATTTAATTGATTCAACAATTTTTTTAATTGAAACAAAAATCAATCACAAAAATTAATAGTATCAATGAATTTTTTAATTGGATCAATTAATTTTTTAATTGACCTTTAATTAATTTTTTAATTGATACTATCATTTCTGTGATTGAAGACATTTTAATTAAAAAATTAATTGGATCAATTAATTTCGTGATTGAATCACAAAATTTTTTTTTTGTGTGCAACAACGTGTTGACAACGTCTGAGCGGTGTTTGCAGCTGTTAACTCGTAATACACCCGAGTTTTTACGTCGATATGTGACAATGGATGAAACATGGCTCCACCACTACACTCCTGAGTCCAATCGACAGTCGGCTGAGTGGACAGCGACCGGTGAACCGTCTCCGAATTGTGGAAAGACTCAAAAGTCCGCTGGCAAAGTAATGGCCTCTGTCTTTTGGGATGCGCATGGAATAATTTTTATCGATTATATTGAGAAGAGAAAAACCATCAACAGTGACTATTATATGGCGTTATTGGAGCGTTTGAAGGTCGAAATCGCGGCAAAACGGCCCCATATGAAGAAGACAACGCACCGTGCCACAAGTCTTTGAGAACGATGGCAAAAATTAATAAGGAATCATTTAATAAGGAATCTTTTAGTAAAACACACCTTAAGACAACAAAACTGGCCAAAATAAAAAGAAAACTTATTTGAAACTATTCAAGAGACTTTGCAGCATGTGCTGAATTTTACCGTATTCATTTTTCTTGCTTAGTTCTCTTGCTTTTGTGTCGTTAACATTGAAAATTTAATCAGCTGGCAAAAAAATTGAGGCATTAGAAAGTTAAAATAAAGATATTTTTTAGGGACCTCTCTGGCTTTAAATCTAGGATCCAAAAAAGTTCTATTTGGATACAGATCTATTTTTTTTTTCTATTCTCTGTTTGCGATATATTAATAAAGGTATTCATGTACAAACAAATTCCAGTTTCAAAATACAAATTATGCCAAGTACTTCAAAGTAAAAACTGTTTTCTTAATGTTAAAAAAAAAAACTTTAAACCAAAGATTCAAATCCTTAAAATAAGTCTTAGCCTATATTTGAAGCATTTTTATCTTAAATTTAAAAATTCAATATGTCAATTGAGTTAAAGACGATTTCTTTAAATTAAAAATGTTTTTTCTTTATTTTAAGGAACATTTGTCTTACTTCAAAGATCTACAATTTCAATAGAGGAACGCAAAATTTCAAGATTTGTGTGCTAAATTTAATGAAAAAAATTTTTGAAGTAAGGATTATAAACTTTCTTTTAATTAAAATGTCATTATTTGAAAGAATTTGTCCTTAGAAGAATTTTGCGTAAATTTCGATTCTTAAAATTTAAGATGCCTAATCTTCCATATATTTTTTTTCAATATTTTTTTCAGTGTACCTTTATTAATAAACCGCGAAAAGAGAATGAAAATTTGATAAATGAGATCTGTATTCTAATTTTAATTTTATTGGTCCTAGATTTAAAGACAGATAGGTCTCCAAAAAATTTCTTTTTTTTTTTAAGAAGCCACATCTTTAGCTCGGATCCAATACCAAAATCCTTAAGGGAAGGTCTAAATCTTTGGATCCTAGTAAACTTTTTTTTGAGTGTACTATATCCTGACCATAGGTTACGTGAAGAAATCTCTTAAAAATTAATGCATATGTAAATAATTTTACTAGAAAAAAAAATAAAAATTTTATTAAAAAGAAAATTCAAAATTTAAAGTGAATATATTCCACATGGTTTCAATTTGATTTGAAAAAGGTTTCTTTTGTTTTGGAAAATAATAAAAAAGGCTTTATTTGTCTAAAAAAAAACTTTAACCCAAAAGGAAAGAAAATCTAGGTTTATTTAAGAAAATTTTAATTAAGCTATACTATAAATGCTGGTATGATCGAAATTCGCAAATATTTTTCTACAAATTATTATTTATATTTAATTTAACTAACGTACACAAACAAAAATTAATATGAAGGAAACTTTCTCATATAAGGAAAATTTTAACTAAAACATAATAATTCCTATGAACTAAAATACATTTAAATTGGTTTTACGGCCATTTTCGTGAATCTCCGTTAGGCTTTAACTCCCAGTTAACAGAAAGTAAAATCGAAATATCTTCTCTCCGGTTAACTTTAACTGAAAAATTTTTATCAGTTAAGTTCCTAACTCGCATATGGAATATATAGACAAGATGACAGACATGTCCATAGTATGGTTTTAAAGTTTGTTAGCTAACGTATCACTAACGGAGCTTCCTGAAAATGGGGGTTAGTGCCGAATTTTGCAGTTACCTTAAATTTTGAGAATAAAATTCTTGTATACCTCCGAAAAAAATACTGCAACTAATTTCCTAGATGTTTCAGGTGAATGCCTTTAAGTTATAAATATTTTAGGCAATTATTTCGTTATATATAAATTTTTTCTGCAATAAAAAAAATCAAGTTTATTATTAACTCTTAAATTGATGGTACAGACACAATGAGAAATTAAGACTCATTTTTAAATACAAACCACAAAATTCCTTAATCTCATCCAAAGCCGATTCCATCCCAATCGAGTTGAAGAAGTAGATAAGTAATATTTATCTCAGTGAATAGGCCCACCGAAAGGAGGAAATTAATAACTCAAAAATTCAAATTATAAGGTGGTCATGATTAGCCATTCATTTTAGGATGGGTCGCATAAGGTTCTTGCTATTAACGCATTGATAGCTTAGGTTAGGTTAGGTGGCAGCCCGATGTATCAGGCTCACTTAGACTATTTAGTCCATTGTGATACCACAGTGGTGAACTTCCCTCTTATCACTTAGTGCTGCCCGATTCCATGTTAAGCTCAATGACAAGGGACCTCCTTTTTATAGCCGAATCCGAACGGCGTTCCACATTGCAGTGAAACCACTTAGAGAAGTTTTGAAACCCTCAGAAATGCCACCAGCATTACTGAGGTGGGATAATCCACCGCTGAAAATTTTTTTGGTGTTCGGTCGAAGCAGGAATCGAACCCACGACCTTGTGTATGCAAGGTGAGCATGCTAACCATTGCACCACGGTGGCATTGATAGTTTGTAACACAAAGGACCTTGTGTTACAGCAATTGCTGAACCTTTGTGTTACCAAAGGAGATCTGATTACTTCATTTTATGGCCAAGTCCCAGACCGAATTCCGAGTGATAATTCCTAGAAGAAGAAATGAGTTTTTTTCTCCAGAGGATTTCCCACATTCCTAAAGAGAATTTTTTTTTTTTGTTATCCTATATAATTTCAAATAAATAAATTTTAAAATTTAATAATTAATAATTAAAATTAAATTTAAAATTTAAATTAATAACTACAAAAATACCTAATTCTTCTTTTCACAGTATTTATTTTTCTTTTCACAGTATTTATTTTCATTTGTTGTAATATCTACTGTGATAAAATCTCATTAAATGAATTGTATTTAAAATGAATGAGTATTTATTTATTTTTTTTTTGTTTTTGTATTTAATATTTTATTTATATCCCACATTTCTAATGATTATAATGATGATTGTACTGTATAATCAAAAAGAACAGCCACTGTGATATATCACTACAAATGGAGTACATCACAAGCAGTAGTTCTCTTTCATTAAGGCACAGTATTAAGTGCAATAATCAAAAGACAAATAAAAAATACTGCACAATTTGGAAAAGCACATAATTCACACTTCCTCAAATAAGGATTCAAATAAAAAAACACTTCTTCATAAAAACGTCGTAAATTCATTTCAAACCAGAAATATTCACTTTCACTTGGTGTGATAAATTCAAAATGGGTTATTTTGAAGTTTGTACATTAAAAGTAAAAAGAACAGCCACTGTGATATACTAGAAAAATTAGAATGTAATGAAATATACATCACAGCCACCATTCCCTGAACTTAAAACGTTAAACAAGGAATAAAATTTAATTCTTAATTTTTTGTATAACCACAATACATACAATTTTAAAATTTAAATGTTTTATTAAGAATTTTTTGTTTAAAAAAAATTATTTTTATTTTCACTTTTTAATTATTTTATTAATGAATGTATTTATTAAACTATTTGGAAACAAATTTGGATTTTATTTCTAAATATTTTTTTTTTAATATTTTTATTTAATTTTTTTTATATCTCTTAAATGTTTTATTTCAATTTTTATCTACACTGTATTTATTTACAATCCTTTTCATTTTCGTTCATTGATGTTTTTAAACCATTGCAATATAAAGGAAAATCACTGTGATATGACAAATTTAATAAAGCATATCACAACGATCGTTCCTTTCATTGAAATGATCATTAGAAATTGGGAAAAACGAAATTTATTTTTAAAAACACTTTAAGGTCCTTTTAAAAAAATTAAAAATTTCAGTAAAAAAAATTTAATTTTAATATTATTGAAGGGCATATAAACAATTTTATATTTTATCCATTTTTTATGCTTTTAAATTTATTTGGATTCATTCTTTTTTAACAAATATTTTTTTTTGTCAATTGTTAATATTATTTTAAAATGCATTGATCATTTTCATTTTGTTATGATTCTGCAATTTTCAAATATTTTTTTTTTTTATTTTCCACTTTATGTATACAGACGCCACTTTTTTCTATTTTTTTGGATTTTCTTATTTTTTGGTCGCTACGATCTCACATAACTAAAGGAACATAACTGTGATATGTCTTTTATTTTCTAACGAAAATATTTAATATTATTAAGCATATCACAACGATCGTTCCTTTGATTGATTTGATCATATATCGTAGAAATTTAATAGTTTTTGTGAAAAACAAACGACTAAAACCGAGAGAAAACTATACACACTCACCATGCCAAGCGTTACTTGAAATGAATATGGGAATTTTTTCCAAAACAAAAAAAGTACAGGCTCACCATACTCATTTAGTTGGTATAACACTTGGAAAGGTTAAACTCACATACACACAAACGTATAGTTTCAATAGGACACACTCCATAAAAATCCATGAATTGCTTTATCTTTTTTTCTCTCAAATTAATTTTCTCATTCACTCTCTCTCTCTCTCTCTCTCTCTCTCTCTTTCAGTCTTCTGTTATAACAGTTACTTACATGTTTGGTATAACATATGAAGAGAAGTGATTTATCTTTTGGATTCTCTCTTTCACTTTCTGTCTCTCTCGCACTCTTTCTCCCTGATATAGAAGTTTTAATACAAATACTTGTATTGTATAGCATTGTTGCAATGAATCCAAAAAGAAGCGTTTATTTCATGACCTTTCTCAATGAAAAACAACAAAATCTGTAAAAAAGGAAAAACCAAAAAATACAATTAATAAAAGGAAGAAATGACGATTAAAAAAATTGTTTATATATATTACAATTACTTTTACGATTGCCATTTTTTGTAATTAAAGCGTAAAACCAATACAATAATAATTTAATATTTTTATTTTTTTTTTTTTTTGTAATATATAGAAACAATTTTTTCCACAAAAGGATATGTATGTACTTCGTTTATACACTTACCAACTTAAATTGTTTATTTAATTTTATGTTTATTCAACACATATTTATTTCATTTTATTTGAGTATTTTACTTAATATGAATTTTCAGTTTTTACATTTTTATATTATGTATTAGTTTTATATTTTTCATGTTTAATTAATTACATTTTATAAGGAAAATACTATATTTATACACTTTAGAAAAAATAAATACTTTATAAAACACAAATTAATTTTGTATTTTTATAATATTTCTTATTAATATACATTTTAAAAATTTAAATTGTTTTATATTTCATTATTAATCTTTTCTATGAGTATAGCTGTTTATACACAACAGTAATTAACACTTATAAAAAATTATATCAAGCAAAAAAAGTTTTTATGATTTAATAATATCAGTAAAGTCAATGATTTTTTTTTTCAAATTTAATAATAAAATTATTTTTAAAAACTTTTTTAATTATTATTACTTTTTTAAATCGAACTAGTAATTCACGTTGTTTGCCCTTTGAATTCTCAGGGAAAACAATTGTTTGTTTCATTATAACACATTTCCCACCATTTGTATAACTCTGCTATTCGTTTCATTTTCTTATATTCCTTCCCTTTTTTTGATATTGAAACACATGCTCTATTCCTTTCATCTAACCATTGATGCTTTGGTTAA
This sequence comes from Haematobia irritans, assembly GCF_050003625.1. NCBI lineage: Eukaryota > Metazoa > Arthropoda > Insecta > Diptera > Muscidae > Haematobia > Haematobia irritans. The sequence goes on along the minus strand of NC_134401.1, from coordinate 38,477,208 downwards.
CAACGAATTTCAATGGTTGTCTAGCTTTATGAGTATTTTTAAAAACATCACTAAAGACTAAACCACCACCGGAATTAATTGAGTTTCTTTTTTGATTTTGTCACTAATTAAAATAAAATGATTAATTTTTATAATATTTTACACTTATATCGATGATTTTTCTAAAATTATAGCACGAGTGTTCGGTCTAGTCACTGAAAATTATAACACAGAGACTATACCGACAATCGCCATTTAATTTTAAAATTGAAATATTTTTTTTGGCGGCGTCACTAGATTGCACTCTAGCTGAAACTCTCTTGTTTTCAAGCACTGCACTACTATTGCTCTCTTTATCTACTATAGAACAAATTCACTCACTCATTTATGCATTATGCACTTACCACTCACTTCACTTTATTGCTGCTTTATCTATATCGTATTGAGACACACTTTGCCCAGTGTTGTAAACATGTGGTAGTTAGTGAGAACCAAGAACCAGTAGTTAAATAAACAACAACAACAAACTGAACAAATTGCATCCCAATGATGATAAGATGATGATGGGGTATTTCCGTATTTCATTTGATATTTTCTTACCATAGCTCTATAGCTCTCTCTCTGTTTCTCCCCATGGCAAAATCTTTGATATTTCCTGTTGTAATACTTTGATTTTCCTATGAGTTTATGTGTGTGTGTATATCGTTGTTATTATAAGACAAACTTCACCCAGTGATGCAATATTGAACAATAAATTACCATCATATACTGAACAATGTTTGTCGTATAATCTTAAATGATTATTTATCGTGAGAGAGAGCGAGAAAAACAAGAGTATACAAATATCTTTTTTTGAAAATAAAATTCCAATGTTTGATCTACTCTGAAGAACGTACACAAGATGACTGATGTCTTGTCTTACCATCTCGTGAATATTTATACAATATGCAATCTTGGCTTAGTTATGTTCGCGCGCCAGTTGTGATTCCTTAGTTACCTGCAGGTAGTAGAGAGTGGATCAATGTTTTTGTTCTAAAGACCATAGGAATTCGTAGAAATTCCTTTGGTAATTACCTTTTATGCATAGTTTCTCTTACTAGTCCTAGTGTGGGTGTACATACTTACTAAGCTTAAGGACTAAGGGAGAGTGGGTTTATTGTGTTTGTCATAAATGGATTTGCGATGTTGCCAAACTCTGCATGCTCTGCACTACACAGATACATATGCCTCTACCTGTATGCATACATATACGATACTTACCTAGGATATGCATATTTCTTTCTTTTATTTATGACATATTTTTGTCATCGATATATTTTGACAGTTTCAGGGTCACTTTAAAAATAAATATTTACTTTAAGAAATGGAATTTATTAGCTTAAAAATATCCACACATCGAAAATCGAAAATATTGTAATCGGATGATATATCTTAAAAAATATATAGAAAAAAATTAGTATTTTAATTTGATATATACACATATTTTGCTAAAATATTTCACAGACTTCTTGAAAACAAAAACCAACTCCAAGTTTCCCAAAAAAAAGTAAGGAAAGTCTAAAGTCGGGCGGGGCCGACTATATTATACCCTGCACCACTCTGTAGATCTAAATTTTCGATACCATATCACATCCGTCAAATGTATTGGATGCTATATATAAAGGTTTTTCCCAAATACATACAATTAAATATCACTCGATTTGGACAGAATTTGATAGACTTCTACAAAATCTATAGACTCAAACTTTAAGTCGGCTAATGCACTAGGGTGGAGCACAGTGTTATTAAAAACAAGTAAGGAAAGTCTAAAGTCGGGCTGGGCCGACCATATAATACCCTGCACCACTTTGTAGATCTAAATTTTCGATACCATATCACATCCGTCAAATGTGTGGGGGGCTATATATAAAGGTTTGTCCCAAATACATACATTTAAATATCACTCGATCTGGACATAATTTGATAGACTTCTACAAAATCTATAGACTCAAAATTTAAGTCGACTAATGCACTAGGGTGGAAAACAATGTTAGTAAAAAACAAGTAAGGAAAGTCTAAAGTCGGACGGGGCCGACTATATTATACCCTGCACCACTTTGTAGATCTAAATTTTCGATACCATATCACATCCGTCAAATGTGTTGGGTGCTATATATAAAGGTTTGTCCCAAATACATACATTTAAATATCACTCGATCTGGACAGAATTTGATAGACTTCTACAAATCTATAGACTCAAAATTGAAGTCGGCTAATGCACTAGGGTGGAACACAATGTTAGTAAAAAATATGGGAAACATTTAAATCTGAAGCAATTTTAAGGAAATTTCACAAAAGTTTATTTATGATTTATCGCTCGATATATATGTATTAGAAGTTTAAGAAAATCAGGGTCATTTTTTCAACTATTCGACTAAGCAGTGGCGATTTTACAAGGAAAATGTTGGTATTTTGACCATTTTTGTCGAAATCAGAAAAACATATATATGGGAGCTATATCTAAATCTCAACCGATTTCAACCAAATTTGGCACGCATAGCTACAATGCCAATTCTACTCCCTGTGCAAAATTTCAATTAAATCGGAGTAAAATATTGGCCACTGTGGTCATATGAGCGTAAATCGGGCGAACGATATATATGGGAGATATATCTAAATCTGAACCTATTTCAACCAAATTTGGCACGCATAGCAACAATGCTAATTCTACTCCCTGTGCAAAATTTCAACTAAATCGGAGCAAAAAATTAGCCTCTGTGGTCATATGAGTGTAAATCGGGCGAAAGATATATGTGGGAGCTATATCTAACTCTGAACCGATTTCAACCAAATTTGGCACGCATAGCTACAATGCTCATTCTACTCCCCGTGCAAAATTTCAATTAAATCGGAGTAAAAGATTGGCCACTGTGGTCATATGAGTGTAAATCGGGCGAAAGCTATATATGGGAGCTATAACTAAATCTGAACCGATTTCCACCAAATTTGACACGCATAGCTATAATGCTAATTCTACTCCCTGTGCAAAATTTCAACTAAATCGGAGCAAAAAATTGGCCTCTGTGGACAAAGGAGTGTAAATCGGGCGAAAGCTATATATGGGAGCTATATCTAACTCTGAACCGATTTCAACCAAATTTGGCACGCATAGCTACAATGCTCATTCTACTCCCCGTGCAAAATTTCAATTAAATCGGAGTAAAAGATTGGCCACTGTGGTCATATGAGTGTAAATCGGGCGAAAGCTATATATGGGAGCTATAACTAAATCTGAACCGATTTCCACCAAATTTGGCACGCATAGCTACAATGCTAATACTACTCCCTGTGCAAAATTTCAATTAAATCGGAGTTAAAAATTGGCCTCTGTGGTCATATGAGTGTAAATCGGGCGAAAGCTATATATGGGAGCTATATCTAAATCTGAACCGATTTCAACCAAATTTTGCACACATAGCTACAATGCTAATTCTAATCCCTGGACAAAATTTCAACTAAATCGGAGTTAAAAATTGACCTCTATGGTCATATGAGTGTAAATCGGGCGAAAGCTATATATGGGAGCTATATCTAAATCTGAACCGATTTCAACCAAATTTGGCACGCATAGCTACAATGCTAATTCTACTCCCTGGCAAAAAATTTGCCTCTGTGGTCATATGAGTTTAAATCGGCGAAAGCTAAATATGGGAGTTATATCTAAATCTGAACCGATTTCAACCAAATTTGGCACACCTGGCTACAATGCTAATTCTACTCCCTGTGCAAAATTTCAACCAAATTGGGTTAAAACGCTGGCTTCTGGGACAGTATTAGTCCATATCGGGCGAAAGATATATATGGGAGCTATATCTAAATCTGAACCGATTTCAATAAAATTTGGCACACTTGACTATAGTACTAACTGTTCTTCTCGTGCAAAATTTTAAGAAAATTAGGGTAAAACTCTGGCTTATGGGCCCATATAAGTCCATATCGGGCGAAATATATATGGGAGCTATATCTAAATCTTAACCGATTTCTTCCAAAATCAATGCTATTCTGAGCCAAAACACATACTTGTGCCAAATTTGAAGTCGATTGGACTAAAACTGCGACCTAAACTATGATTACAAAAATATGTTCACGGACAGACGGGCAGACGGACAGACGGACATGGCTATATCGACTCAGGAGCCCACCCTGAGCATTTTTGCCAAAGACACCATGTGTCTATCTTGTCTCCTTGTGGGTGTTGCAAACATATGCACTAACTTATAATACCCTGTTCCACAGTGTGGCGCAGGGTACAAAAATTGTTTCTCCAGGATAAAAATAGGCAGTTCTTCCAAAGTCATTGTTTTAATGTACATCCAAAACTACTCTTCTAGAGATGGACTTAATGTTCACTTCAAAAGAAATTCTTTCGAGGTGATGATATATAAAAATCCTTTTTTGTATGCAAAATTTGCAATAAATTAAAATGTTCGTAATTATACCGTGTATACAACACAGTAAGGACAAATAAAATAATATGAATCTCCAAAAATATTTGGAAAATGTACCTATCCGTTTCTCGAAAAACGTGGAATTTTAGATAAAATATTTGTTATTCAAAACACTTTTACAAAAAAATCAAAAAAAAAATTGTTTAACCCTTTCGGTACTTCTTTTTTGTTGTTGACGTAAAAAATCATTATTATACAATTTCTGACTGATTAGGGCTTCGGTGTGAATATTTAAAAGTATTTTTTTAAATTTTGTTTCCAAAGGTGGTTTTTGAGCATTATGCCATATGGCATAAAATGTACTTAAGGGAAAAAAATATATAAAACATAGTTTTAGTTTTAAATGCAATTTTGAAGGTTTTCTATTTAAAATTAAGCAAATGAATAGTATAAAGCAAAAAAGCAAGCAAAAAAAATGAATAATGTAAAGATAGTTTTACTTTTTAAATAAGTATATTTATTTTAAACTGAAATATTCACAAAGTTCATTAAAAAACAAAAAAAAAATAATCTTTAGTTATTAAATAAAACATAAAAACTTAAAAAGTGAGTTCATCGCCAATTTAGATTTCTTCATTAGATCTGTGTCTGTAGTCATTTGGAATGCATTTGGAATGCGCCATTTGGAATGCATAGATGGACGTTGCATTTTAAACAAGTGTATCTAGAGTATCCTTTGCATCATTGAACTTTACATGTACGTTTTCTTAAAATTTTTAAATGTACTCCTAAATACTAAAATAATATCCAATCTGAAGAACTAATACGAATTCAAAGAGCAGAAAATACTTAAAAAGATGTTGGAAGCCTAATGACTAGGCCATTTAAAACTCATTGCTTCTGAGGCAATTTTGCACTTTATCCTTATGTGTTTTAACTATACCGGATAAAATTGCGAAAAATTAAATTTATTGCGAAAACTGTGAAAAACAAAAATTTTTATATATCATTTTGAATGAACTTCTTGTGAAGTGGAAATAAAGTTCACACCTAGAAGACCTTTTTGGATGTACATTAAAAGTAACGTGTTTAGAGGGAGCCACCGTGGTGCAATGGTTGGCATCAGGGATGGAAAATATAATTTTTAAGAAAGTACTAAAAAGGTACTTTTCTGAGCGAAAAAGTACTTTTCACTAAATTTTAACAAAAATTCTATTGGAAGATTATTGTCAAGAGCTCCCTTAAATTGAATTTTAAAGAAAATAAAATTTTGTTTGCAAAATTTTGCTAAATTTTAAATATTTTTTTTTTTTAATCTTATATTCGCTTACAAAGACTACCGTAGTATTGTAATCGCCGCTGCCACAGCTCTCCTTTATGGTACTACATAAATTTTTTCTGGATAAATAAAAATAAATTTTTTGACGAAATTTTGTATAGAAATAAAATTTTGACAAAATTTTCTATAGAAATAAAATTTTGACAAAATTTTCTATAGAAATAAAATTTTGACAAAATTTTCTATAGAAATAAAATTTGGACAAAGTTTTCTATAGAAATAAATTTTTGACAAAATTTCTTATAGAAATAAAATTTTGACAATATTTTCTTTATTTTTGCAAAATAACAATTTTTGTTAAATTTTTCTCCAAATCTACCAAGATTACTTTTGTCTCAAGTTTCGACATTTATTTAATGTTTTGCATTATTTTCGAACGCGATCGATAACTTCTTATCTAGATAGTGTTCGTGGGGAAGCGTAACATAGAATCACGTGCTTTTTGGACTAAAACACTATTGAAATTCAAGCAAGTCGTATTTGGGACGATGGCTTTTACAATATCGTGATTTTCTTCCCGCATGAACTTGTCTGTTTTGCCAAATTTGTAAAAGACTATTAGCAAATAAGTTTGTTAAACTTTCTCAACATATTAAATCATTCAAGGGGGTACTACGGTACTGACCAGGGTGAAAAAGTATTGAAAAAAGTACTATAGTACTGCATTTTCCATCCCTGGTTGGCATGCCCGCCTTGCATACACAGGGTCGTGGGTTCGATTCCTGCTACGACCGAACACCAATAAGTTTTTCAACGGTGGATTATCCCACTCAGTAATGCTGGTGACATTTCTGAGGGTTTCAAAGCTTCTCTAAGTGGTTTCACTGCAATGTGGAACGCCGTTCGGACTCGGCTATAAAAAGGAGGTCCCTTGTCATTGAGCTTAACATGGAATCGGGCAGCACTCAGTGATGAAGAGAGAAGTTCACCACTGTGGTATCACTATGGACTGAATAGTCTAAGTGAGCCTGATACACCGGGCTGCCACCTAACCTAACCTAACCTTACCTAACCTAACGTGTTTAGAAGGACTTTCAAATTTTTTGCTGATGGGTTCTAGTTAACTTTGACTCAATTTTCGACCAAATTGGAAAAAACATTTGTCATGTTTTGGTTCCCAACAAAAAAAACCAAAGCGATTAGTATCCCCCACTTTAGATCTGGAAGTAGTCCAAATTTGGATTATCTCCAATGGATTTTACATGTGATTGTTATTAAATTGGAAGTACTCAGTTTCTTTCATTTGAAAAAGAAACAAGTATATACGGCCGTAAGTTCGGCCGGGCCGAATCTTATGTACCCTCCACCATGGATTGCGTAGAAACTTCTACGAAAGACTGTCATCCACAATCGAATTACTTGGGTTGTGGTAATACTTACCGATGGCAAGGTATCTTAAAACTTCTTAAAACATCGTTTTCTAAATTGTGAGTTAGTCCATATGTGGTACATATTAGACAAAAAAAGTATGTATAGGTAAGTCTACAAATAATTACGAATCGATATGGACTTTTGCACGGTACATAGAGAGCCAGAATTGAAATATGGGGGCTATATACAATTATGAACTTGATATGGACAAATTTTGGTGTGATTGGGGATCGATTCATCTGAGGACTATAGACCGATATGGACCTAGTTAGGCATGGTTGTTAAAGGCCATATACTAGCACAATGTACCAAATTTCAACTGACTCAGATGAAATTTGCTCCTCCAAGAAGCTCCAAAACCAAATCTCGGGATCGGTTTATATGGGGGCTATATATGTTTATGGGCCGATATGGACCACTTTGGGCATGTTTGTTAAATATCATATACTAACGCCACGTACCAAATTTCAATCAGATCGGATGAATTTTGCTTCTCCAAAAGGCACCGAAGGTCAAATCTAGGTATCGGTTTATATGGGAGCTATATATGTTTATGGACCAATTCCTGCATGGTTGTTAGAGACCATATACTAACGTCACGTACCAAATTTCAACCGAATCGGATAGGTTAGGTGGCAGCCCGATGTATCAGGCTCACTTAGACTATTCAGTCCATTGTGATACCACATTGGTGAACTTCTCTCGCTCAATGACAAGGGACCTCGTTTTTATAGCCGAGTCCGAACGGCGTTCCACATTGCAATGAAACCACTTACAGAAGCTTTGAAACCCTCAAAAATGTCACCAGCATTACTGAGGTGGAATAATCCACCGCTGAAAAACCTTTTGGTGTTTGGTCGAAGCAGGAATCGAACCCACGACCTTGTGTATGCAAGGCGGGTATGCTAACCATTGCACCACGGCGGCTCCGAATCGGATGAATTTTGCTCTTCCACGGGGCTCCGGAGGTCAAATCTGGTGATAGGTTTATATGGAGGCTATACATAATTATGCACCGATGTGAACCAATTTTTGCATGATTGTTAGAGACCATATACTAACACCATGTACCAAATTTCAGCCGAATCGGATGAAATTTGCTTCTTTTAGAGGCTCCGCAAGCCAAATCGGGGGATCGGTTTAAATGAGGGGTATATATAATTATGGACCGATATGGACCAATTTTTGCATGGTTGTTAGAGCCCATATACTAACACCATGTACCAAATTTCAGCCGGATTGGATGAAAATTGTTGCTCTTATTAGAGGCTCTGCAAGCCAAATCGGGGAATCGGTTTATATGGGGGTATATATAATTATGGACCGATGTGGACCAATTTTTGCATGGTTATTAGAGACCATATACTAACACCATGTACCAAATTTCAGCCGGATTGGATGACAATTGCTTCTCTTAGAGGCCTCGCAAGCCAAATTTGGGGGTCCGTTTATATGGGGGCAAGTCGATAGCTTGTTTCGTTCGGAAGTTAGCGTAATTTCAACAGACGGACGGACGGACGGACATGCTCAGATCGACTCAGAATTTCACCACGACCCAGAATATATATACTTTATGGGGTCTTAGACCAATATTTCGGTGTGTTACAAACGGAATGACAAAGTTGATATACCCCCCATCCTATGGTGGAGGGTATAAAAATAATTGGATCAATTAATTTCGTGATTGAATTAGGTTTTTTTTTTTTTTTTTTTTTTTTTATTTTCGATTCGACCTTTTTAATTATTTTCAAACATCTATTGTTATTTTTGGGCTTTTAAGGTCAGGTATTTTAATGCGAATACAAGATTAATTTATTCCATTTTTGTCATCCAACGTTTCGCTGGGCGATTCCAGCTTCTTCAGGGATGGTATTTTTATTGAATATTTAATCTTTCGTCAGGTTATTTTCTATTGCACTTATAAAGTTTCCTTATTCGCTAACATATGATATGAGACAAACACAAAACTTTATATAATTGCTGAAAATAATCAGATTTAAAACTAAATATCACAGAGCTTTCCTATTATCTAGATCACAGTTGAATATCGACTTTTTTTGTTTGTTTTGTGTAGGGGTGGGTATGATATAGTCGGCCCCGCCGGACTTTCTACTTTACTTGTTTACACTGAAAAAAATATTGTCGTGAGGTCAAAGATTTCATGTCTTTAAAATACGAATGCAAATTTTGCTTAGCATAGAAGACGCATTTCTGTAAAATAAAGTTATTTTCCTTGTCCAAAAGTCGATAAACTTTTCAATGAAGTCGTATTGTCCTTATAATTAAGTGATTTGACTTAAAAATGGGTATCTTAACATGAAAGAAAAAATTTATAGGCTCAGGTCAACTTGACTTTAATAATTCAGAAAAATTCTTTAAATTTAATGAAACTGTCTTTAAATTTGTTGTCTTTTTGCATCTTGACTACAAAGCAAAAAATCGTTCAAATATAGGACATGTTTTTCAAAACTTTATTTTAAAGAGGTTTTTTACGTCAAACATAGCATAATTTCTACTGGAAGTCGAGTCCTAATTTGGAGAATAAAGTTGCCGTTAACTCGTTTTTAAAGGACTTTGATAGCATATGAAGAAAAAAAGCTGTGAAAGCGAAAAATTAAAATTTGCTTCCTAGAAGCAAGTACACAAAACCCTATTTTAAAAGAGAATTGTGTCTTAAAAGTATCCTTACTTGTATTCTACGCTTCTTTGGCTCGGAATCAATACCAAATTTTTTAAAGTAAAGACAAAATCTTTGGAACCGAGTATGCTTTTTTTTTTTCAGTGTATATACAATTTTATTCATTTAAATAAATTAATAAGAAAGACTAACTATTATGGCCACAGAAACCCGAAAGCCGTTCATAAAATCGTGGGCGAAAACGTGAAAACTCCATCTTGTTTTTTCGTGAACCTTTCATTTCGTTACCGTCCGTTCACGACTATATTTTTTTTTTTTTTGCGAACAAATCTAAACCAATTCTTAAATTTGATGTTATTTCCGAAATTTTTTGATTTTGAAAACTAATTTAAAAAAATATAGTGTGTTACTTTGTTGTATAACATATCAGTCACCCTGTATAAAAATATAACAGCAGACACCTACTACAGTTATTAGCAAACTTTTTTCCATGAGTGTAGCTAACGGACAAGCATCCTTGTATACCTGTGATCGCTGAACGCATCACTTTGCTTTATTGCTAGAATAAAATAACAACAACAACACTAGAATATCCTTTCGCATTAACGCTAAACCTCGATTGAACCGTTATCCTTGTAAACTAAGGATTTCGCTTAATCCAAGTCATAAAGAAAGAATTTCAGCTCAGCGTTTTCTTTTTTTTCTGGTCCTATATTTGTTTCATTGTTTCAAGGGAAAAAAGGATCTGGGTTATTCCAAGGTTCCTTTTCTCTTTTCAGCCAAATCCCAGCCTGTTAGCTAGAGAAACAAAGCTAGACAGCAATGCAAATGTTATCATAGGCAAACAATGATAGTAGCTAAAATCGTTGGTATTACATGGTCATCAAAGGCAGTTGTTTTTGGTGCTTTCACTGTTGGACTAAAACTAAAACCTATGATTTAGAGGAATCCTTCCTTCCATCCATCCATCATACCAAGCTGCATTGCATGGCAATGGAAACGGCTCAACGCGACCATTTTCAACACCCATTGTCACACACATTTGTTTGTCTAACACTCTAGAGCTCATTGTGAGTGCGTATTGTTTTCAAACCTTTTCCTGGAATTCAGCTCATTAGGATACTGAGACAGTTAGCCAAGCGAGCTAGTTAGTAGTAGAGCTTTGACAGACAGAAGAGTTTTGTTGAGATTTTTCCATAGATGTTCCATGGTGTTGTTGTTGTACATTTGTTTTTCTTTTTGTCTCTCTACAGTTGTGGCTCATCATGTCAAGCCTCAAAAAAGGACTATATTTTTGTTGTCTAGTCCTTTTAGCCCGTTGCGTTTTATATCCATCACGGCATGCTGCAAATCCTTGGGTTACTTGTTCTTGGACACTAGTGTGCCTGTACGGATGTACTAAGTTAGTAACGCTTAGTTGGAGTTTCTTCGCAGCAAGGAATGCTCAATGCAATGTGTAATTTTTGTTTTTATTTTTTCTAAAGATTGTTACTACACTCAAAAAAGTCGTTAGTAGACACAGCAGAAAAACCTGCAAAATGTATACAGAAAATTTTCACGAAAATTTCTCCAATTAATTGAGTTTTAAACAAGTATATACAGCAGTAAGTTCGGCCGGGCCGAATCTTAAATACCCACCACCATGAACCAAATATTAGGGTTTCCTTTTAAATTTCAGGAGGGCTTGAGGACTTGAGGACACTTCCCGAAGATAAATTTAAAGATTTCACCTATGAGGACTATATCAGATTCTGGATTTATAAGAACCATTTTTGTTTGAGTTTTTGAGGAATCATTAACATCTCTTGTAAGTGTGCAAGAAAATTATAAAATAACGTCTTGATTTGAAATCTTAAATCTGTAGAAGTAAAATCTGGAAATTTTACATTGAGTTTCAAGCAATTTTCATGATCAGTGCGCCTTCTACACCCTCAAGAAGTGAAGTCGGTCTATATGGAGGCATTACCAATTGGACCGATAAAAACTTAATCCGATACACGTTTTTGTGAGCCTAAAATACCAGAATATTTACAATTTCAGGCATATCAGATAAAAACTACGGTTTCTAGAAAACCAAGGAGTTAAATCGGGAGATCGTTCTTATGGGGGCTATACTAAAATATGGACCGATACTCACCATTTTCGGCACACCTCTTTGTGACCCGAAAATACCTCTAGATTTCCAATTTCAGGCAATATAAAAACTTCGGATTCTAGAAGCCCAAGAAGTAAAATTGGGAAATCGGTCTATATGCGGGCTATACCAAAATATGGACCGATACTCACCATTTTCAGCACACATATTTGTGATCCTACAATACCTCTAGATTTCCAATTTCAGATAAATTGAATAAAAACTGAGGTTTCTATAAGCCCAAGAAATAAAATCGGGAGATCGGTCTATATGGGGGCTATACCAAAATATGGACCGATACTCACAATTTTTGGCACACATATTTGTGGTCCTACAATACCTCTAGATTTCCAATTTCAGATAAATTGAATAAAAACTGCGGTTTCTATAAGCCCAAGAAGTAAAATCGGGAGATCAGTCTATATGGGGGCTATACCAAAATATGGACCGATACTCACAATTTTTGGCACACATATTTTTGGTCCTACAATACCTCTAGATTTCCAATTTCAGATAAATTGAATAAAAACTGCGGTTTCTATAAGCCCAAGAAGTAAAATCGGGATATCGGTCTATATGGGGGCTGTACCAAAATATGGACCGATACTCACAATTTTAGGCACACATATTTGTGGTCCTACAATACCTCTAGATTTCCAATTTCAGATAAATTGAATAAAAACTGCGGTTTCTATAAGCCCAAGAAGTAAAATCGGGAGATCGGTCTATATGGGGGCTATACCAAAATATGGACCGATACTCACAATTTTTGGCACACGTATTTGTGGTCCTACAATACCTCTAGATTTCCAATTTCAGGTAAATTGAATAAAAACTGCGTTTTCTATAAGCCCAAGAAATAAAATCGGGAGATCGGTCTATATGGGGGCTATACCAAAATATGGACCGATACTCACAATTTTTGGCACACGTATTTGTGGTCCTACAATACCTCTAGATTTCCAATTTCAGGCAAATTGAATAAAAACTGCGGTTTCTATAAGTCCAAGAAGTAAAATCGGGAGATCGGTCTATATGGGGGCTATACCAAAACGTGGACCGATACTCACCATTTTTGGCACACCTCTTTATGGTCATAAAATACCTCCAGATTTCAAATTTCAGGCAAATTGGATAAAAACTACGATTTCTATAAACCCAAGACCCCAAATCGGGAGGTCGGTTTATATGGGGACTATATCAAAACCTGGACCGATATAGCCCATCTTCGAACTTGACCTGCCTGCAGACAAAAGACGAGATTGTGCAAAATTTCAGCACGATTGCTTCATTATTGAAGACTGTAGCGTGATTACAACAGACAGACAGACAGACAGACAGACGGACAGACGGACATCGTTATATCGTCTTAGAATTTCTCCCTGATCAAGAATATATATACTTTATATAGTCGGAAATCGATATTTCGATGTGTTACAAACGGAATGACAAACTTATTATACCCCCGTCACCATTCTATGGTGGTGGGTATAAAAATATTCAATTAAACATTTAATTGATTCAACATTTTTTTTTTAATTTAAACAAAAATCAATCACAAAAATTAATTGATGCTATCATTTCTGTGATTGAAGACATTTCACTTAAAATTAATTGGCTAACGCTTAGTTGGAGTTTCTTCCCAGCAAGGTATGCTCAATGCAATGTCGAATTTTTATACCCTCCACAATAGGATGGGGGTATATTAACTTTGTCATTCCGTTTGTAACACATCGAAATATTGCTCTAAGACCCCATAAAGTATATATATTCTGGGTCGTGGTGAAATTCTGAGTCGATCTGAGCATGTCCGTCCGTCCGTCCTTCTGTTGAAATCACGCTAACTTCCGAACGAAACAAGCTATCAACTTGCAACTTGGCACAAATAGTTGTTACTGATGTAGGTCGGATGGTATTGCAAATGGGCCATATCGGTCCACTTTTACGTATAGCCCCCATATAAACGGACCCCCAAATTTGGCTTGCAGACCCTCTAAGAGAAGCAAATTTCATCCGATCCGGCTGAAATTTGGTACATGGTGTTAGTATATGGTCTCCATGCAAAATTTGGTCCACATCGGTCAATAATTATATATAGCCCCCATATAAACCGATCCCCGATTTGGCTTGCGGAGCCTCTAAGAGAAGCAAATTTCATCCGATCCGGCTGAAATTTGGTACATGGTGTTAGTATATGGTCTCTAATGACCATGCAAAAATTAGTCCACATCGGTGCACAATTATATATAGAAATATATAAACCGATCCCCAGATTTGACCTCCAGAGCCTCTTGGAAGACCAAAATTCCTCTGATTCATTTGAAATTTGGTACGTGATGTTAATATATGGCCTCAAACACCCATGCAAAAATTGGTTCATATCGGTCCATAATTATATATAGCCCCCATATAAACCGATCCACAGATTTGACCTCCGGAGCCCCTTGGAAGAGCAAAATTCATCCGATTCGGTTGAAATTTGGTACGTGATGTTAATATATGGTATCCAACAACCATGCAGGAAATGGTTCATATCAGTCTATAATTATATATAGCCCCCATATAAACCGATCCCCAGATTTGACCTCCGTTGCCTTTTGGAGAAGCAAAATTCATCCGATCTGGTTGAAATTTGGTACGTGATGGTAGTATATGATATTTAACAGCCTTGCCAAAAGTGGTCCATATCAGTCCATAATCATATATAGCCCCCTTATAAACCGATCCCGAGATTTGGTTTTGGACCCTCTTGGAGGAGTCCGAGTCAGTTGAAATTTGGTACATTGTTCTAGTATGTGGCCGTTAACAACCATGCCTAACTAGGTCCATATCGGTCTATAGTTATATATAGCCCTCAGATAAACCGATCCCCAATCACACAAAAATTGGTCCATATCAAGTTCATAATTGTATATAGCCCCCATATAAGCGACCCCCGTATTTCCATTGTGGCTCTCTACCACGTATGGACTAACTCACAATTTAGAAAACGACGTTAAGAAGTTTTAAGATACAACAACCCAAGTAATCCGATTGTGGATGACAGTCTTTAGTACAAGTTTCTATGCAATCCATGATGGAGGGTACATAAGATTCGGCCTGGCCGAACTTACGGCCGTATATACTTGTTTTAATTGACTTTAAATTAATTTTATAATTGATATATATATATATATATATATATATATATATATATATATATATATATATATATATATATATATATATATATATATATATATATATATATATATATATATATATATATATATATATATATATATATATATATATATATATATATATATATATATATATATATATATATATATATATATATATATATATATATATATATATATATATATATATATATATATATATATATATATATATATATATATATATATATATATATATATATATATATTTTTTTTTTTATCAGGGAGAAATTCTAAGACGATAAAAGCACGTCCGTCTGTCTGTTGTAATAACGCTACAGCCTTCAATAGTCCTGAAATTTGGCACAGATTCGTTGTTTGCTTGCAGGCAGGTCAAGTTCGAAGATGGCCTTATCGGTCCAAGTTTTCATATAGTCCCCATATAAGCCTCCCTATTTGGTGTCGTGGGCTTATAACAACCGTAGTTTTTATCCAATTTTCCTGAAATTGGAAATCTAGAGGTATTTTAGGATCATAAAAAGGTGTGCCGGAAATGGTGCCTATCGGTCTATATTTTGGTATAGCCCAAATATATAGACCGATGTCCCGATTTTACTTCTTGGGCTTCTAGAAACTGTATTTAGTTTCCGATTTGCCTGAAATTTGAAATCTAGAGGTATTCTAGAACCATAAAAAGGTGTGCCGAAAATGGTGCCTATTGGTCCATGTTTCGATATATTCCCCATATAGACCGATCTCCCGATTTTACTTCTTGGGTCTCTAGCAACTGTATTTACTATCCGATTGGCCTAAAATTGAAAACCTACAGGTATTTTATGGCCACAAAAAGGTGTGTCAAAAATGGGGTATCGTTCCATGTTTTGGTATAGTCCACATATAGACCGATCTCCCGATTTTACTTCCTGGGATTCTAAAAACTTTATTTACTATCCGAGAATGGGAGAATATCTGTCATCAAACCCCCGTTTTCAAAGTAAACTATTATATTTGACTCATGATGGTGGGTATTTAAGATTCGGCCCGGCCGAACTTACTACTGTATATACTTGTTTTAATATGCAATACCCACATTTTACCCCCGAAATTCAATGAGATTTTATACTTGACTTTTAAATTACGTTTAACTTTCTGTTAAAGTGTGCCTAATTTAGATCAAATTCGGCTCTGTTTTAGATAAATCGCCTCAAAATATGCCTATATTTGTAGCGTCTTTATCTTAAATCTAAAGATTCAATATTTCAGTTAATTTAAGGACGTTTTCTTTAAATCAAAAATTTGTTTCTTTACTTTAAGGAAAACTTGACTTAGTTCAAAGACATACGACTTTAACGGAGGGACGCAAATTTCCAAAATTTGTTTCCTAATTTTAATGAAGGGAGCCACCGTGGTGCAATGGTTAGCATGCCCGCCTTGCATACACAAGGTCGTGGGTTCGATTCCTGCTTCGACCAAACACCAAAAAATTTTTCAGCGGTGGATTATCTCACCTTAGTAATGCTGGTGACATTTCTGAAGGTTTCGAAACTTCTCTAAGTGGTTTCACTGCAATGTGGAACGCCGTTCGGAATCGGCTATAAACAGGAGGTCCCCTGTCATTGAGCTTAACATAGAATCGAGCAGCACTCAGTGATAAGCGAGAAGTTCACCACTGTGATATCACAATGGACTGAATAGTCTAAGTGAACCTGATACATCGGGCTGCCACCTAACCTAACCTAATTTTAATGAAAAAAATTTTTGAAACAAAAATTATAAACTTTATTTTAATTGAAATTTCATTAAAGAATTTCATTTTAAAGAAATTTGTCCTTAATATTTTGTAAATTGTGCATCCTGAAATTTTGATTGTATGATCTTTAATATCTCGTATTCTTTTTTTTTTTTTCAGTGTACAATATTTTTTCTGTGTATCTTTTGTTCAAAATATTTTTTAAAAAAGAAACTTTTTCTTTTCTGATGGCGGTTCGCAGGTTCAAAATAAAACAAACTCTTAAAAGGTTAATAGGTTTTCCAAGACTGGTTTCATAAGGCCCTGTCCAAAGACCTGGTCCTTCCTGCTAAACTGTTCCAGGGTGTATACCTTAGAACAAGACCAAGTTAACGTCCTAATGTACAAAATTACACCGTCAATGACAAATCCTTGTTGAAGTGATTGGTTCCTACCATACATTTCTTCTAGAACTGGGACAGGTTAATTTATTTAGTATCAAAGGATTTTTTCATTGTATTTTCATTGTTGTTATAATTAAATGACAAAAGGGGATAAAAAAGCAAATTATGTATGAAAAACTTTTAATCTTTATTTGAATATTCCAGCATCCAGGTTAAATGAATTATGGTCATCATATGACCACAAAAACAAATGATTTGATAGGAAACTATAATTTATTATATCCATTCCAAAAAAAAACCAAGTATGTAAATGCAACGTCAGCTATAGACCTTTAAACAAAAACGTGTGTGAATTGTTTATGCATAAATAATATGATTAATAAACACTTCGGGCAATTTTTTCTTATAAAAACCATTTGAGTATCGATGGTTGATTCTTGCATTTATTTTTTGGTGGTCACAAACGGTCATGGATTTAATACGAAAACCACAAAAGGTCACCACAACAGGATATAAAACATTTGCAATTTTTTTGTGATATCGCTTGTTGGCAGCATACAATTTGATCAGGATAAGATTGCAACAAAAAATATAGCACTTTGAATTAATAACATTTCATGTTAGATGCAATTTGGGATTGCCTTTCAAATTGTGGATAAGCTTGGAAACGCTCAGTAATGTCACCAGCATTACTAAGTGGAAATAATCCATAACTGAGAAACCTTTTGGTGTTTTATTCAGACTGGAATTGAATTCATGATTCTATGTATGCCAGGCGGACATGCTAACATGGTTGCCACTCGTTTCAAAATTAATTTATCAAAAAAATTTACAAAATTTTCTATAGAAATAAAATTTTGACAAAATTTTCTATAGAAACAAAATTTTGACAAATTTTTCTATAGAAATAAAATTTTGATAAAATTTTATATAGAAATAAAATTTTGACAAAATTTTCTATAAACATAAAATTTTGACAAAATTTTCTATAGAAATAAAATTTTGACAAAATTTTCAACAGAAATAAAATTTTGAGGAAATTTTCTATAGAAATAAAATGTTGACAAAATTTTGTATAGAAATAAAATTTTGACAAAAATTTCTATAGAAATAAAATCTTGACAAAATTTTGTATAGAAATAAAATTTTGACAAAATTTTGTATAGAAATAAAATTTTGACAAAATTTTGTATAGAAATAAAATTTTGACAAAAATTTTCTATAGAAATAAAATTTTGACAAAAATTTTCTATAGAATTAAAATTTGACAAAATGTTCTATTGAAATAAAATTTTGACAAAATTTCTATAGAAATAAAATTTTGACAAAATTTTCTATAGAAATAAAATTTTAACAAAATTTTCTATAGAAATAAAAGAAAATTTTGAAAAATATTTCTATAGAAATAAAATTTTGACAAAATTTTCTTTAGAAATAAAATTTTAATAAAATGTTTTTTTTTTTTTCTGTTTCAAATTCTGGTAGCCAATCAAAGGTGCAAATTCGATAACTGACCACTTTCGTGCAAGTGAATCAACACCTTGTCTCTTTCCAGTCTAACGTTTTTATACCCACCGCCATAGAATGGTGACGGGGGTATAATAAGTTTGTCATTCCGTTTGTAACACATCGAAATATCGATTTCCGACTACTTAAAGTATATATATTCTTGATCAGGGAAAAATTCTAAGACGATATAACGATGTCCGTCTGTCCGTATGTCTGTCTGTCTGTTGTAATCACGCTACAGTCTTCAATAATGAAGCAATCGTGCTGAAATTTTTGCACAAACTCGTTTTTTGTCTGCAGGCAGGTCAAGTTCGAAGATGGGCTATATTGGTCCAAGTTTTGATATAGTCCCCATATAAACCGACCTCCCGATTTGGGGTCTTGGGCTTATAGAAATCGTAGTTTTTATCCAATTTGCCTGAAATTTGAAATCTAGAGGTATTTTGTGACCATAAAGAGGTGTACCAAAAACGGTGAGTATCGGTCTATGTTTTGGTATAGCCCCCATATAGACCGATCTCCCGATTTTATTTCTGGGGCTTATAGAAACCGCAGTTTTTATTCAATTTACCTGCAATTGGAAATCTAGAGGTATTGTAGGACCACAAATACGTGTGCCAAAAATTGTGAGTATCGGTCCATATTTTGGTATAGCCCCCATATAGACCGATCTCCCGATTTTACTTCTTGGGCTTATAGAAACCCCAGTTTTTATTCAATTTACCTGAAATTCGAAATCTAGAGGTATTGTAGGACCACAAATACGTGTGCCAAAAATTGTGAGTATCGGTCCATGTTTTGGTATGGTCCCCATAGAAAACGACCTCCCGATTTGGGGTCTTGGGCTTATAGAAACCGTAGTTTTTATCCAATTTGTCTGAAATTGGAAATCTTTAGGACCATAAAGAGGTGTGCCGAAAATGGTGAGTATCGGTCCATATTTTGGTATAGCCCTCATATAGACCGATTTCCCGATTTTACTTCTTGGGCATCTAGAATCCGAAGTTTTTATCCTATTTGTCTGAAATTGGAAATCTAGAGGTATTTTCGGGTCATAAAGAGGTGTGCCGAAAACGGTGAGTATCGGTCCATATTTTAGAATAGCCCCCATAAGAACGATCTCCCGATTTAACTCCTTGGGTTTCTAGAAACCGTAGTTTTTATCTGATTTGCCTGAAATTGTAAATATTCTGGTATTTTAGGCTCACAAAAACGTGTATCGGATTAAGTTTTTATCGGTCCATTTGGTAATGCCTCCATACAGACCGACTTCACTTCTTGAGGGTGTAGAAGGCGCACTGATCATGAAAATTGCTTGAAACTCAATGTAAAATTTCCAGATTTTACTTCTACAGATTTAAGATTTCAAATCAAGACGTTATTTTATAATTTTCTTGCACACTTACAAGAGATGTTAATGATTCCTCTAAAACACAAACAAAAATGGTTCTTATAAATCCAGAATCTGATATAGTCCTCATAGGTGAAATCTTTAAATTTATCTTCGGGAAGTGTCCTCAGCCCTCCTGAAATTTCAAAGGAAACCCTAATATTTGGTTCATGGTGGTGGGTATTTAAGATTCGGCCCGGCCGAACTTAGTGCTGTATATACTTGTTTGTTCAACGGTTATTTCTTGCACTTTTTGGAACTTCAATGATGTTAGTCATTTTTTCAATATGTGTTGCATCTCGCGATATGTTCAGCTCACGAGCAAGTTTTCAAACCTAGCCTTCGCTTTTTGGTTAATTTTCTTCGTCCACTTACTGGACACGATGCGATACTGCCAGTATCATGGTAACGCACAATGGTACGATAAACAATAGATTTGTTCACATTTAAATGCTGGAAGGCTCTAGGTAAAGTTAGGTTAGGTTAAAGTGGCAGCCCGATTAAATTTCAGGCTCACTTAGACTATTCAGTCCATTGTGATACCACATTTAACTAAAAGTACCTATTACATATGGGCACTTCTAGTTTTAAAGGGCTCTAACTACAGCCCCTTGTGGTTTTTCATCTAAATACAAAGCAATCACACTACCATGCTTGAATTACATTGCGAATAACTTTATTTATGAATGCATTGGTTTTGTCAGCTTGTAAACAATAAAATGAACTATCACTGGAATAAATCTGTCTGCTATAAAACGAGCGCTTTAGAAATGATAGCAACCTGCTGTTGGTTGCACCCTCTATAAATAGCCTCGATATAAACTGATCCCTAGATTTCACTTCTTGCACATCTTGGGAAAAGCAACTTTCATCCGCTCCGTTTGAAATTTTGTTTGCAATGTCAGTATATACAAAAAATTGTCAATATCGGTGGAGAGTTATATATGGATCTCATATAAACCGATCCCTAGATTTGATTTATGGAAACTCTTGGATTAAATTTCAACCGATATCGTTATAATTTGGTACGCGATGCTAGTATAGACACGCTAACACCCATGCAAAAATAGGCCCATAATTGTATAATGCCCCCAAAGATTCGATTTCCGAAGACCCTACGTGATGTCAATATATTATACAAAAATTGATCCATATGAGTCCCCCATATTAACAGATTAAACTTCTAGGCTATCATAGACCCCATATGGACTAACAATATAAAATCCAATTGTAATAAATTTTAAGATGCCTTGGCACCGGCAACTATTACCACAACAAATTACCCCAAGATTCTCGGGGTCACATTCGACAGCCTTTATAAGTCGTCCGTCCATGCCACTGCAAATTGTGATAAGCTCCGCGGTAGAAACAAGATTCTCAAGTCGCTTGCCGGCAGCACTTGGGGTGCGGACAAAGAAACCTTGTTAACTACATATAAGGCAATTGGCCGGTCAGTGCTAAACTATGCAGCGACAGTGTGGACACCTCAAACGAGCGATACGCAGTGGAATAACATACAGACCTGTCAGAACGCTGTCCTTAGAACCGCAACAGGATGTCTCCGCAGTACACCCCTGGATCACCTTTATGCGGAGACCAAGATCATCCCAGTGCGTCGACACAACTACATGTTGTCAAAGCAGTACCTCTTGGGTTGCCATCGAAGATGTCGTCCGAATCACCATCTTGTGGATAGACAACCTCCACCCAGGAATGTAAGGGTTGATCTTCACCTTCCAGAGTCCGAGATCCAGCGTTACAAAAGAGAGCCTCCTGATCAGGCAGCATACCAGACAGGTCTGAACAGGATTCATGAGGATACTGTAGCTGATGCGGTGAGAAGCTACAAGGTTAACCCTGTTCTCGGAGTCCGACCGCCGCCCATTGCACCGGAGGAGAGAGACCACCCACGGCAGACAAGGGTAGTTTTGGCCCAACTAAGATCAGGCAAGTGCAGCCGCCTCAATTCATTCTTATCAGTGATTGATAGCAGCGTAGCTGACGTGTGTCCCACGTGGGCCACATGACACTCGTCACCTTTTTGCTTGCCCAGCTAAGCCTACCCGTCTCACTACCAGATCACTCTGGACACACCCCATCCTTGTCGCAGAGTTCCTTGATCTGGCTACCAGCCGAACTACACAAGCATAGAACAAAATGGATGAAACTACATTAAAAACTGTTACAACAACAACAACCCATGCAATCCGGTTGTGGTCCACAGTCTTTGGTAGAATTTTGTACAAAATCCATGGTCGAGGGTACATAAGATTCGGCCTAATATACTTCTTTATATTAACCCATCCATATATATAAAAATAAAACACATGTATTTTTTTGTTTGTTGGGTTTTTTGTTATTATTAATTTTTTTTATTATTTTTATATTTTTCACTTTATTTTTATTATGTTTTTTTGTTTGCTTGTTTTATTATTTTTATGGTTATTTAATAAAATTAAAGTTCTTGTAGATGGGGGAAAAAATTTGATATATTTTTTTAATTGATTTACCTTTTTTCAGTTTTCTTGCTTTTCTCTCTTTTCGTATTTCTCATGAATATGAGTGTAAATATAAACCATCAAAAAAAAGGAGTTATTTGTTTTTTACTTTCTAATGGTGGAAAAAAATTAAAATAGATTGCGTTTTACTTAAGTTGTTTTTGCCGAGGAAGAATGTTGGTCATCAGGTCATCATCATAGTTGCTAGGCTAAAGACAACGAAGAAGGGTTTGGCTAGATCCATCTCCATTTGGTTTAAATCCCAGCGTCTTAGACTTTTCTACCTTTCGTCATGATATCGATGAAAGTGTTGGTCTGGGGGCGGGGGTGCGTAGAGAATCCATCTTAGAAAAGTTGTAGTGTAGTTGGTATGGGCGGCGGCATTGCGAATAATGGTAATTTATAAAGCTTTTTGAAAGCTGTAAAATATACAAATATTAATAACAATTATTTTGTTACCAATTTTATTCTGATGATGCTCAAAATGAGGTCTCTAGCAAAACTACAACATCTCCAAAAATGAGTTAACGATGCCTTTCTAGTTTCATAGAGATAGAGATTTTGGGTAGATAAATCTGGCTGGCAAGTGTTACCATTCCAACACTTTTCCTCGAGTTTTTTTATTATGAATTTATTTCTTTAACATGTACCATGTGCACAAATTATTGTGGATTTTTGTTTGATATTCTGTAATTATAGAAATTCTTTAGCAATATCTTCTTATAAATAAAGAGGAATTTTAAGAAATATCCTTCAAGTACCAACCTTTTTCTTTTGTTTTCTGTATTTTTTCTCTTTCTTTCTTTCCAATGTAATCGCGTGGCTTTAAACCAATAGTCCTTATAGCTAAATCCTAAATCTAGATTGGGGAGAGGGCTGGTATGGGTATACATGGAGCGTTAGAGGTTATATGCGCCTTATGACACTGTTAAATATGAAACGAAATTGAAGAGGGGAAAAACAGAAAAGAAAAAATAAAAAAGACAATTATTAATTAGTAACAATTCATGATTTTTGTTCATATGCAATATTTTTACTACCTTAAAATGTTTTTTTTCTATGTTTATATGTTGATTTAATTTAAGGAAATGTCTTAAATTCTAAGCCATACATAGGGAGGGAAACTGCAATTTCTATGGTATCTTCCCAGCAAAATGTAAAACATAAACGATGATATTTTGTTTTTTTTTTTGTTTTGTAAAGAAAAACAAATCAATGCCAGGGAAAGCATGGTCAAGGCGAACTTTTGGTTCTCTCAACCTTTGGTATACAGCAAATTCATCCCCAAAACAATTGCTCGTAACTTAATGATCAGATTATGGTACTAGAAAACTTCAATACGTTTCGAGAGACCTCATCTCCGTAACGTAGGGACAGGGAGCCACCGTAGTGCAATGGTTAGCATGCCCGCCTTGCATACACAAGGTCGTGGGTTCGATTCCTCCTTCGACCGAACACCAAACAGTTTGTCAGCGGTGGATTAGCCCACCTCAGTAATGCTGGTGACATTTCTGAGGGTTTCAAAGCTTCTCTAAGTGGTTTCACTGCAATGTGGAACGCCGTTCGGACTCGGCTATAAAAAGGAGGTCCCTTGTCATTGAGCTTAACATGGAATCGGGCAGCACTCAGTGATAAGAGAGAAGTTCACCAATGGACTGAATAGTCTAAGTGAGCCTGATACATCGGGCTGCCACCTAACCTAACCTAACCTAACCTAGGGACAGCGTACACACCGCTAATATGGAAGTTCCCTGAATGATACATAGATAGAACCTACGAAAATTATATCCATATGAATTTTAGTTAGCCCTATCCATCAAAAGACGCGCTTATAAATTATATAGCACTTTGAGTGAATCTATTTTCGATATTGTCAAATAATTGGATGAAAGAGATTAAATAGAATTTGGGGGTTTATAAACGCCCATGCTTTTATTTTCGATTCAATTCAGAATCGGACTAAATAATAAAATCCTCTCTAAACATATTCGGTATAAATTTCCTATTCTTAGCTTAGGTTAAAGTTAAAGTTAAAGGCAGCCCTTTCAGGCTCACTTAGACTATTCAGTCCATTGTGTGCAGTTTCGAATTTCACACGGAATAATATTTTCGAAGGTCCAAGGTTTCCACATTCTTTTTTTTACTTGATGTTGATTTTTAAAACTTTGATTGAAGGCGTTTTATCCTTAAATTTAGGAGATTCAACTTTAAAATGGTTATTTTTACATAATAAATCTGAACCACTTCCCAGCAAAAAATGGAAGTTGTTCTAGAGGCACAACTTTAAAAGTACTTACAAAAATGTCCTCCCAAAGATGTTCTTTATTTTAACTTCATAGGAAGTTTTTTAAATTCAATTTTTATAACTCACTTTTTTCATATTTTTAACGGATAATTTTAACTTTAATAACCCAGCAAAAAATTTGGAAGTTCTTCCAAAGGCACAACTTTAAAAGCACTTCCAGAAGATGTACTCCCAATGATGTTCTTTATTTTAACTACACAGGAAGTTATTTTCATTCCATTTTTATAACATGCTTTTTCATATTTTTAATGGGTAATTATAACTTTTTTATTTCAAATGTGTTAAAAACACTTTAAGAATTCATAATGAACTATTTAAATTTTGTCGAAAAAATGCTGAATCCAATTTGAAAAAATTGTGAACTTTTGAAAATATTTGAGTTCACACGTTTCAGACAAGCGTTAGAATCCATTAAAAATTATAAAAATTATTGATTTGAAAAAATATAACAGAATTTTTTAATTTACATCCAAAACACTGAATTCGGATCACACCTAAAGAAGTGATGCAAATTCAGTGCACCGGCTGTTGAAATCGAGAACCTCTGTCCTATGACAAGTCCATGTTAAATTCATCGCCTCTGTGTCAATTTTGCACCACTTCCGGATCCAAAAAAGAACATTTTCATTACTTTTTTGGCGACGCTTTTTTTGCTGGGAATTTATAAAATGGTACAATTTATTTAAATGTTGTTGAAAATTATAAAAGTTTTTTATTTGGCAATAAATCATAAAATGTTTTAATTCACATCGATGATACTGAATTCGGATCTCACCTTAGAAAGTGATACAAATTCAGTGCAACAGCTGTTGAAATGGTGAACATCCGTTCTATGACAAGCCCATGTTAAATTCATCGCTTCTGCACAAGTTTTGCATCACTTCCGGATCCAAAAAGAACATTTTCAGTACTTTTTTTGACGACGCTTTTTTTGCTGGGTTCTTAAGTGTTAAATGTATCCTTAGTAGCTCCTTTGGCTCAGAATAAAAAAACAAATAATTAAAGTAAAGACGAAACCTTTCAAACTGTGGAATATTTTTTCCAGTGTAAGACAATATTAACCCAATGGTGCAAAAATCATTTGTTGTGGTATTTAGATTAATTTTTATATATGTTGTAAAACATATTCCGGAGAATTTCAACACTTATTTCTCTTTCTTATTTTGGTAAAGCGGCACGAAAATATGGTAAAATCCCAGGAATTCCCGAAAAAAAAAACAACGTTGACCTATAAGGTCTACCCTCAGAAAAAAAATATCCACGTAAATTTCTATTGCTGATGAAAGTTTATGGAAATTAGTTAAATTTGCCAAATGTGAGGGAATTTAGATAATTTTAATTACATTATGCTTACTGAATAATATACGAGAAAAAATGTTTGTACAAACACACCATACAAAATTTTAATAAATTCGGAATTCGGAATAGCTCACATTTATTTAAAATAAATTTTAAATAAATTTAATTTAATTTATTTATTAATTTTATTTATTAATTTTATTTAATTTGTGTTCATAATTTTCTAAAATGAGTCAGTGTCATTAAATTGTGTCCGTCTTGAACTTCGTGTCAGCTATCCTGTTGTTCACATAAACCGAATTTCTATATAGAGGCTAATATAGACCAACCCCAAGAACACCAAGAGTGCCACCGCGATGCAATGGTTACCATGCCAACATTCGATACAAACCGTTGTGGTTTATCTCCGGTGACATTTTTGAGTGTTTCAAAGCTTCTCTTAATGCTTTCGGCTATAAAAAGGAGGTTTCTTATCATCAAGCTTAACATAGAATCGAGCAGAACTCATTGATAAGGGAGATCTTCACCACCTATGCTAAAGCCGGTTGAACATTTTGCAGCGAAGGGAACTTAAAATGTGTACTACTTCCTTTAAGCCAAAATGGGCGTGGGGATCAAGGCTGCCACTCGATCCAAAAATAATGTACCATAATTTAAAAAAAATTTACCAAATAAAAAATATTATTTTGCAGTGTGTGATCAAATTGTTGTAGTTGTTATGAAAAAATGTTTTTTCAAAAGAAATGCTTTATTATTTTATTTTAGAAGTTTATTTATTATTTTTGAACATCCTTTGAATTGTAAATGTGTCGAAAGTTTCAATATTTTTAGTTTGCACCAACAACAGAAAGTTACTACTTCTACAAAAGGCAGAAAAAGTGAGACTTTCAAAATATGGCCTAAAACAAAAATTAAAATTTTTTTGTTTCAATAAAAAATTTTCTTTTCTACAGAAAATTTTGTCAAAATTAATTTCTACAGAAAATGTTGTCAAAATTTTATTTCTATAGAAAATGTTGTCGAAATTTTATTTCTATTATGTCAAAATTTTATTTCTATAGAAAATTTTGTCAAAATTTTATTTCTATAGAAAATTTTGTCAAAATTTTATTTCTATAGAAAATTTTGTCAAAATTTTATTTCTATAGAAAATTTTCTTAAAGTTTTATTTCCATAGAAAATTCTGTCAAAATTAAAAATATTATTCACAATATTATTTCTACAGAAAATTTTGTCAAAATTTATTTCTACAGAAAATGTATTCGAAATTTTATTTCTATTTTGTCAAAATGCATTTCTACAGAAAATGTTGTCAAAATTTTATTTCTATAGAAAATGTTGTCGAAATTTTATTTCTATTATGTCAAAATTTTATTTCTATAGAAAAATTTGTCAAAATTTCAGTTCTATAGGATTTTTTTTTTTCAAAATTTTATTTCTATAAAAAAATTGTCAAAATTTTATTTCTATAGAAAATTTTGTCAAAATTTTATTTCTTAGAAAAATTTGTCAAAAATTTATTTCCATAGAAAATTCTGTCAAAATTAACAATATTATTCACAATATTATTTCTACAGAAAATTTTGTCAAAATTTATTTCTACAGAAAATGTATTCGAAATTTTATTTCTATTTTGTCGAAATTTTATTTCTATAGAAAATTTAGTCAAAATTTTATTTCCATAGAACATTTTGTCAATATTTTATTTCTATAGAAAAATTTGTCAACATTTTATTTCTATAGAAAATTTTGTCAAAATTTTATTTCTATAGAAAATTTTGTCAAAATTTTATTTCTATAGAAAATTTTGTCAACATTTTATTTCTATAGAAAATTTTGTCAAAATTTTATTTCTATAGAAAATTTTGTCAAAATTTTATTTCTATCGAAAATTTTGTCAAAATTTTATTTCTATAGAAAAATTTGTCAAAATTTTATTTCTATAGAAAATTTTGTCAAAAATTTATTTCTATAGAAAATTTTTTCAAAATTTTATTTCTATAGAAAATTTTGTCAAAATTTTATTTCTATAGAAAATTTTGTCAAAATTTTATTTCTATAGAAAATTTTGTCAAAATTTTATTTCTATAGAAAATTTTCTTGAAGTTTTATTTCTATAGAAAATTTTGTCAAAATTTTATTTCTATAGAAAATGTTGTCAAAATTTTATTTCTATAGAAAATTTTGTCAAAATTTTATTTTTATTGAAAATTTTGTCAAAATTTTATTTTTATAGAAAATTTTGTCAAAATTTTATTTTTATAATTTTTTTTTAAATAGGACATTTTGTAAAATTTTTATTTTTATAGGAGATCTTGTAAAATTTTTATTTTTATAGAAAATTTTTTCAACATTTTACTTTTATAGAAAATTTTGGCAAAATTTTATTTCTATAGAAAATTTGGCAAAATTTTATTTCTATAGAAAATTTTGGCTAAATTTTATTTCTGTAGAAAATTTTGGCAATATTTTATTTCTATAGAAAATGTTGTCCAAACTTTATTTTTATAAAAATTTTTGTCAAAATTTTATTTCTATAGAAAAATTGGACAAGATTTACTTATTCACATAATATGCTGCATGTGGGAAGAATCCTTATCTCAACTTGCAAACACGGTTGCCATTCGTTTCAGAAATAATCTACCAACATTTTAAGAAAATTTGACCAAAATTTTCCAAAATTAAAAAAAAAAATGTATTTTGAAGTTCTTGATTAAATTTTGTTGCTTTTGTTTTGGGCACACAACCCCTTTGTTAAAGCCAAAGGGGTGTGTTCGTGATACTCAGTTCGGCTGAGCTGTTAAAAAATCTCACTTAAATATCCCCTCTGATAGTGAAATAGTTAAATTTGTAGACAAGATAGTTTCTTAATAGCGGAGCAATGACGACTAACAAAGAGGCGATATCAAAGAAGTACCTTTACGGGCCTAAACTGGTATACTTATTTTTAGGTATACTGGATTCCAGATTTGAAATTTCATAATTGAGAATCCAAATAGTCGAACCGGTTTATGTATGATTTATAAAACCGGTTTATGTATGATTTATATCTCACAAGAACATCACGAACTTAATATACCCCTCAAGTTTTCCCTTCAAAAATCCAAAGAATATTTTTGTAATAATTTCTCATTACCAACCACACTGAGTGAAGAGGGCCTTAGTAATAATTTTAAAGTGACTTCCTTAGCTTTCTTCAAATGTTACTTACCACGCATTCATTTTTCAAAAACGAAACTAGAATTGTTCCTGACCCTAATATCACTAAATTTTTAATATATATTTTACAACTTGATGTAAATAAAATAGAGATACAACGCTTTACTAACATCAACAAAAAAGCTATACATGGAATAACCAGCAGTGCCTCTAGCGGGGAATAGTGGATTAACTCAACTAACCAACCTCCCACTCTATATATACGATCAAGAATAATCTATTCTTTTTCAAGAGCATTCATTGTCCGACAATGAACTAGTAAACTAACTAAACTATAGAGCTAAAATGTGTGATCATTTCAATGAACTACAATGCCCAACCCTACAATATTTTTTATAATATCCATGATGTAAATTGTTGTCGTTAATATAACCTCAATAACCTATTGCAAACATACATGAACAATTTCTATCTTATTTTGAACATCCTGACTTTCTGAAACAACCAAATACTTCCATATAGTAAAATATTTGTGGCAATAATTTGTACCCCAATGAATCTAATTGGCACTCTTCGTGGACCGATTTTGCTAATTTCTTTGGATTTCTATTTTTGAAGGGTTTGCTGTTCCCTTATAACAAAATATATTTCCACTTCAAAAATAGCAAACAAAAATTTATTTCCCCAATTCCTATATTCGGAATCGCAATATTTTCGTTTGCCCATATAACAGGTTGGCTGATAAGTCCCCGGTCTAACACATAGATGGCGTCGCTAGTATTAAATGCATATTATTTTTATATAGTACCAACCTTCAAATGATTCGTGTCAAAATTTGACGACTGTAAGTCAATTAGTTTGTGAGATAGAGCGTCTTTTGTGAAGCAACTTTTGTTATTGTGAAAAAAATGGAAAAAAGGAATTTCGTGTTTGGATAAAATACTGTTTTCTGAAGGGAAAAATACGGTGGAAGCAAAAACTTGGCTTGATAATGAGTTTCCGGACTCTGCCCCAGGGCAATCAACAATAATTGATTGGTATACAAAATTCAAGCATGGTGAAATGAGCACGGAGGACGGTGAACGCAGTGCACGCCCGAAAGAGTTGGTCACCGACGAAAACATCAAAAAATCCACAAAATGATTTTGAATGACCGTAAAATGAAGTTGACCGAGATAGCAGAGGCCTTAAAGATATCAAAGGAACGTGTTGGCCATATCATTCATCAATATTTGGATATGCGGAAGCTCTGTGCAAAATGGGTGCCGCGCGAGCTCACATTTGACCAAAAACAACAACGTCTTGATGATTCTGAGCGGTGTTAGCAGCTGTTAACTCGTAATACACCCAAGTTTTTCCGTCGATATGTGACAATGGATGAAACATGGCTCCATCACTACACTCCTGAGTTCAATCGACAGTCGGCTGCGTGGACAGCGATCGGTGAACCGTCTCCGAAGCGTGGAAAGACTCAAAATTCCGCTGGCAAAGTAATGGCCTCTGTTTTTTTGGGATGCGCATGGAATAATTTTTATCGATTATCTTGAGAAGGGAAAAACCATCAACAGTGACTATTATATGGTGTTATTGGAGCGTTTGAAGGTCGAAATCGCGGCAAAACGGCCCCATATGAAGAAGAAACAAGTAAGGAAAGTCTAAAGTCGGGCGGGGCTGACTATATTATACCCTGCACCACTTTGTAGATCTAAATTTTCGATACCATATCACATCCTATATATAAAGGTTTGTCCCAAATACATACATTTAAATATCACTCGATTTGGACAGAATTTGATAGACTTTTACAAAATCTATAGACTCAAACTTTAAGTTGGCTAATGCACTAGGGTGGAACACAATTTTAGTAAAAAATATGGGAAACATTTAAATCTGAAGC
Source organism: Haematobia irritans (assembly GCF_050003625.1). Taxonomy (NCBI): domain Eukaryota; kingdom Metazoa; phylum Arthropoda; class Insecta; order Diptera; family Muscidae; genus Haematobia; species Haematobia irritans. Next base: position 38,445,969 of record NC_134401.1, on the reverse strand, counting down.
AATTTTAAGGAAACTTCGCAAAAGTTTATTTATGATTTATCGCTCGATATATATGTGTTAGTTTAGGAAAATTAGTCATTTTTACAACTTTTCGACGAAGCAGTGGCGATTTAACAAGGAAAATGTTGGTATTTTGACCATTTTTGTCGAAATCAGAAAAACATATATATGGGAGCTATATCTAAATCTGAACCGATTTCAATCAAATTTGGCACAATGACTATATTACTAATTGTACTCCTAGTGCAAAATTTCAACCAAATTGGGCCAAAACTCTGGCTTCTGGGGCCATATAAGTCCATATCGGGCCAAAAATATATATGGAAGCTATATCTAAATCTGAACCGATTTCAATCAAATTTGGCACACATGACTATACTACCAATTGTACTCCTTGTGCAAAATTTCAAGCTAATCGGGATAAAACTCTGGCTTCTGGGTCCATATAAGTGCATATCGGACGAAAGATATATATGGGAGCTATATCTAAATCTGAATCGATTTCAACCAAATTTGGCACGCATAGCTACAATGCTAAATCTACTCCCTGTGCAAAACTTCAACCAAATTGGGCCAAAACTCTGGCTTTTAGGACCATATTAGTCCATATCGGGCGAAAGATATATATGAGAGCTGAACCGATTTCAATCAAATTTTGCACACTTGACTATACGACTAAGTGTTATGTTTGTACAAAATTTCAAGCAAATCGGTATAAAACTCTGGCTGCTGGGTCCATATTAGTGCATATCGGGCGAAAGATATATATGGGGGCTATATCTAAATCTGAACCGATTTCTTCCAAAATCAATAGGGTTCTATTCTGACCCAAATTAGGAACATGTCCAAAATTTGAAGGCGATTGGACTTAAATTGCGACCTAGACTTTGATCACAAAAATGTGTTCACAGACAGACGGACGGACGGACAGACGGACATGGTTATATCGACTCAGGGACCCACCCTGAGCATGATTGCCAAAGACACCATGTGTCTATCTCGTCTATCTCGGTGTTACAAACATATGCACTAACTTATAATACCCTGTTCCACAGTGTGGCGCAGGGTATAAAAAGTTTTGTTCCACCAAGACAACGCAACGTGCCACAAGTCATTGAGAACGATGGCGAAAATTCATGAATTGGGCTTCGAATTGCTCCACCACCAACCGTATTCTCCAGATCTGGGCCCCAGCGACTTTTTCTTGTTCTCAGACCTCAAAAGGATGCTCGCAGGGAAAAAATTTGGCTGCAATGAAGAGGTGATCGCCGAAACTGAGGCCTATTTTGAGGCAAGACCGAAGGAGTACTACCAAAATGGTATCAAAAAATTGGAAGGTCGTTATAATCATTTTATCGCTCTTGAAGGGAACTATGTTGAATAATAAAAACGAATTTTGACAAAAAAAATGCGTTTTTCTTTGTTAGACCGGGGACTTATCAGCCAACCTGTTATACTTAACCCCCATATTCGAAAAATTAAATTAAACTTTAAACCTACTTTTCCATAAAAAATTCTTCAATAAACTGTTAACAGTAAAACCTCTTAAACTTGGACACTCCGAAAAACGGACACCTCTCAATTGTGGAGACTTTTCGTGAGACGTTTGATATATCGCATTAAAATTAATCTTTCATAAATGGACCTCCCAAATGTGGACGACTGTGGCAATAAATTTTAATTTTGGCAATAGAGTTAAAATAAAGTTGAAATTGAAAATGGATTGAAGTCCGAAAATATCACGATTTTTTCTTTGCGATTCCGAATATCGAAATATGGGAGAATATTCTTCTAGGCAACTGGAAAAGTGACAGCAATTGGGAAACCTCATATGGAAACATTTTATATTAACTCTTTAATTTTAAAGCTCAAGGGAAAAAGGTAGAATGAAAAACCCAAAACCATATAGAGAAACATAAAAGTAATTTTTTTCTTGGCAAAGAAACGTAAAAATAACTTTCAAATCAAAAATCAACATTTATAGCAAATCTTTTCTTTTTTTTGTTTTTTTTTTTATATATTTTTTGTCATTTTCTTTTTTTATTTTTTTAAATTTTTATTAATTTTTTGTTTCATAAAAAAATATAAATTTGTTTTAAAATTATTGTTTTTTCTCTCTTTTTTTCTCTTTTTTCATTTTTTAAGTTTTTTCTTTTTTTTGTTTTTTTTTTTTTGTTTTTTTTTCTTTTATTAAAATTTTTCTAAAAAAAATTAAAAAAAATTTTATATATATCTAAGGGTATATTAAATAATTTGTAAAAAAATTTTCCTAAAAAAATTTTAAAGTAGAATTAAAAAAGAAGTGAATATAATGTATACATATATGTTATGTACATATACACACATACAAAAATAGATGAAAGTATAGAGAAGGAGGGAGTGTGGGAAATTGTGAATGAAGTGAATTCAAATGCAAATGTTGGATGAAAAGAAAAATGCAATGCTATATATGGATGAATATGTTTGAAGACAAAGCTTTTTTGGTTTATGGTTTTATCTTCCGAATAATGATCAAAGAGAATGGGACGATGAATACGAGGAATCAAAATCGAATTGAGATAAAAACTTACAAGTTATGGTTTCAATTGGAGCAGGAGCCGTAGTTCCACTTGTTGTTTCGGTATCTGATAAATTGTGAATAACATTATTACTATTGATGTTGTTGTTGTTGTTGGTGTTGATGTTGCCATTGCTATTGTTGCTGGTATTCTTGTTTATGGATAAATGTTGCTGGTGTCCATGTAACGGATGCTGCTGATGTAAATGATGCTGCTTATGATGATGATTGTGGCTATTGCCATATGAATTAGATAGACGTCTAGCATGACGATTGTATAATGATGGATTTCCTGTTGGTGACGCTGAGCCTGAGGCGGTGGACGAGGCGCCGGCGGCGGCAGAGGAGGACGATGTTAAACGTTGGCAAAAAATGCTATTGGAATTGGCAGCTGCAGCGGCATTATTGTTTTTACGAAATTTATGCGTATTATGTAGAGGATGTGGCGAACTATGGGTCAACAACGTATGTGTGGGAGGATAGAGATGCGGTCACGAGCATGCCACTTCGGTAGCTGGTTGTGTTGATGCTGCTGCTGTCGATGTTGCTGTTGCAGCTGTGCCGCTACCATTATTTGCCGCAGAATTACTACCACCACCACCGCTACCACCAACTGTACTGCCACTATTACTATTGTCCGAATGATCTTCCACTGGCATTGCAGAAGATGTTGTTGTCTGTTTTGTAGAACTATTAAAAGTCGGCGGTGTTTGCTGTGACGAGGTGGGTGTTGTTGGTGTTGTCGCTCCTCCCATATCACTTGAAGCATTTGAATTTTCTTCATTCTACAAAAAAAAATAAATATAATATTAAACTTTTTATCATATTTTATTGTTCCATCTTTATTACCGATTCACTGACACGTGAGCGCTTGCTGTTACTGCCATTACTGTTTTCCTTTTGTAGCATTTCACTGGAGAGTCTTTTACGATTGGCCATTATCGCATTATTAAAACTATTATGACTGTCCATAGATTTGCGTTCCCTCTTCAGAAAATCACCATCTAAATACTGAGACAATTGTTTCCGTTTGACATGACGAGCTTCAATGGACATGCCCTCCTTTAACATTTTGATATTTACCTATGAATGAAAGAAAAAAAATCGTTTTTTTATGGATTTGCTGGAAACAGGAAAGTAAATGGCTAAAAGTTGGTAAACAAGGGATACTCCGCCATAGGAAAAAACTCATAGGAACTAACAATATTGCGTCAACATGGGAACCTTCAAATGTTAAGCAATCGCACATAAATTTAGCTTATACTCAATAATTTCGTTGACATTGGTTTCCATGTGGCTATCTATATCCACACATTTTACCCATTCATTGTATTGAGTGGTTACATAGAGAGAGGAAATGAAAAATCCAGATACAGATTGGCGACGAATTGACTGGATAGGAATTAGCTTTGTCTAATCGAGATAAAAAATATGTGATATGTTGCTTCCTAATGCTGCCATGAAGAATACTTGTCTCAACCTGCAAGCACGGTTGCCAATCGAGCCAAAAATAATCTACCAAAATTTGAAGCAAATTTTACCAAAAACTAAAAAAAACAAAAAAATGTTCAAAATTTTATTTCTATAAAAATTTAATCAGTCAAAATTTTATTTATATAGAAAATTTTGTGAAAATTTTATTTTTATAGAAAATTTTTTCAAAATTTTATTTTTATAGAAAATTTTGTCAAAATTTTATTTTTATAGAAAATCTTGTAAAATTTTTATTTTTATAGAAAATTTCGTCCAAATTTTATTTCTATAGAAAATTTGGTCAGTCAAAATTTTATTTATATAGAAAATATTGTGAAAATTTTATTTCTATAGAAAATTTTGTGAAAATTTTATTTCTATAGAAAATTTTGTCAAAATTTTACTTTTATAAAAAAATTTATTTTTATAGAAAATTTTGTCAAAATTTTATTTTTATAAAAAAAAATTATTTTCAAAATTTTATTTATTATTTCAAGATGGTTGGCAACTACAACGTTCTTTTCCTCTGTTGGTTAAGCTACACTTGTAGTTTAGTCAATACATGGTTTTAAGCTGAAATCAAAAACAACAACAAAACATTTTACTTTTATAGAAAATTTTGTCAAATTTTCATTTTTATAGAAGATCTTGTAAAATTTTTATTTTTATAGAAAATTTTGTCGAAATTTTATTTTTATAGAAAATTTTGGCAAAATTTTATTTCTATAGAAAATTTTGGCAAAATTTCATTTCTATGGAAAATTTTGGCAAAATTTTATTTCAAAAAAACTTTTGCCAAAATTTTATTTCTATAGAAAATTTTATTTTTATAAATTTTTTTGTGTAGGAAATTTTGTAAAATTTTTATTTTTATAGAAGATCTTGTAAAATTTTTATTTTTATAGAAAATTTTGGCAAATTTTTTTATTTTTTTCTTTATTTTTATAAATTTTTATTTTTATAGAAGATCTTGTAAAATTTTTATTTTTATAGAAAATTTTGGCAAAATTTTATTTCTACAGAAATTTTGTACAAATTTTATTTCTATAGAAAATTTGGTCAGTCAAACTTTTATTTATATAAAAAAATTTTTCAAAATTTTATTTTTATAAAAAAAGATATTTTTATAGAAATTTTGTCAAAATTTTATTTTTATAAAAAAATTTTATTCATTCGTTTTGTTTTGTTATTGTTGGTGTTTTCAACAATGATGAAATTGTTGTTGTTTTTGATTTCAGCTTAAAACCATTCATTGACTAAACTACAAGTGTAGCTTAACCAACAGAGGAGAAGAAGGTTTGTCAAATTTATTTGGGCAAAGCCCTATAGACTGCAAGATGGTTGACAACCACAACATTCTTTTCCTCTATTGGTTAAGCTACGCTTGTAGTTTAGTCAATACATAGTTTTAAGCTGAAATCAAAAACAACAACAAAATATTTTATTTTTATAGAAAATTTTGTAAAAATTTTATTTCTATAGAAAATTTTGGCAAAATGTTATTTCTATAGAAAATTTTATTGCTATAGAAAATTTTGTCAAAATTTTATTTCTATAGAGAATTTTCTAAAAGTTTTATTTCTATAGAAAATTTTCTCAAAATTTTGTCAAAATTTTATTCTATAGAAAATTTTGTCAAAATTTTATTTCTGTTGAAAATTTTGTCAAAATTTTATGTCTATAGAAAATTTTGCCAAAATTTTACTTCTATAGAAAATGTTGTCAAAATTTTATTTCTATAGAAAATTTTTTCAAAATTTTATTCTATAGAAAATTTTGTCAAAATTTTATTTCTATAGAAAATTTTGTCAAAATTTTATTTCTATACAAAATTTTGTCAAAATTTTATTTCTATACAAAATTTTCTAAAAGTTTTATTTCTATAGAAAATTTTGTCAAAATTTTATTTCTATAGAAAATTTTCTAAAGGTTTTATTTCTATAGAAAATTTTGTCAAAATTTTATTTCTATAGAAAATTTTGTCAAAATTTTATTTTTATTGAAAATTTTGTCAAAATTTTATTTTTATAGAAAATTTTGTCAAAATTTTATTTTTATTGAAAATTTTGTCAAAAAATTTTTTTTTTTGAAAATTTTGTCAAAATTTTATTGTTATAATTTTTTTTAAAAATTATTTTTTCAACATTTTACTTTTATAGAAAATTTTGGCAATATTTTATTTCTATAGAAAATGTTGTCCAAACTTTATTTTTATAAAAATTTTTGTCAAAATTTTATTTCTATAGAAAAATTGGACAAGATTTACTTATTCACATAATATGCTGCATGTGGGAAGAATCCTTATCTCAACTTGCAAACACGGTTGCCATTCGTTTCAGAAATAATCTACGAACATTTTAAGAAAATTTGACCAAAATTTTCCCAAATTAAAAAAAAAAATGTATTTTGAAGTTCTTGATTAAATTTTGTTGCTTATATTTTAAAACATATTATGATGATATATATTATATATCATTCAATATTATATATTATGATTTTTCCTTTTAGTGACAATTTTTTGGTGCATAAATATTCCTGGAGTTGTAAATGTGTCGAGTTTTTAATGTTTTAAAAAAATTTCAATTCTATACAAAATTTTATTTCTAAGAAATTGTTCTCAACAATTTTTATCTATAGTTTGCTAAACATCTCCTAAGATTATTAGGAAGGACAGTTTCCATAATATCCCTTAAGAGGGTTGTGTTGTGGTTCACTGCATCAAAAGCTTTAGGGCGATTTCGATTGTAAAAAAAAACACAACATTCTCGAAATTGATTGCAAGATATGAAGAACACTGTCATAGCTTTGTAGCTTCTAAATGCCTCATAAATTCTGCCCAGACCTGCCACTCTCACTGCAGTCGAGTCTACGGTCCGGGGTGGACACAGGGTTTTCAACTCTTTTACCTATTTTAGAGGGTTCTTTTTGTTGACTATGTACTGGGAAGAATTTTTGGAATTTCATATTTTATTGACCAAGGGTGGGGTAAAAAATGTATAAGTACAGTATGTATCAGAGTTCTAAAGGTATTCCAAAGTACTGCTGACAAAAAAAACTCTTTCCCATAATTGGTAAAAACAAAAAAATAAAGGTTTTGTCAATATATAATTTTATTTCCCATATACTTACACCATGTTGAATGACATGTTCTGTGAAATTCTGTATATTCTCTGTTAGATCTACATTGAGATTTTCCGTACGTTCAAATTCTAAACCTATAAACCACATTGAACAGAATGGTGAAGTGGAAAGTGAAGACGATGACGAAGATGTTGATTGCTGTGAACCACCGCCGCTTGTGCCTAGGGATGTTGCTTGTGATTTATCATCCTCATTGCCACTACTATTCTGTGAACATGAATTATTATTATTGTTGTTATTGTTATTGTTGTTGTTGCCTTTCTTATGATCAAAACATTTAGGATTGACATGGGCCAATGAAATGTGTTGATTACGTTCCAAATTGCCAATAAGTAAACGAATTTTAGATTCGACCAAACCACACCATTCCAAATGATCATCAGCGGTTTGTGAGTTAACCAAAAGTACAATAAAATGACGATATCTGTGAAAGAGAACAAAAAAAGAGGAAATTAAAAAAAGAAAAAACATTTTTAATACTCCACATTTTAAGATTTAACTTAGACTTTTTGTCTAATTTTAGTTCTAAGAAAATTTTATCAAAATGTTATTTCTATAAAAAAATTTTGTCAAAATTTGATTGCCATAGAAAATTTTCGCAAAATTTTATTTCATATTTTTTGTTTTGATTTCAGCTTTAAAACCATTGTTGACTAAACTACAAGAGTAGCTTAACCAACAGAGGAAAATAATATTTGTCAAATTTATTTGGGCAAAGCCCTATAGACTGCAATATGGTTGGATGGACGCACGTTTCGGAATTACCATATTCCTCATCAGCATCCTCTACTTGCAGCAGAACTAGCAACCAATTATCAGAATAAATTCAGGCATTTTACTAAACCCAATATGAACCACACTTGAACCTTCCGAAAAAAGTTTTATGATAGCCGGCTTATGCCGAAATAAATTCATACAAACATTTCTCTTTTCCTTTGCCACCATCAAATAAATCATCGATTTGAGTGCAGTTGGCTGGGTTTATTTTGAGCGTGCTTCCTCTTACTTGATTCGTGTTTTGTTTTTTATTGTGGGTTTGTACTTCAATCATATTTGTTGTTTTGATCTCAGGTTTAAAACCATTGTGTTGACTAAACTACAAGAGTAGCTTAACCAACAGAGGAAAAGAATGTTTGTCAAATTTTTTTGGGCAAAGCCCTATAGACTGCAAGATGGTTGGATTGACGCACGTTTCGGAATTACTACATTCCTCATCAGCATCCTCTACCTTGCAGAAAAACTATCAACCAATTATCAGAATAAATTCAGGCAATTCTCTAAATCCAAGGTGAACCACACTTGAACCTTTCGAAAAAAGGTTTATGATAGCCGGCTTATGCCGGAATAAATTGAAGTACAAACCCACAATAAAAAACAAAATACGAAAATTTTATTTCAATAGACAATTTTGTCAAAATTTTATTTCTGTTGAAAATTTTGGCAAAATTTTATTTCTATAGAAAAATTTGTCAGAATTTTTTCAATAGAAAGTTTTATCAAAATTTTATTGTTATAGAAAGTGTTATCAAAATTTTATTGCAATAGAAAGTTTTGTCAAAATTTGATTTCTATGGAAGATTTTGTTAAAATTTTATTTCTGTAGAAAATTTTGTCAAAATTTTATTTGTATAGAAAATTTTGTCAACATTTTATTTCTAAAGAAAAATTTGTAAAAATTTTATTTCTATAGAAAAATTTGTCAAAATTTTATTTCTATAGAAAATTTTGTCAAACTTTTATTTCTATAGAAAATTTTGTCAAAATTTTATTTCTATAGAAAATTTTGTCAAAATTTTATTTCTATAGAAAATTTTGTCAAAATTTTATTACTATAGAAAATTTTGTCAAAATTTTATTTCTATAGAAAATTTTGCTAAAATTTTATTTCTATAGAAAATTTTGCTAAAATTTTATTTCTATAGAAAATAATGTCATTTGTTTTTTCTATAGAGATCAAATTTTTGCAAAATTTTATTTCTATAGAAAATTTTGTCGAAATTTTGTTTCTCTAGAGAATTTTGTCAAAATTTTATTTCTATAGAGAATTTTGTCAAAATTTTATTTCCATAGAAAATTTTGCTAACATTTTATTTCTATAGAAAATTTTGTAAACATTTTATTTCTATAGAAAATTCTGTCCAATTTTTTTCAATAGAAAGTTTTATCAAAATTTTATTGCTATAGAAAATTTTGTCAAAATTTTATTTCTATAGACAATTTTGTCAAAATTTTATTTCTATAGAAAATTTTGATAAAATTTTATGTCTATAGAAAATTTTGTCAAAATTTTATTTCTATAGAAAATTTTGTCAAAATTTTATTTTTTATATAATGGATGTTTTTATTATATTCGACCTGTATATAGATTTTCCAATTGATAATTGTTGATAAAAACGAGCTCGAGGTCTGGATGATTAATTTTTATTTATTCAATATTTCGTCTTTTCATTGATGAAGTCTTTCAATGAAAAGACGAAATATTGAATAAATAAAAATTAATCATCCAGACCTCGAGCTCGTTTTTATCAACAATTATCAATTGGAAAAAAAATTATTTCTATAGAAAATTTTGTCAAAATTTTATTTCTATAGAAAATTTTGCCAAAATTTTACTTCTATAGAAAATTTTGTCAAAATTTTATTTCTATAGAAAATTTTTTCAAAATTTTATTCTATAGAAAATTTTGTCAAAATTTTATTTCTATAGAAAATTTTGTCAAAATTTTATTTTCTATAGAAAATTTTGTCAAAATTTTATTTCTATAGAGAATTTTCTAAAAGTTTTATTTCTATAGAAAATTTTCTCAAAATTTTATTTCTATAGAAAATGTTGTCAAAATTTTATTTCTATAGAAAATTTTGTCAACTTTTTATTTCTATAGAAAATTTTCTAAAAGTTTTATTTCTATAGAAAATTTTCTCAAAATTTTATTTCTATAGGAAATTTTGTCAAAATTTTATTTCCATAGAAAATTTTGTCAAAATTTTATTTCTATAGAAAATTTTGTCAAAATTTTATTTCTATAGAAATTTTGCCAAAATTTTATTTCTATAGAAAATCTTGTCAAAGTTTTATTTCTATAGAAAATTTTGTCAAAATTTTATTTCTATAGAAAATTTTGTCAAAATTTTATTTCTATAGAAAATTTTGTCAAAATTTTATTGCTATGGAAAAGATATTGGCATTATCATGAACTTACCTATAAAAGAAACTTGGTGCTTCAAATAATCTATCCCATGAGGCACGACCTAACATAATTTCATCTGTTGTCGTCATACCTCTGTTGAATTCCATTAATATAACTTTCTTGGTCGATTCCGATACATTAAATGTGGAGTTCTGTTGTGGATATGCCGGTGTTATAATTGGCATTAAATGATAACGATCTGAAGCATTTACTCTGGGATCCCAGACCTAATAATGAAATGAAAATCAAAAACAAGGCGTTACTACAAGAGGACTTTTAGTTATATAAAATGAAATACTTTACCGGAAATCTTAAATTAACATTATCTGGATGTTTTAATAATACAGGATGCGGCCATTTCCAACGAGAAAATACCAAAAAGAATTTGTGTACTAATGTGGAAGCTGTAGCATTTGGATATAACTGACATGTACGAGCCACTAACATGGCCCATGTGACACCTCCAAAATAGCCCAAAGAATTGGAGTAGATACCATGTTCTAGGGGAAAAAGATATGAAATTTATAAAATGTCAATAATTTTCTACAATAAATAAAATTAAAATACAATAAACGGTGATCCAAACCTAATGTGCAATGGTAATATTGTATACATGAAAAATTTCGGAAATTAGTCCTTACTTCAGTATCGAACAAATTTTCGGGGGAGAAGTAGTATTTATACGAAGGATAAGGAGTCTTTAGCACTGAGAAGCACTCTACAGACGCCTGGGAAATAAGCTGTAGATAACAACAAGGATTCTTTAGGTGCCTGCAAATTACAGGAGAAAGTGTCTATGCGACGAATAAGGAGTCCTTAAATGATTGAGAAAGAAATTGTAGAGGTCTGGAAAAGAAGCTGTAAATGAGAGACAAGGAGTCTCTAGACGACTGGATTCTATAGCAAGTGAAAACTGAGATGCATCTGTAGACAACTGGGAAGTAGGCTGTAGATAAAGGCAAGAAGTCTGTAGGCGATAAATAGTCTGCATACGACGGAGAAGGAGTCCATAGATGGATGAGAAAGAGTATGTAGGCGTCTGGATAGAAGCTGTAAATTACAGGTAAAGACTATAGACTGGAGTCTATAGGGAGTGAGAACCAGGGTTGATGCGACTGAGAATGAATCTGTAGATGACTGACTTTGTAGACGGCTGGCAAGTAGGCAATAGATAACAAGTCCGGAGTCTGTAGGCGACAATTAATTTTTAATTGAAATAATCAACGACACGAATTAAAAATTAACTGATCCTATTAAAAACATAATTGATCAAATTAAAAATTTTACTGATTTTAGAATTTTTGCGATTTTGACTTAAAAATAATTATTACATATTTTTTTTCTATGCCCAACTTTAATATACGCGTTTTTTATAGTACTTACTTTTAGCCCATAATTTTATGGAACGCAATGCCAAACGAAAATTCTCTATATTAGGTACCAAGGATAAAATCTCATCTGTTACACGACAACCATTTAAACTGCGTACCGAACGTGGATCCAAATTCTTCAATAGATTATCATCACGCAAATCAAAATCATCAGGTATCTCTTTTAGAGACAGTCGGGCAAACAACAAATCTATTTCAATGCCATCAAAATTCATTTTTATTACCGGTACAAAGGCTTCCTCTACAGCCCGACATTCGGTAACTTCAGGTTGTTTTTTCATCAATTCAAAGAATGATGTAAAATAGTCAGAACGTTCTATATTGCGTGGTGCCACACACAATGCGTCAATATCTGCACCCTTATGATGAACACCCAGGCGATATGAACCAAATGTATAGATTTTACCACCGAGTTTTTGTGCAGCTGCCTCAGGCATATTTTTCGCAATGGAAACATCTTTAACCCATTGTTTGACTAGGGTATTCAATTTGGCAAGTATTTCCATGCGATGATTTAATTCCTCTTCTGTCTCAAAGACTTTATATGGTTCTAAGGCTTTGCGTAACTCTTCGGATTTTTGTATATCCTCTGGTCTGGGGCCAGCCAAACTAATGGCCGATGTCATACCCAATTGTTTTGGAGGATTACGTGATGCCGTTGTTGAGCCATTACTATTGTTATTTTGTGTTGTCGTTGTTGAATTTGTGGAGGAGGTTATTACACCGTTTTGTTGTTGCTTGTCCGAATTCCACATTATTGATTTTGAGAGCTAAATACAAAGAAAGAGTACATATAGGAGTTGAACCTTGTTGATATAATTTTATAGGTTGTCTTACCTTTTCTTGTGTTTGTTAAAATCTCTACAACTTTATATTAGGCCCGTATGTTTATTTCTTCAAGTTAAGTATAGAAAATATTTGTTAATTAATAAAATAAAAAATGTCGCTTTAGCGTTTAATTTTGAAGAATTTTCTTAAAATTCTTCATCCAGCGTGTATTGATCTGGTTATTATTTCGTTACTGTAGAACAAATCTGAAATAGAAAAATAAAAGCTTTTTTAATAGGATTTTGAAAAGGGTTTTAATTTTTATGTGTTCAAATCAGTAATTCGGTTTCGGGCTATATCAAAACATCGACTGATCTACACCATCCTCTAGATTTGTAATTTTAGGCAAATCGAATAAAAATAGCAGTGTCTACGTATTCAACAAACTTCCTATTGAAGGGTAAAGCAACAGGCAGACAGATGGCCATTTATACACTTTATATATTGGAAATTGATATATCGATGTGTTACAAACAGAATGACAAACTTATTACACTCCCACAGTGTTGCCATACGGACTAACTTACATACTTGTCTTTCTTTAGTCTTTTTAAGCTATACATTTTTTCGTCACTTAACAAAATTTTCTATAGAAATAAAATTTTGACAAAATTTTCTCTAGAAATAAAATTTTGACAAAATTTTCTATAGAAATAAAATTTTGACAAACATTTTCTATAGAAATAAAATTTTGACAAAATTTTCTATAGAAATAAAATATTGACAAAATTTTCTATAGAAATAAAATTTTAACAAAATTTTGTATAGAAATAAAATTTTGACAAAATTTTCTATAGAAATAAAAATTTTGACAAAATTTTCTATAGAAATAAAACTTTGACAAAATTTTCTATAGAAATAAAAATTTTGACAAAATTTTCTATAGAAATAAAATTTTGACAAAATTTTCTACAGAAACAAAATTTTGACAAAATTTTCTATAGAAATAAAATTTTCTATAGAAATAAAATTTTGACAAAATTTTCTACAGAAACAAAATTTTGGAACAAATTTTCTACAGAAACAAAATTTTAAGAAAAATGTTCTATAGGTATAAAATTTTGAAAAAAATTGACAAAATTTTCTATAAAAATAAAATTTTGACAAAATTTTCCATAGAAATACAATTTTGACAAAATTTTCTATGGAAATTCAATTCAAACATTTATTTAACCATTTATTTCTTTAGCTTGTTGTACTTCTTTTTTCAAATCTATCAATGTATTGTCCAAGTGGGCTTAATTGATTAAATAAAAATTTGAATTGAAATAAAATTTTGACAGAAATAAAATTTTGACAAAATTTTCTATAGAAATATAATTTTGAGAAAATTTTCTATAGAAATAAAATTTTGAGAAAATTTTCTATAGAAATAAAATTTTGACAAAATTTTCTATAGAAATAAAATTTTGAGAAAATTTTCTATAGAAATAAAATTTTGACAAAATTTTCTATAGAAATAAAATTTTGACAAAATTTTCTATAGAAATAAAATATTGACAAAATTTTTTATAGAAATAAAATTTTGACAAAATTTTCTATAGAAATAAAATTTTGAAAAACTTTCTATAGAAATAAAATTTTGACAAAACTTTTTATAGAAATAAAATTTTGACAAAATTTTCTATAGAAATAAAATTTTGACAAAATTTTCTATAGAAATAAAATTTTGACAAAATTTTTTATAGAAATAAAATTTTGACAAAATTTTCTATAGAAATACACTTTTAACAAAATTTTCTATAGAAATAAAATTTTGACAACATTTTCTATAGAAAAAAGTTTTGACAAATTTTTTTATAGAAATAAAATTTTGACAAAATTTTCTAAAGAAATAAAATTTTGACAAAAATGTTCTATAGATATAAAATATTTTCTAAAGAAATAAAAAGAAAGAAAAGAAAAAAGAAATTTTGACAAATAATATATATTTTTTTTGTATGGTTGATATTTTAGGGAAAATAAAAATGAGCAAACTTTGGAGCCAAAATTAAAAAAACAGCAGTTCAAAAAAGAGTCACTATAATGGCTCTGAAAAAACTAGTTGTAGGAAAAAAGAGTGAAAAAAGGAGCACAAATTCAAACCACCAGTACTTCAAAGTAGAATGCATTGGTTTAGAATTCGATACTTAAGTTATACCCGGACTATATCATTTTTGTATCATACAGTCTTGTTTAGAATGTCCGCTTTGTTAATAAATTGTCATGAAATCAATCCCAGTTTTCCCCGTACACCATAAAAAATAGTCATTGGTGGTCTTCTCTTTGTAAAGCAGATGTGTCGGCAACAACAGACAACATACCTAATATATTTATAGTATTATATGACCCGCTTATATAATAAGTTTGATTTATTTTTATTATTTTTTTATAGAACCTGATGGCCATAAATTTTATCTTATATGCCATAAACTAGAGCCTAACATTTTTATTAATAAATTTTTATGATAGTATCGAATCCTGTTTTGATGTTGCCGCTATACACATTTTATCCGTTCCTTAAATTATTGTGCAGTTTCTAAAGCAGGACATAAAATTTCAACTCAATGGGGGTTGCCACACGATTCAAAAATAATCTAGCAAATTTTGGAGGAAAATTTTAACAAAAAAACTACCGAACTTCAACAAAATCATTTGTAAAATTTTATTTCTATAAGAAATTTTGTCAAAATTTCATTTCTATAGGAAATTTTGTCAAAATTTTATTTCTATAGGAGATTCTATCAAAATTTCATTTCTATAGGAAATTTTGTCAAAATTTCATTTTTAAAGGAAATTTTGTCAAAATTTCATTTCTATAGGAAATTTTGTCAAAATTTTATTTCTATAGGAAATTTTATCAAAATTTCATTCTAAAGGAAATTTTGTCAAAATTTCATTTCTAAAGGAAATTTTGTCAAAATTTCATTTCTAAAGGAAATTTTGTCAAAACTTCATTTCTATAGGAAATTTTCTCAAAATTTTATTTCTATAGGAAATTTTGTCAAAATTTTATTTCTATAGGAAATTTTGTCAAAATTTCATTTCTAAAGGAAATTTTGTCAAAATTTTAATTCTATTGGAAATTTTGTCAAAATTTCATTTCTATAGGAAATTTTGTCAAAATTTCATTTCTATAGAAAATTTTGTCAAAATTTCATTTTTATAGGAAATTTTGTCAAAATTTAATTCCTATAGGAAATTTTGCCAAAATTTCATTTGTATAGAAAATGTTGTCAAATTTTGTTAAAATTTCATTTCTATAGGAAATTTTGTTAAAATTTCATTTCTATAGGAAATTTTGTCAAAATTTTAATTCTATAGGAAATTTTGTCAAAATTTCATTTCTATAGAAAATGTCAAACTTTCATTTCTATAGGTAATTTTGTCAAAATTTCATTTCTATAGGAAATTTTGTTAAAATTTCATTTCTATAGGAAATTTTGTCAAAATTTTATTTCTTTAGGAAATTTTGTCAAAATTTCATTTCTATAGGAAATTTTGTCAAAATTTCATTTCTAAAGGAAATTTTGTAAAAATTTTATTTCTATAGGAAATTTTGTCAAAATTATATTTCTTTAGGAAATTTTGTCAAAATTTCATTTCTATAGGAAATTTTATCAAAATTTCATTTCTATAGGAAATTTTGTTCAAAATTTAATTCTAATATTCCATAAAGAAGTTGACTTCAAATACAGCCATACATAGCCATACTCAGCACACAACAAAATCGCCATCACACATATAAAAATATATTCAAAAGGAAAAATATATCAAAAATGGAATCAAAATGAAATAGGTTAATAAGAATGCCTTACCATGACCGTCACAAAAAAGAAAATCTGAATATGAAATCCTTAAAATAATTATCGATAAGAATCAAATTTAAATCGAGGAACACAACAAAGTTTGTTACACATTTACAACTGTTTTAGTACTAAAACAAAAATTGTCATCTACCACCAAACATCCCCCCAAAAATTGAAAGCACCCACAACTTACAATTGGAATTATCCCCCAATTGCTCAATCATACACAAAACGGAGGAAAAATATCCGTTTCAAGATTTAATTTTAGGATGCTATAGAATATTTATATCATCCATATTTAGACTACACCACAACGAGAAACTATAAACATTCATGTACACTTCCTGTTTTTAGGTAAAGAGAGCAAGAGCACTTAATAAGAAGAGCGAGAAAGAGATAACATTTAGATGTGCGTGCGTCCGTATAAGGAAGGAAGGGAATAACGAGGAATGAAAATCCTCTACTACACACCTGCATATGGCGAATGACGACCCCGTCGTCTTGTTTCAACCCCCTAATCTGTTTAGTATCCAGACAGCCATCAGATATACATACATATACACACACTCGCAGAACGTTTGCATGGCCCAATGTGTATATTAGAAGTCAACCGAATGGGATATATTTTTTTGTTCAATCGCAGTAAAAGGCCGTACAAATATTCGGTACGAAATGCACTCCATTCGGTGGGTGTTTGATCGCTGCCCACTATTCAGGTACACTAGAAGAAAAAATTACAAGCCCAACATAGTGGGTTACAGCGACAAGTTGACTTTCTCTAATCTACCAAATGGACCAAACTTTTCATAATTTTGAAAATCTATATAAATCGACTAACATTTGAAAATTTGTTGACATTATTAAAATTTTTCAGATTTTTGTAAATTTGCAGTAGTCGAATTTTCTTCAATTTTCACGTTTTGAAAATTTGGAAATTTAATTTAAAGCTACCTACTTTTTTCTAAAAAAATTGGAGTAGCCGACTTTTCGCGGTTTCAATTTTTTCAAAATTTGGGTAAGACGACTTCTTGAGGTTTCGATTTTTTGTAAATTGGAATAAAAGTGGATTTTTTCACCTTTTTTAAAATTTATAAAGAAAAATTTTCACTTTTATAACTTTTTTAAAATTTGGAAAAGATTTTTGAAAATTTGCAGAAGTCGAATTTTCTTAAATTTCCACGTTTTGAAAATTTGGAAATTTAATTTAAAGCTACCTCTTTTTTCTAAAAAAATTGGAGTAGCCGCCTTTTTGCGGTTTCAATTTTTTCAAAATTTGGATAGGACGACTTCTTGAGGCTTCGATTTTTGTGAATTGGAATAAAAGTGGATTTTTTCACCTTTTTTAAAATTTATAAAGAAAAATTTTCACTTTGATAACTTTTTTAAAATTTACGAGGTTATTTTTTTTTTTAAATTGAAAAATTTTTAAAATTTTGAAAAAGTAAACATTTCAAGTTTTCGATTTTTTTTAATTTGTTCTCGCTTTGACTTTTCGAGCTTCCTCCTTTTTTAAATTTAGAAAAGTCGACTTTGGAAAATTCGACTTTCTGACATTTCAACTTTTTTAAAATTTGAAAATATCGATTTCTTCATTGCTCTTCTATTTCAAAATTGGGAAAGTAAACTTTCTAAGTTTTTGAATTTTTATAATTTTGCGTTGGCTTTTCCAATTTCCATCTTTTTAAAACAAATCGAAGTTTCGCCTTTCTTAAATTTGAAAAAGACGATTTATTGAGATTATTCGAAGTTACGTTTTTTTTTTGTAATTTATCGATTATCGATAATTTCGATTTTGTTTTAATTTGCAAAAGTCTTCAAATGTTTTTGAGTATTTGATTTTTTCAAAATTTGGAAAAAATTTAAAACTTTGTTTTTTGTTTTATTTCGAAAAGAAAAATTTTCAAGTTTTCGACTTTTTTAAAATTTTTCTACGACTTGACTTTTCGAGCTTCCGCCTTTTTCATATTTGGAAAATTGAAATTTTTAAAAAATAGAAAATTCAGCTTTTCAATTTTCTTTTTAAATATGGAAAAGTCAAATTTTCGATTTGTTTAAAATTAGGAGAAGTCGATTTTCAAGTGTTCGATCTTTTCAGAAATTTGAAAGTAAACTTTTCGACGGACGCCTTTTTTAAATTTGGAAAAGTCGACATTTCGAGTTTTCAACTTTTATAAAAATTTGTAAAAGTCTTTCTTGAAATTTGAAATGACAGACTTTTCGGATTTTTGACTTTTTTAAAATTTAGAAAATAAAACTTTACTATAATTTTCGACTTTTTTTAATTTATTTCCGACTTTTTAAATATGAAAAAAATATATAAAAATTTAATTACTTTGTTGACTATGTCACCAAAATTTACCAAAGTCGAATTTACTTATATTTCCACTTTTTAAAAATTTGGAAATTTACTTGTCAAGCTTTCTATTTTTTTTTTGAAAATTGTGAGAAGCCGACATTTCGCGGTCAAGATTTTTCTTAAATTGGGAAAGTGGACTTTTTGAGGTTTAAATGTTCTTGTAAATTGGAAGAAAAGTAAAGTTTTCGTTAAATTTTTGAAATGAAAACTTTTCGCATTTTCAACTTTTTTAAAATTTGGAAAAGTTGGCTTTACGGGATATTGTTTTTGATCTTTCGTTTTTTTTTTTTTTAATTTGGAATGGCAGGCTTTTCGAACTTTTGACTTTTTTTTAAATTTGAAAAATAAAACATATCCATTTTTCATCAAGGTCCTCAAGTCCCTTGCCGCCAGCACTTGGGTTGCGGACAAAGAAACCTACCATAAAGGCAATTGGCCGTTTAGTGGTAAACTATGCAGCACCTGTGTGGACACCTCAAACACGCAGTGGAATAACATACAGATCTGTCAGAATGCTGCCCTAAGAAATGTGACGCAACACACCCCTGGATCACCTTTATGTGGAGACCAAGATCATCCCAGTGTGCAGACACAATTACATGTTGTCAAGGCAATATCTCCTGGGTTGCTATCGCAGTAGCCATCCGAATAATCATCTTGTGGATAGGTAACCACCATCCAGGAATGTTAGCGTTGATCTCTTCACCTGCTAGAGCGCGAGATCCAGCTTTACAAAACAGAGCCTCTAGATAAGGCAGCATACCAGACAGATCTGAACAGGATCCATGAGGACACTGTAGCTGAAGCGGTGAGAAGCTACAAGGTTAATCTTATTCTAGGAGCTCGACCACCTCCGATAGCACCGGAGGAGAAACATACCACCGCAGACCAGGGTTTTGGCCTAACTAAGATCAAGCAGCCGATTCAATTCCTCAATTTATAGCAACGTAGCTGGACACATGCCAGCTACTGTAACCAAGGACAACAAGACACTCATCACCTGTTCGTTTGCCTAGCTAAATCTAGCCGACTGACCACCAGATATCACTCTGAACATATACAATCCTTGTCGCAGAGTTTCTTGATATGGACACAATCTGATATAACAGGTTGGCTGATAAGTCCCCGGTCTGACACATAGATGGCGTCGCTAGTATTAAATGCAAATTATTTTTATGTAGTACCAACCTTCAAATAATTCGTGTCAAAATTTGACGTCTGTAAGTCAGTTAGTTTGTGAGATAGAGCGTCTTTTGTGAAGCAACTTTTGTTATTGTGAAAAAATGGAAAAAAAAGGATTTTCGTGTTTTGATAAAATACTGTTTTCTGAAGGGAACAAATACGGTGGAAGCAAAAACTTGGCTTGATAATGAGTTTCCGGACTCTGCCCGAGGGAAATCAAAAATAATTGATTGTTATGCAAAATTCAAGCGTGGTGAAATGAGCACGGAGGACGGTGAACGCAGTGGACGCCCGAAAGACATCGACAAAAACATCAAAAAAATCCACAAATTGATTTTGAATGACCGTAAAATGAAGTTGATCGAGATAGCAGAGGCCTTAAAGATATCAAAGGAACGTGTTGGTCATATCATTCATCAATATTTGGATATGCGGAAGCTCTGTGCAAAATGGGTGCCGCGCGAACTCACATTTGACCAAAAACAACAACGTGTTGATGAATCTGAGCGGTGTTTGTGCACCCGAGTTTTTCCGTCGATATGTGACAATGGATGAAACATGGCTCCATCACTACACTCCTGAGTCCAATCGACAGTCGGCTGAGTGGACAGCTACCGGTGAACCGTCGCCGAAGCGGGGAAAGACTTAAAAGTCCGCTGGCAAAGTAATGGCCTCTGGGATGTGCATGGAATAATTTTTATCGATTATCTTGAGAAGGGAAAAACCATCAACAGTGACTATTATATGGCGTTATTGGAGCGTTTGAAGGTCGAAATCGCGGCAAAACGGACCCATATGAAGAAGAAAAAAGTGTTGTTCCACCAAGACAACGCACCGTGCCACAAGTCATTGAGAACGATGGCAAAAATTCATGAATTGGGCTTCGAGCGACTTTTTCTTGTTCTCAGACCTCAAAAGGATGCTCGCAGGGAAAAAATTTGGCGGCAATGAAGAGGTGATCGTCGAATCTGAGGCCTATTTTGAGCCAAAACCGAAGGAGTACTACCAAAATGGTATAAAAAATTGGAAGGTCGTTATAATCGTTGTATCGCTCTTGAAGGGAACTATGTTGAATAATAAAAACGAATTTTGATAAAAAAAATGTGTATTTCTTTGTTAGACCGGGGACTTATCAGCCAACCTGTGAAAAGGGTTCCTCGAGAGAAATGTAACGACAAGAGCCAAATGAAAAAAGATGGGCGTTGAGATTTATAGCCTGTTTCTGTATGTCGAAGGAGCTCCATCGATCGACTGAAATGGAAACAAACAGCTGAATTTATAACCAAAAATCAGTTATTTCTATGCATTTCAGTCGATCGATAGAGTTCGTTCGACATACAGAAACAGGCTGATTGTTGATCCTCTATACGTAGATGTGTTGGTCTACGATGGTATGATAGCACAACAGATATTGCACAATGTGTTCGCGATTCCGATCTTACTATTTTGCAACACCGTTTTTCATCATCATAGCCCTTCATGGGACTCCTTTTATGTGGTGCTATCAAATATTGATCGGATTTGATAAATTACAGGAAATTTATATGACATATTTCAACCACTGTCAATTTCCTAGATGCTTCTTGAATGATCTGTGTTCCAACGTTTGGTTAAAAACTTGCTAACGATATTAAAAAAGAGTCATGAATTAAAACAAATAGAATTGCAACAACTACTACTTTTTCGATTTACTTTCTTAATATTGTAATAATGCAGTATAATAATTTTAATTGTGTATCCAATCGCAATATCGCATATTTGACCCCGAATAACAATCTGCAATCTCTTCTTTCTAGATTAAGGTCAACGCTTTTTAATTCACAAACAATGGCTCTTCGGTATTTTACAAAACATTGCCGAATACCATTTACAGAGAGCAAAAAATAAGATAATTCCCCACATATTCGGCAGGTACACACACACACACTCACTCGCACTCATCTACACGAGAACATACACAAACACCACTAAAATTTCCACCGAAAAATTATTCAGTTTCTTCTCGATAAAAAAAATTCAATATCCGTATGAAATGTTGTGTGGAAGCTAAATTTTTATTTTGTGTTTACCTCTTTAATTATCTATATGCAGTATATATAGGATGATATCTATGTACACACATCAAAATAATGCTTTGTTTCTTTGTTTGTTGTTGTCGCTTTTCATCGATGGCTCCATATAATAAAACATTACAAAGCAATCTATCCAACGCATTAATTTTTTCTGCTTGCTTTTACTTGTGGTACTGTTGTTTCTTCTTCTTGTTCCGCTTTTGGTCGAGAGATTTTTTTCCTTTTGGCTAGTTTCACTTGGATTTATACAGGATATATTCAACGAAATTTCACTTAATTTCTATTGCCCGATATGCGGTAACAAAGGTTTTTATAAAAATTCACAATTATAAAATAAATTTTACGGGATATATATTTTATTTATATGCCAACGAAGCCCAACCAAATAATTAATCGCGTAATTTTAACATAAAACTTCTCTCGTTCATTGCGACCAAATGACAACTCTGGCATGGAGCGCATTCGATAGATTGACACTATAAACAACCCTGTATTTCAATAGATTGGCAACTCTTTTCTTATAGGATATCTATATATTGACAATAGATGGCTCCATAGAACAAGTATATGATGCGGCGTTTCTTTAATTTCACAACCAACTGAAAAGATTACAAACAAATAATAGGCACCGACGTAAATAAACGTAATCCTAGCTTTTATATTCGGAATACATACCCGCATAAAAAAAGTCAAATACCCAATCGATTGGGATGACATTCAAAACGTGGTTCCCATAATGCCCACATTCAAAACATTGTTCCCATAATCTGAATTCTATTCATTTCAATGCTATGTATCTTAAAAAATCTGGCTGGGACTACTTAGAATTTTTGAATGCCATTTATCTTATATTAAATATTTTGCTGTTGCTGTTGTTGGTTTCCTGACAAACAATAAGAGCATAAATTCGCGGCAACTTCAATTTTTTTAATTAAAAAAAAAAAAGATGGCCCTACCAGCATTTCAAAGTCTATTTCATCCTCATCGCTACCACCGACTCGTGACACTGCAACAATCGCCAAAGGTGATAGTATTTTGCCATCACTACTGTTACATAAACAAAGAAAGATAATTAGACGTCGTCTCTTTGCCATCATTGAACTCGTTCTTTGTATTCCTCTCTACTCCCATAGAAAAATTATTACCATACGGGCTCAAATCAATACCGTACGTTATTGATAGTTAGCCAACCCCGTATGGTACAATATCAATACCGAACGGTACAGGCTGTACACAAAGCATGCAAGTACCATACGGTATTATGAAAATACCAAAATGGTATTAAAAATAATACCTAAGCGGTATTAATATTTATACCATTAACGGCCATTTTCATGTATCTCCGTTAGACTTTAACTCCCAGTTAGCAGAAAGTAAAATCGAAATATCTTCTTTCGGGTTAACTTTAACTGATCAATTTTTAGCAGTTAAGTTCCTAACTGGCATATGAAATATATAGACAAGATGACAGACATGTCCATAGTACGGTTTAAAAGTTCGTTAGCTAACGTAGCACTAACGGAGCTTCCTGAAAATGGGGGTAAGTTATTGATGTATAAACAGTGTGGTACTACCAAATAATACCTAAATACCAAATAACCACTTATTTCATGAAAAATTATTCTTTGAATTTTATGTCCCATCACAGGCTCTGTATACCTCAAGCTGTCTGTTGTGAGATTTGGAAAGCTTTTGTATGTCTCTTAAGCATCTAATGAGAGAATGGTTCCGAATTAGTAAACATTAATGGCCAGTTTCACATCCTCCGATTAATTTTAACCGGTGAATAGACCTCCGGTTAGTAAAATTTTTGTATGGGATCAGCTGTTTTATCGACACGATAAATAATAACAAGACATTGAGAAACTGGCCCTAATAATACTAAGGGCCAGTTTCTCAACGTCTTGTTATTATTTATCGTGTCGATAAAACAGCTGATCCCATACACAAATTTTACTAACAGGAGGTCTATCCACCGGTTAAAATTAATCGGAGGATGAGAAACTGGCCATAAAACATTTTATACTTACGAATACTTCGCTATATCCACAGTTATCATGTTTTCCAAGAAATATTGCAATTAACGCGTTTGTTTACCTAAGCGGTATTAATATTTATACCATTAACGGCCATTTTCATGTATCTCCGTTAGACTTTAACTCCCAGTTAGCAGAAAGTAAAATCGAAATATCTTCTTTCGGGTTAACTTTAACTGATCAATTTTTAGCAGTTAAGTTCCTAACTGGCATATGAAATATATAGACAAGATGACAGACATGTCCATAGTACGGTTTAAAAGTTCGTTAGCTAACGTAGCACTAACGGAGCTTCCTGAAAATGGGGGTAAGTTATTGATGTATAAACAGTGTGGTACTACCAAATAATACCTAAATACCAAATAACCACTTATTTCATGAAAAATTATTCTTTGAATTTTATGTCCCATCACAGGCTCTGTATACCTCAAGCTGTCTGTTGTGAGATTTGGAAAGCTTTTGTATGTCTCTTAAGCATCTAATGAGAGAATGGTTCCGAATTAGTAAACATTAATGGCCAGTTTCTCATCCTCCGATTAATTTTAACCGGTGAATAGACCTCCGGTTAGTAAAATTTTTGTATGGGATCAGCTGTTTTATCGACACGATAAATAATAACAAGACATTGAGAAACTGGCCCTAATAATACTAAGGGCCAGTTTCTCAACGTCTTGTTATTATTTATCGTGTCGATAAAACAGCTGATCCCATACACAAATTTTACTAACAGGAGGTCTATCCACCGGTTAAAATTAATCGGAGGATGAGAAACTGGCCATAAAACATTTTATACTTACGAATACTTCGCTATATCCACAGTTATCATGTTTTCCAAGAAATATTGCAATTAACGCGTTTGTTTACTTTATGTGAACAAACTAAACTACTAAGGCGACAGCTTAGTTTTTAGCAACGGCGACATATCATATGCTACGGGTATGTGTTAGTTAATACCATAATAATACCGTATGTAAATGATTTGATAAAAAGTGGTATCAAAATTAGTAGGTAACGTGAACCAATCAATTAATACCAAACGGTAATGGCCACGTACCGCCTTTTTTCTACCAGTGTAGTCATATCAGCAAAGGAAGATATTTTTATCTCCCAATAATAAATAGGCATTTATGATTTTGGATTCGAAAAATATCAAAGGAGCAAGTGTCCCCCCTGCCAACATTTTTTGAATTTGGAGGAACTTCTGAGAATCCCCACTACGTCGAAAACAGTCGTATACGATATCCAAAACTCCTCGGAAAAGCGCCGTCACTATTGAGAAGTTTTACACACTCCAAGTTACTACAAAAAATTATCGCATGAGTGCAATTATTAGGTGCCCTTCTGGATACATTTAGAAGGACGCCAATAAGAGCCCCTTCAAACAATCAGAGAAAGTGCATTTTAAGATAGTTATAAAAGAATCATTGTGGTCAAGTAAAACAGGATTGTTTAGACGTTTTAATTTTATTACACATTTATAAATTCTCATAAATATAACATTTATACGACTATAACATCACATTTAAAATATTTTTATGCATTAATAAAAGATTGATGTTGAGTTACACGTTGCAAGTTGTAGCGTCTATCAGTCAGTGCTTTTATTCCCAATGGAGGCAGCGTGTCTGGAAAAATATTTGAAAAACTATCACTTTATTCCATTTGGAAAGTCAAAAATTGTTCACCAATATACCTTTCACAATTTTAAGCGAAATAACTATGGCTCTTGTAACAACAGTGATGGCAAAATACTTTCATGCGAATAGTGATGGCAAAATACTATCACAGTTGGCGATTGTTGCAGTGTCACTTACGAGTCTGTGGTAGCGATGAGGATGAAATGGAACTTTGAAATGCTGGCAGGTTTGCGCTTGGTGTTTGACAAAATATAAAATGGCTCTTGTAACAATAGTGATGGCAAAATACTTTCATGTACATATCATACTTTTCATACGCTTCCCCCATTACAGTTGGCGATTGTTGCAGTGTAACTTACTAGTCTGTGGTAGCGATGAGGATGAAATGGAACTTTGAAATGTTGACAGAGATAACGTAAAATTACCGCCGCCGCTTGTTATGTGCGCATCTTTGCTGTATTTCATGTGTAAAAGGTTGGCAATTCCTATCTTATAATGTCTGTATTTTGGCAATAGATGGCTTCAGGAAACAAATATAATTTCACAATTAAATAAAAAATTACAAATATTTTCCTCTTTTATAAAAGGATATCACAAAAATAAAAGTAGTACTGGCTTATATGTATATGAGACAAAATTTCTGTATGACATATATATGCAGCATTTAAATAACCAATGCAAGGAGTTGAAGTTCAAAACATTGTTCCCATAAACTTGACATTCAAAACGTTGTTCTCATAATCTCAACATTATACAAGGATCTCAATATGTACCTTAAAAATTTGTTTTGCTAAAATTTTTTTATTGTTATTTATTTTTAATTTTACCGAAAATGTCCTTATCTTGTGGGGATGTAGCTCAGTGGTAGAGCGTTCGCTTTGCATGTGAAAGGCCCCGGGTTCAATCCCCGGCATCTCCAAAACATTTTTTTTTAAGTTTTTTTAAATCTTAACTTACTTTTGTTAATTTTTAAATTTATATTTTTAATAATCGTTCTGCTCTTAAATCATCATTCTTTTATTAACCATTATACTTACTAATCACACACCCAAACACACATACACACAAGTACACCCCTTTGCTTATGTTTGAGTTTTGCCAACCACATAACAAGAAGCAGAGTGGCGCAGTGGAAGCGTGCTGGGCCCATAACCCAGAGGTCCGAGGATCGAAACCTTGCTCTGCTAATCAACATGTGAAAAATGTTGTGAAGTTTTTTTGTTTTTTTTTGTTTTTTATGTTTTTTGTTTGTTTTTTTTTTTGTTTGTTTTTATATCCATATTATATCAAAAAATACATAAACTTAAAAAAAAACAGCATATACCGCACTCAACATTTTTAAAAGCCTTTTTATTACAAGAGGCATTCATTCATACAAAACAGATAGTGACAGCTTTTTTTGCAGATTTCTTTCTATGAGTGTAGTCTCACCGTCAGATAAAGGAGCGGCCTACGAGAATATAATGAATTATATAACTAGGATTACAAAAGTCGGTATTCAAAATCGAAATTCATCAAATCGACTTTTGATGTTAGCCAAAAACGATTAATCAAACGATTGAACAAATGATGCATGTAGTTTTTATACCCTTCGCCACACTGTGTAACAGGGTATTATAAGCTAGTCCATATGTTTGCAACACCTAGAAGGAGACGACATCAAGGCATATTAAAGAGGTAAAGTCATGCAATCAGGTGACTAATATCGACAATCATCTTGTCAAAAGCTTTGTTTACGTTCAGTAGGTTTGTTTACTTTCTTTGTGTACATAAATATTACAATACAACAACACTACACATACACAAAATGTCAACTTAATACCTCATTCACATTACACTTCCAAAATCCACTTTAACTAGATTTCAACTGTCATTTGCCTTATAAAAAGGGGATTTCAAATCCACTTTTACTTGATATCGAGTCTAATGTGAATGAGCTATAAGTGACCTGCCATTTTAGTTTGACTTTCTAAATATCATGGGGTGTACACACGTTTGCTCGTGACTTTACCTTTAATTAATATGCCTTGAGACGACATATGGTGTCTTTGGCTATATTGCTCAGAGCGGGTCCCTGAGTCGATATAGCCATGTCCGTCTCTCTGTGAACACATTTTTATGATCAAAGTCCAGGTCGCAGATTTAGTCCAATCGACTTCAAATTTGATACAAGTTTCTGTTTTGGGTTAGAATAGAACCCTATTGATTTTGGAAGACATTGGTTCAGATTTATATATAGCTCCCGCATATATCTTTCCCCGAATATGCACTTATATGAACCCAGAAGCCAGAGTTTTACTCTACTTTGCTTGAAATTTCGCACAAAGAGACCAAATAGTACTATAGTCAAGTATGCCAAATTTTATTGAAATCGGTTCAGATTTAGATATAGCTCACATATATATCTTTCGCCCAATATTCACTTGTATGGCTCCAGAAGCCAGTTTTAGCCTAATTTGCTTGAAATTGTGCACAAGGCGAACAATTAATACTTTAAGGCCGGTACTATGTTCATTCTTGCGAAAAATTTTTATGGAAACCATTATTTCGCACATAGAAAGCGGCGTTTTTTTAGGTAGCTTGGAGCGCTATTTTACAGGGAGCGATATTGGATTAAGTTGGTGGTGTTGCTTGTTTTTACAAAATAACATTTTATTTTTCCTTGGGCAATTGATCTGCTATTCCTTTGATCCTTTGTATAGTTTCGGAACAAAAATATGGTCCGTGTTTGATTTATAAACCCGCACAAATAGTTTTTAATAAATAAATTATTTTTTAATTCACATTGCAAATGGCTCCGTGCTATAAACGTCAGTTTTTCAACACGAAAAAACAAAGTATCACAAATGGAAAAAATTTCGCAAATTTTTCGCATTTTTTGGTTTTGTATGGAGTTTCAACGCGAAAACCGAACAGAGTACCGGCCTTTAGTCAAGTGTAATAAATTGAAACTGAAATCGGCTCAGATTTAGATATAGCTGACGTATGTATCTCTCGCCCGATTTATTCTAAGATGACCACAGAGGCCAAAGTTGTACACTGATTTACGTGAAATTTTGCACAGGGTGTAGAATTAACATTCTAACTATGCTTGTTAAATTTGGGATAAATCGGTTCAGATTTAGATATAGCTTCCATTTTTATATTTTTCCAATTTGGGTAAAACTGGCCAAAATACCCACATCTTCTAACAGTTCAAAGGGACTCTTATTGGCTACGTTGTAGATTTGTCTAAAAATGCAGCTAATAATTGCCCTGTTAGCATTTCAAAGTTCCATTTCATCCTTATCGCTACCACAGACTCGTAAGTGACACTACAAAAATCGCCAACTATGATGGAAGCGTATCAGAAAGTACAAAATGTACATGAAGGTATTTTACTATTGTTACAAAAGCCATTTTATATTTTGTGAAACACCAAGCGCAACTAGCTAATTATAATTTATTTAAATAAAAACGAAAATGAAGTGCTGAAAAGATAGTTATTGCGCTTAAAATTGTGAAAGGTATGTTGGTGAACAATTTCCGAATTTCCAAATAGAGTAAAGTGACAGTTTTTCAGATATTTTTTCAGACACGCTGCCTCCATCGAGAATAAACAAACTGGCTGATAGACGTTGCAACATCCCTGCCAACATTTTTTGAATTTGACGGCGCTTCTGAGAATCCCCACCATGTCGGAAACAATCGTATACGACATCAAAAACTCGTCGGAAAAGCACCGTCACTATTGAGAAGTTGTACCACGACAAGTTACTACAAAAAAGTATCGCATGAGTGCAATTATTAGGAGCCTTTTTTAATAAATTTAGAACGACGCCAATAAGAGCCCCTACAAACAATAAGAAAAAGTGAATTTTAAGATAGTTGTAAAAGAATCAATGTGGTAAAGTAAAACACGATTGTTTAGATGTTTATTAATTTGATTAAACATGTATAAATTCTTATAAATATAACATTTATACCACTATCACAACACATTTAACATAATTTTTTTATTAATAATAGAATGATGCTGATTTACAAGTGGCAAGTTACATGTTGCAGCGTCAGCCAGTGTTTTCATTCTCGATGGAGGCAGCGTGTCTGTAAAATATCTGAAAAACAATTACGTTATTCCATTCAGAAAGTCAAAAATTTTACACCAATATAACTTTTACAAATTCAAAAAATGTTGGCAGGGAGGTAGCAAGTTACATTATAGTTTTTCCAACATTTTTCCAGACACGCTGCCTCCATTGGGAATAAAAGCACTGGCTGATAGACGCTACAAAATGTAACTTGCAACTCAACATCAATATTCAATTAATATATAAAAATATGTTAAATGTGATGTGATAGTCGTATAAATGTTATATTTATGAGAATTTATAAATGTTTAATAAAATTAATAAACATCTAAACAATCGTGTTTTACTTGACCACAATGATTCTTTTACAACTGTCTTAAAATGCCCTTTCTCTGATTGTTTGAATGGGCTCTTATTGGCGTCCTTCAAATGTATCCAGAAGGGCACCTAATAATTGCACTCGTGCGATACTTTTTTGTAGTAACTTGGCGTGGTACAACTTCTCAATAGTGAGGGCGCTTTTCCGAGGAGTTTTGGATATCGTATACGACTGTTTTCGACGTAATGGGGATTCTCAGAAGCGCCCCAAATTCAAAAAATGTTGGCAAGGTACTAACAAATATCTTTGAGTGTAATTTTTATTCGGCTTTTTTTTATATATGGCAATGCCGTTGCATACGTCAGCGCTACGCCCCACGTTCTTATTTAGTGAGGAGCCATTACTGTCATTTCATTTCATTCGTGCTGAGCATTTTGTGTTGCTGTGTCAAACAAAGGAGGCCGCAGACATTTTAATTGTTACCATTTTATTTGTTATTTGTTTGGTCTAGTGTGTAGTACTAGAGTCTTAAAGTGTGGTACTAAAAACAACGAAGCTAAAAAATGTCTGAAATAGAAGTGCCGCAAATTATCGCAGAATCCCTAGTACAACAGGTGAGTATCAGGGAGTTTTCATAATAGGGGGCTCTTTCAATGAACAATTTAATCAAAATGTCAACATTTGTTTGTTCTGGAAGAATTAACTAGCAACGTCGTCTACCTCTGACACCACCTGTGGGATTATGGGGTGAGGTGTGAAGTTTGGGTACATATCAGAGATTATTAAGAACTAAAATGCAAATTGCATAGTGCATGGATTAATTGGATACAGACAGCGTTACTTCCATTGCGACGCTATTTAACTAATATTCTATGTGCCTGTTGGACCTGTAGACAAAGTCCACTTGTTCGATTCGATCAAGAATAAAAAAACAAGAAACTGATAAAAAAATTTCCCCATACAATGACATTGTATTGGTATGAGGCTTATGGCCATTGAAATATTAGCCTAAATAAATAAACGCATGGCTTTTGAATTGATTAAGAAGTTAAATTTATAAGGGTAAAAGTTAATCGTTTTTTGTTTGTGTTGTAGTTATAAACCGGCATGCAGGCAGGTTTATTTATTATAAACTTTAAACTTTACCAATGTCCTTCTATTTGAGATTTAATTTGAGGTGTTTTGGAGTTACCAATGCTTAATGTGGGTATTAGAACGCTGTACAGGGTCTTCAAATGCTATAGGCCTTTATAGTCATGTATACTCTATGTTCATGGATTTTTATCAATATACACGTCACTGGATTTCTAAAGTCTTTTTATACCCTCCATCATAGGATGGGGGTATATTAACTTTGTCATTCCGTTTGTAACACATCGAAATATTGCTCTAAGACCCCATAAAGTATATATATTCTGGGTCGTGGTGAAATTCTGAGTCGATCTAAGCATGTCCGTCCGTCCGTCCGTCCGTCCGTCTGTTGAAATCACGCTAACTTCCGAACGAAACAAGCTATCGACTTGAAACTTGGCACAAGTAGTTGTTATCGATGTAGGTCGGATGGTATTGAAAATGGGCCATATCGGTCCACTTTTACGTATAGCCCCCATATAAAGGGACCCTCAGATTTGGCTTGTGGAGCCTCTAAAAGAAGCATATTTCATCCGATCCGGCTGAAATTTGGTATATGGTGTTGGTATATGGTCTCTAATAACCATGCAAAAATTGGTCCACATCGGTCCATAATTATATATAGCCCCCATATAAACCGATCCCCAGATTTGGCTTGTGGAGCCTCTAACAGAAGCATATTTCATCCGATCCGGCTGAAATTTGGTTTATGGTGTTGGTATATGGTCTCTAACAACCATGCAAAAATTGGTTCACATCGGTCCATAATTATATATAGCCCCCATATAAACCGATCCCCAGATTTGGCTTGCGGAGACTAAAATAGAAGCAAATTTCATCCGATCCGGCTGAAATTTGGTACATGGTGTTGGTATATGGTCTCTAACAACCATGCAAAAATTGGTTCCCATCGGTCCATAATTATATATAGCCCCCATATAAACCGATCCCCAGATTTGGCTAGTGGAGCCTAAAAGAGAAGCATATTTCATCCGATCCGGCTGAAATTTGGTACACGGTGTTGGTATATGGTCTCTAACAATCGTGCAAAAATTGGTCCACATTGGTCCATAATTATATATAGCCCCCATATAAACCGATCCCCAGATTTTGGCTTGCAGAGCCTCAAAGTGAAGCAAATTTCATCCGATCCAGCTGAAATTTGGTACATGATGTTGGTATATGGTCTCTAATAACCGTGAAAAAATTGGTCCACATCGGTCCATAATTATATATAGCCCCTATATAAACCGATCCCCAGATTTGGCTTGCGGAGCCTCAAAGAGAAGCAAATTTTATCCGATCCGCCTGAAATTTGGTACATGATATTGGTATATGGTCTCTAACAACCGTGCAAAAATTGGTCCACATCGGTTCATAATTATATATAGCCCCTATATAAACCGATCCCCAGATTTGGCTTGCGGAGCCTCAAAGAGAAGCAAATTTTATCCGATCCGCCTGAAATTTGGTACATGATATTGGTATATGGTCTCTAACAACCGTGCAATAATTGGTCCAAAACGGTTCATAATTATATATAGCCCCCATATAAACCGATCCCCAGATTTGGCTTGCGAAGTCTCCAAGAGAAGCAAATTTCATCCAATCCGGTTGTAATTTGGAACATGGTCCATATCGGTCCATAATTATATATAGCCCCCATATAAAACGTTCTCCAGATTTGACCTCCGGAGCCTCTTGGAAGAGCAATATTCATCCGATCCGGTTCAAAGTAGGAACGTGGTGTTGGTATATGGTCGCTAACAACCATACCAAAATTGGTCCAATCACACAAAAATTGGTCCATATCGGATCATAATCATGGTTGCCACTAGAGCCAAAAATAATCTACCAAAATTTTATTTCTATAGAAAATGTTGTCAAAATTTTATTTCTAGAGAAAATTTTGTTAAACTTTTATTCGGTTCATAATAAAATTTTCATCATTGTCAAAATTTTATTTCTATAGAAAATTTTGTCAAAATTTTATTTCTATAGAAAATTTTGTTCAAATTGTATTCGGTTCATAATCATAGTTGCCACTCGAGCCAAAAATAATCGACCACGATTTTATTTCTTTAGAAAATTTTGTCAAAAGTTTATTTCTATAGAAAATTTTGTTAAAATTTTATTTCTGTAGAAATTTTTGTCAAAATTTTCTTTCTATAGAAAATTTTGTCAAAATTTTTATTTCTATAGAAAATTTTGTGAAAATTTTATTTCCATAGAAAATTTTTTAATATTTTCTTTCTGTAGAAAATTTTGTCAAAATTGTATGTCTTTGTCAAACTGAATTATATACGTATTGGATCGATCTTTTTTGATTTAATATATACCACGTATGGACATACAATTTAGAAGATGGTGTTAGGAGGTTTTAAGATACCTTGCCATCGGCAAGCGTTACCGCAACTTAAGTAATTCGATTGTGGATGGCAGTGTTTAGAAGAAGTTTCTACGCAATCCATGATGGAGGGTACATAAGCTTCGGCCTGGCCGAACTTACGGGCTTATATACTTGTTGTTTATTAACTTGTGGGTATATGCAATACCAATTCCTTTGTGTGAAAGAGAACTTATAGCCAACGTTTCGTGGTTGCCATATGCAATCTCACGATTTGGAACGGAGTATAAGAACATTTTTCTCTTAGAACTTAAAAAGTCTAAGAAGTCCATAGAACTAAGATGTCCATGACCCTCGGTGTCATAAACTAAAAAAAATCTGTTTACTTTATGGGATGATTTGTCTATGAACAGATACAATTTTATGCTTGATGAAACCTATCCTTGGAAACGAATTAGTTCCTACCTATATCATATTGGTAAAGATATTTCCCTTCATCATCTTGACTATTCTGACCGTTACTATTATTACCATTATTAATTGTTATCACACCAATAAAGTTTGTAGGTCTTCCAACCAAAAACATTCATAAAAGCTAGTGGGTTAGGTTAGGGTAAGGTTAGGTTAGGGTTAGCATAGTGGCAGTCCGATATTTCCGGCTCAGTTAGACTATTCAGGCTTTGGGATACCACATATGGTGAACTTCTTTCTTATCAATGAGTGCTACCGGATTCTATCTTTAGCTCAATGACAAGGAACCTCCATTTTATAGCCGAGTCCGAAGGCCATTCCACATTACGGTGAAGAACGGAGAAGTTTGCATAAATCAGAAATGTCAGCAGCATTACTAAGATGGTATAATCCACCGCTGAAAATCTTTGGTTGTAATTGGGATTCAGCGACCCTCTGTATGCAAAATTGTCTATAGAAATAAAATTTTGACAAAATTTTCTATAGAAATAAAATTTTACAAAATTTTCTATAGAAATAAAATTTTACAAAATTTCCTATAGAAATAAAATTTTACAAAATTTTCTATAGAAATAAAATTTTGACAAAATTTTCTATAGAAATAAAATTTTGACAAAATTTATTATAGAAATACAATTTTGACAAAGTTTTCTGTGGAAATAAAATTTTTCAAAATTTTGACAAAATTTTCTATAGGAATAAAATTTTGACAAAATTTCCTATAGAAATAAAATTTTGCAAAATTTTCTATAGAAATAAAATTTTGACAAATTTTCTATAGAAATAAAATTTTGACAAATTTCCTATAGAAATAAACTTTTGACAAAATTTTCTATAGAAATAAAATTTTGACAAAATTTTCTATAGAAATAAAATTTTGACAAAATTTACTATAGAAATAAAATTTTGACAAAAATTTTCTATAGAAATAAAATTTTGACAAAATTTTCTATAGAAATAAAATTTTGGCAAAATTTTCTATAAAAATAAAATTTTGGCAAAATTTTCTATAGAAATAAAATTTTGACAAAATTTTCTATAGAAATAAAATTTTGCCAAAATTTTCTATAGAAATAAAATTTTCACAAAATTTTCTATAGAAATAACATTTTGACAAAATTTTCTATAGAAATAAAATGTTGACAAAATTTTCTATAGAAATAAAATGTTGACAAAATTTTCTATAGAAATAAAATTTTGACAAAATTTTCTATAGAAGTAAAATTTTCACAAAATTTTCTATAGAAGTAAAATTTTCACAAAATTTTCTATAGAAATAAAATTTTGACAAAATTTTCTATAGAAATAAAATTTTGACAAAATTTTCTATAGAAATAAAATTTTGACAAAATTTTCTATAGAAATAAAATTTTGACAAAATTTTCTATAGAAGTAAAATTTTCACAAAATTTTCTATAGAAATAAAATTTTGACAAAATTTTCTATAGAATTAAAACTTTTCCAAAACGATATTTTATGGTCTGTCTGATATGATATCGGCCCATGTTTTGATATAGCCTTCCCGAATTACCTAAAATTCGATAAAGGACGAGTCGAATATATCAGTCCATATTTTGATATAATCTCCGTATAGAACGGTATGTCAAATTGACTTCTGCGGCGTTTAGGCCATTTATATCCTATTAGACTCTTAAAAAGGTGTGCAAATATGCATCTGGTTTGTAAGAGCCAGTGCTGTGAGTGTCTGTAACCTTTGGTTACATGTGATGTTGTCAGCTTTTCTCCTTTACTCAATAATAATAATTTATTCGGATATTCGTTTATAATAATTGCATTGTTATTGAACCGTATATGCGTATTAATTTTGCTTTATCATGATTACATGAATTCTAAACCAATTAAGCAGTTTTAGATTATGGGACTTTGATTGTCATAAAATGCATTAAAAATTGTCTCCATACTTATTCATTTGTAATGTTTTGAAATCTATTTCAGGGTGTTGAATATGTTTTCGGCATCATTGGTATACCTGTGGTGGAGTTATCCATGGCTTTCCAAGCCGCTGGTTTGAAGTACATCGGCATGCGTAATGAACAGGTGAGTTTTTGTTCTCAAAACATGGCTAAAAAATAATAAAATAATAAATATAATAATAAATATAAATACTTTTCCTCTGTTGGTTAAGCTACACTTGTAGTTTAGTCAATGCGTGGTTTTAAGTCGAAATCAAAGACAACAATAATGATTGAAGAATAAATCGACAATAACAAACAAAACGAATAATAAATAAATAAATCGGTTATGATCAAAAGCCGATTTTGACATATAATCTTTGAGGTTATTAAAAGGTCGATTTTTGACTTCTCAATTTACGGCAAAAAGTCAATTTTTGACTTTTATATCCCTGCACCAAATTCTCCTGATTTAGTCCCGGGAAACTTAATTCTTAAAAAGTTAAAAAATATGCTGCTTTATCTAAAACAGCCCAATTCTTTGAATCGAAAAAAAAAAAACAAAATATTTTGAATTATATCTGACCCACTAATGAGGTAAACAATTATCGATAATTTGCTGAGTAATTAAGAATACAACCGAGATTCTTTGAAAAATAAATCACAGAACTCCTCTAATTATATGACATCTATATATGGCTCCAATACATTTTATATGTTCCCCATTTATTTATTACGTTTTATTTTTCAGGCTGCCTGTTATGCTGCCCAAGCCATTGGCTATTTGACAGGAAAACCCGGAGTTTGCCTTGTTGTCTCTGGTCCTGGTTTATTACATGTCACTGGTAAGCTCCATTATTCTTTAACCTGTTAATATTGTTTCATTCCATATTTCCTACAGTGCACATATGTTGCTAATCTTTGCGATTTATATTTTATCGTTTGGTTTTTATTAGAAGCTAATCTAAAGTGTTTCCAACCTGTAAGATTTGTATGTTTGTACTTTGATGTATGAATATGAATGGAACTCCAAAATTTCAGGGGGGATATGGTAGTAGAATTATTTTTATAGTTTAGATAAGATTTGGCAAATTCATTGGGGTATTTTGCCAGTTAAATAGTTAGTTGTTTTTACATTGTTATTAGTTTTTGCTAGAAGTAGCAAGGTTAAAAATTTTATATGGATTTTTTTTATTATTATTATTATCTTTATTTGTAATTTGAAGCCTTAAAGGCCAATTGAGGTAAATTACAATTAATCTACTAAAGAATAACTCCTCGAAACAAAGTTTTACTTATAATCTAAGATGGTTAAAGGTATGGAATTAAAGTTATCACAAATATAAACTTCTTAAGTCTAAAGAAAAAAAATACAAATTTTTATAATTTTCAATAAAAAACTACTCTTGCAATTATTATTAATATATATTTTTTTATTGTTATTATTTTTTTTTTTTTTTTTTTTTTTTTTTTATCGTTTTCTTTTAAATCAATATTACTATTGCGAAAAAATATATATATTTAAAGCTTTTATTGTCGTCTTCAGTGACACCTACTCTTAAGTACAATATGGTTTTATTTTTGGTATTTTTTTTATTATTATTATTTTTTATTTTTTATTTTTTTATTTTATTTTATTTTTTTTTTTTTTTAATTATTATTATTATTTTTTTTTTTTTTTTATTTATTTATTTTTTTTTTTTTATCCTATTAAAAAATAGCATTATGATAATCAGATTATAGTGACTAGGATTTTATATATATAAATATGGTATATGTTAGTCCAAATCTTGACAGTATTGCAGAAGATGCTTGCGGTATGTGGCATTTGTACTATTAAATACCCTTAAAGTGCTGGGAAGGGCATTGAACAGTCTAGCCGTTCGTACTGTGAATGAATGTCCCAAATAAGGTCCCACTCGAGGTATAACAAGTTGATTGGCTCGTACAGAGTGACAGAATGTAAACATATTGTAAAGGAAAGACGGGTTGCGACTACGGAAAAATTTATAGAATGTCAAGAGTAAGCGAAAGTTAACAAAGTTCGAAAATGATGAACCAATAAAGCGACGGACAAATGGTGAAATATGGTCATACAATCTGCATGAATATATAAAGCGGACTGCTTGATTAAACGCGGAGTTTACTCTCCTCATGATGATGTCGGATGTGCCAGAATAGACCTCTAAACAATAGATAATGTTTGGCATAATAAGAGCATGGACCAGTCTTTCCCTTACAAATCGAGGTAGCACTAGGTCTATGTTGTAGAGCTGGCGAATGCCACAAACCGTGCGGGCAACCACATTATCAATGTGTTCCTCAAATGTCAATCTATCATCTATAACAATGCCCAGACATCTCAAGCTGTGGACAAAGTCTATTGGTATCCCATTGTAACATATAGGCAGGTCAACAGTATGTCGCGGTGAGAACAGTAGTGCTTTGGTCTTTGAAGCATTCACGCTAAGTCCATTAGACACCATCCACCGTCCTAAGGACTGTAGTGTAGAATCAACAATGTTCCGTAGCACATCTGTGTAGGTGTAACTTCCGCTGAAAAGAAGCGCAACATCATCTGCATATGCATATGGAATACAGAAACTACCTATATCATAAAATAAATCATTTATAAAAATAATAAAAAGGAGCGGTCCAAGGACCGATCCTTGAGGCACGCCACTTTTCACAGGGAGAACAAGGGATGATGAGCCATTCACGTGAACATACTGCCTCCGGTCAACAAGGTACGAGTAAACAAGTTTACAAGCATTCCTCCCAAAACCATATCTCCCTGATAATTTCGAAATAAGTTTATAATAATCTACTCTATCGAAGGCTTTCTCTAAGTCTAGAGAAAGAAGAACACTAAATCGATTGTTGGCAAGAGTGTGTCTAACGGAATCGGTTAAACCCAGAAGGAGTGCCGATGTACTTCGACCGCTCCTAAAACCACACTGACAATCATGTAGAAGAGACCTATTCTCAATATACGTAAGAATCTGACTTTTCAGTACGTTCTCAACCACCTTCGATAGGACCGGAAGGAGAGCAATGGGTCTGAAATCCCCCGATTGATTCCCTTTTTTTCTAATCGGAGTTATCTTTGCAGTTTTCCAGCATATAGGAAATGTTGAGGTCATTATAATTGTATTAACAATACAAAGGAATTCATTTGTGATGTATGGAAAGACAATCTTAAAAAAATGAAGTGGGAACCCATCAGTTCCAGCAACATTGGATTTTATAGCCCGAAAAGCATCTATTAGCTCCGTAGAATCAATGCAGCGAAAGGAAAACCCGATGTCATCACAGTCCCTTAGAAAATCCTCCACATTATCGCAAACCGGGATCTGATTGTCAGCAAATGACTCATTCATATGGTTCAGAGTATCTACACCAAAATCACTGCCAAGATGTCTGTCCGACCCGTTACCAACTCCATTCTCCTTCACAATTCTCCAAAGAGATTTCGAGTCCCTTATATCACCAAACAATCGATGATGCATACGTCTCTTAATACTCCTCTTGACAGCCTTAGTTCGGTTTCGGTGTCTGCAATATACTCTCCAGTTACGATCGTTTCTCTCATCGAGATAGGCCCTATATGCCAAATCAGCCATAGATTGATGATGTCGAATAACAGCACTATTTATCCAATTATCTCTAGAATAATGTACTTTCTTTGTCTTCTTTTTAAAAAAAGAATGTACAATGTCCAAACCCCGGACAAAAATGTGCAGTTGTTCATTGACGTCTGCCGAATTATAAATACCAGAAAAATCTGTCGACATTATCCTATCATGCAATTCGCTACTGTTGAAATCCGCGTAATCAACAAATTCATAGAATTCGTCATGACGCCGAACAGGAACATTTATAGAAATATAGACGAAGGCATGTTTGGAAATGCTTGGACATAAGACCTGATCCGAATGAACAATGCGTTGTGGGAGCGATGTCATGAAAAAATCTATCAAAGACGATGACTGATGGTATGGATCGAAATGTGTTGGGCGGTTGTTATGATGAATAGCAAGACCGAGCCTAGTACAACTGCGTCTAACATTAACCGAGATTCGCGTATCAAATAAGTTACTATTAAAGTCACCCATGAGAACAATGCTCCGATAACGAGCCAATAGACAAGATACCTCGTCTTCAAATGCCTGGAAATCACCAGTGGGCAAATATACTACCCCATCCAGGAAAGTCTCGGTATGAGTAGCTATTTCACAAAACAGACATTCCACTGTACCGTAGCTACAATTTGAATAAACAATTTTATGAGACAACTTCTTAGAGATTAATAACCCGACTCCCCCCCCTCTTCTGTCTGGCCGATCGTTCCTACAAAAGGAATAACCTGAAAAATTAGCGGCACTAGTTAGTATATTAGGCTTTAGCCAGGTTTCCGAAATACCGACAATATCTAACAAGCTATCTTCCACAATATTTCTAATTTCAGACAATTTTGATGATGATGGATTAATACATAAACTCTGAGAGTTGAAGTGCATGACATTCAAATTTGCACTATATGAGGCTAATTGAGATCTTATTATCTGATTATCATGAACAATGTTTCCAATATTTCTAATATTCATCATTACAAAAAATAAGAATGTTAATTGATTGGCAAGATTTATATCCGTATAAGAAAACTTTTGACATAGACATTGTAGTGTCCAGAAAATAAAGTAAAGAAAAGAAAAAATGATATTATAGACTTTACATCCTACAAGACTAGCAAGATAAAAACTACTATATAGACTTTAATACGTACAAGAACATAACATACAATTCGATGCAGTATAGTGGCACTCGTGGCCGAAGAATTATTCCGCTTGAAAATCATGAGTAGCCAAGCCAGAAGTTGTAGTTACACTGCTACCGTTACACAAAGGTGACACAGAACAATCTAGGAGCTCCGCACACGCAGCAATGTCGACATCAGCGGAAGTATGGTCGGATTTTGTTATAGTGACTGTGGGTCTATCAGCATTATAAAGCTTGTACGCAAGAATTTTGCCTTGTCGCTTTAATTTACGACAGAGAAACAATAATTCTGATGCTGATTGTTGTAGATGGTCATTAAGGTACACCATTTTCCTTACGTCGCTACCATTAATATCACAAAGCCTCAGACCATTGCCTTTATGGTAATTACACATAATGCAGTCCCTGGTGTAAACTGAATTAAACTTAACCAGTACAGATTTGCCTTTGGCCATGTAGCAACAATGCTGAATATCTTTTGTGCTCAGTTCTACGTTGCATAGTGCAGCAATCTTAAGAATCGGATTTCGCAAGTCGTCTATACCATCAGGAAGACCGTTTATTATTATATCGGCTCGGTTTAATCTCCTTCTCTGAATGTCATTTTGCGATTCTATTTCGTTAATTTTTCGGCTGTACATTGACTCAAATTGTTTTGTTACCGCAAAGCAGTTTTGTAAATCCTCCTCTATTGTGTGAATTTTTGTGTCCATGCGACCTATGGCACTATCGATGTTGTCTTTAATTTCATTCAGTTGTCTCTGCAGGTCAGTTTGAAATGCTTCCTGCTGCCTGACAATAGAGGACGAAAAGTCAGCAAACTTAGCATGCAGCTCTTCAGTGAGTTTTTTAGCAACTCCAGTTGATTCGCTCGCATCGTTTTTGGTAGATGATGATTTATTTGAGCATGACTGGCATCTAAAGTGAAACATTTTGCGCTTGTGCAAAAAAGAATGCTGTTCCTTTGTAATTTTTAAGCATACACTATGATAGTAGTCGTCACACAAATAACATCCTATGCTGTTTTCATTGCGCCGAATGCGAACATCGCATTTGGGACAAACATATACCTTTGCGGTAGCAGCCATTATATAGAAAAAGAAAATAGTTAATCCGTACGAAAACGATATCCGTGTATCCAATAACTATAATTTTATTTGAACGATCAGTAAGTTGCTGGTGTCAAATGTTTTGGTGTCTTAAAGCGCCAAAAATTATTTACATTTCTTCTTCTTCTTAAGTGTTTGCTGTGTTAATATTTTGCATCAATCTTTACAGAAGATTTTATTGTTTTTTGGGCGGAGAAAATACAATACTCCAATATTATTTTGTGCAATGTATTCACTAGAGTATTTTTTTTAGTTATTTTAACTACTATTGTTTGTTTTTCTTTTTGTTTCTTTAATAAATTGGTGGCAACACTATGATCGAGTAGTTGTATTTTTTTCTCGGCTGTGCATATATTGATTTATATTGCAATTTTTCTGTCAAAAACATCATAAATATCGTTTAACTAATTGCGGACAAGTAATTCAGCTCCGCTGCATTCATATATGTTGAAATACGTATGTGGAAAAAGCTTTTTTGCGAAATAAACTTAATTGAAAATTCGCATTACCACGTTATTGCCGCTTGCTGTGTTTTTGCTGTAATTGTCATCGCTTTTTGTTCTCTCAAACATGGCGCCACATAAGGACAATCTTATCAAATGCCCAACATGTGACAAAAATATAAATAAAAAGGGATCCATTCAATGTATTCTCTGTTGTTTATGGTACCATTTGGAATGTGCAGAAGTTTCGGAAAAACATTGTGCTGCCCTAAGGGAATCATCATCTTTGTTTTTCAAATGTAAAACTTGTTCGTTTGCCAATGAAAG
The DNA here is from genome assembly GCF_050003625.1 of Haematobia irritans. Classification (NCBI taxonomy): domain Eukaryota; kingdom Metazoa; phylum Arthropoda; class Insecta; order Diptera; family Muscidae; genus Haematobia; species Haematobia irritans. The sequence goes on along the minus strand of NC_134401.1, from coordinate 38,403,411 downwards.
TGAGGTTAATGATGAAAATGCCTATGACACCCGATCCTTGCATTTGAAAGTTGACAAAATTCTAAAATGTATGGAAGCAGATAAAGTTAGCCTCAATAATAAGATTGATTCTGTTGCGTCTGACATTAAGGATATTAATACCACCATTACAGAGCTTCGCGATGATATCAAGAAATGTAATGAAAATCTTGATAAAGTAGAATCTAATTTTGAGCGAGAACTATTGTTGCTGAAGACGGAGAACAATTTTTTACAAAAAAAAATTGAACCGCTCTGAAATTGTTATAACTGGTCTTCCTGATGGTTTAGACAATCTTATTAATTGTGTTGTTGCCATTGGTAAAGTATATGGATTAGAGCTGAATGAGAATCATATTCATAACGCGTACTACACTCGCAACAAGAAATCTGTTATTGTGAAATTTAACTCAGTTCCTCGGCGGGACAATATCATGAAAGAATATTTTAAAACTAAACAGCTTAAATTGTGCGATGTTATTGGTGGCATGGTTGCTTCCCGTGTATATTTGAGTGACCACCTAACGCCGTATGCTGAGAAACTTCACTTTGTATGCAGACGTTTGATGAAGGATAAGAAAATAAGCAAATATTATGTATTGCATTATGGGATTCCCAAAGCTCGAATCACCCTATGTGATGGAACTGTCACGTCATGTAACTATGATGAGTGCAAGAAAATTCTTGATAACAAATAATTATATTTGTAGATTATATTTATTACCATTGATCTCATTTATATTTATGATGTTTTTTTTTTAATAACTCCTGATATGAGTGGCTCTTTTTTCGTGTCTCATGGTAAAAAGAATAGACAAAAACATATTTTTTGCATTATCTACTCATTTATAATGAGACATGCACAGATAAATAACAGTTTTTTTTTCCTTTTTCCCTTTTGATTTTTATCGTTTGGCACGAAAATAGAAACCACCCTCACTATTTTTCTTTGCTAAAATCAACATTATGTCAGCTGTTTTTTTATAGATTTATTTAAGAAATGTATTACTTCGATTTATTACTGTTAAGGATAATTAATAATTTTATTATTTTAAATTTTCGTACATTAATGTGGTTCCCCAGTCAAAATATTCAGAATTTTAATGAGCCTTGACGCTAATATTGGCCCTTTAGTTAGCTGTTCTTCATATTTTCAAAACGAGCTTGTGAAATATGGTAACAATTTGTCATTCGGACACCTTAATTGCCAGAGTATCCGCCCTTCATGTAGCAGCAATAAATTGGATGAGATTGCCAATATTTTAGTTGATAGTACGATTGATTTGTTTGCTATATCCGAAACTTGGATGAAGTCTCCTGTATCAACCAAGTCAGTTTCAATAAGTGGATATGATTTTGTGAGAAATGATCGCCCTGCCCGTCGAGGTGGTGGTGTCGGGATATACATATCTAAGAAGCTGAAGTATAGAACCATTTTTCGGTCTGACTGCTATGGCGAATGTGAATCGTTATTTATTGAAGTTGTTTGTGGGAGTGAAGTTGTACTTTTTGGAGTTGTTTATTTACCCCACGGTAATTTCAGTGCATTTGCGTCTACACATGAGGCTCTGTTGTCTAGTTATGCCCATATTATTATCGTTGGCGATTTTAATCGTAACTTATTTAATATATCTCATTCTAGTTTTGTACGTTCTGCCTGCTTCGGTTTGGGCTTAACAGTCTCACATAATTCTTTGCCCACCCATTATGACTCTGCACACAATTCATGTTCTCTAATTGATTACGTATTGTTGAGTGAACCCGACAGGCTTATGCACTCTTCCCAGGCTCAATGCGCATCGATCTCTCATCATGCACTGATTTATGGTTCATATAGGGCTATGGTGTCAAGGTCAGATGATGTAATTGAATACCGCGACTATAGACTTATTGATTGGGATAAGTTTTTTGATTGTCTTACGTCCTTTAACTATGAGAGCATTTACACTACATCCGACGTTGACCATCAACTCTCCATTATTAATGATCTTGTGAACAGACTTTTTACATGTGTTCCAGTGGTTAGACGTAGGATGTGTAGAAGGAAGGACTCGTGGATGCGTTCGAGAGAGGTGATACTTGCTCGATCGCTCATGGACTTGGCGCACATGGAATTTCGGAAGAACCCAACCGAGGAGAATGGGCGCATTTTCCGTATATACCGCAATAGGTGTAAATTGGTCATGCGCAGGGCAAAAAGAAATCATAATATACGAGAGTTTGATGGTATGAGCAGCTGCCAATTGTGGAAGACCCTTCGTGGGAACGGATGTTCAAGGGAAATTGTTGTTCCGGACGTGAGTGTTGATGCGCTAAACGAACACTTTCTCAGTAACAGAGCAACTGTTCCATGTAGATCCCAATTACCATCGAGTTCTTATGAAAATGACCAATTCTCGTTTGACTGCATTTTTGAAGAGGATGTTATGGTGGCGATTCAGAGAATTAAATCAAATGCTGTCGGAGTAGATGGAATACCCATTAAATTTCTCAAGATCATTTTTCCTTACATTTCAAGGTACATAGTACACATTTTTAACAGTATATTCACTACGTCCACATATCCTGCGGCATGGAAACTTGCGCGAGTGGTACCAGTACCAAAATCTGGCGAATCATCCAATGTTGAGAATTTCAGGCCTATCAGCATTTTACCCGCTCTTTCTAAGATTTTCGAATATATTATGAACGATTTTATTCAACATTACGTTAATGGTCATAATCTCATAAGTTCTCATCAGTACGGGTTTCGGCATGGATACGGTACGTGTTCTCATTTAGTTCAACTGACGGACACGGTTAGAAGGAGTATTGATGCTGGGTTAAGTGCTGTCCTCGTGTCTCTCGACCTATCCAGAGCTTTTGACAGTGTGGATCACTTAAAACTAATTCAAAAACTCTCACACGATTACCGTTTTTCAAATACTTCTTGTAGGCTTCTGCTGTCTTATTTGTCTGGTAGGTCGCAGTATGTTTCGCTAGGTGGTTTTAATTCATCTGTTCGTCCAATTACCTGCGGGGTACCACAGGGTTCCATTTTGGCACCGCTTTTATTTATTCTTTTTATAAACGATATCGCTAACCATATTCATCACCCCCATTGCATACCCTATTTATATGCTGATGACATTCATCTTTTATTTATTGGCAGTTCGATTAGTGATATATCTGCGCTGGCGAATAGTGTGTTGGTCGATGTTGAGAATTGGGTAACTTTGAATGGACTTGATGTTAATTCTTCTAAGAGCAAAGCTATGTGTTTTTTAACTGGTCGGGGTGTTCAACGGGAGCCAGAGATAGTATTTGGTGGTGTAAGAATTAGTATTGTTGATGAGATGAAGTGTTTGGGAGTAGTCCTTGATTGTCGTCTTGACTTTGGTACTCATATCAATTGTATTAGGTCCAGGATTATTTTCACGCTTCGTAGACTGTATTCCTTGAACACCTTTTTGCCGCGCTACGTGCGAGAGCGTGTTGCATCAGCTTTGTTGATGTCACATATTTATTACTGCTTAGAGGTAGTCTCCGGAACGTCCAATGCCAATTTAGTCAGGATTGAGCGTACGTTTAATATGATCGTTCGATATGTCTTCGGTATTAGGCGGCGCGAAAGTATCTCAAGTTATGCGATTCAGTTTTTGGGATATCCATTTAAATTTATATATGACGTACGGGCGTTGGTGTTATTCTATAGAATTGTGAAGTCTGGTTTACCGCCCCCTTTGAGAGACAAGTTTATTTTTTCTAGGACTGCCAGAAATCCGCAGTTGATAATTCCCCATATGGTAACCCAATTTTACGAACGTTCTTTTCTGGTGAGAGTGATTCGCGCTTGGAATCGTCTTCCACTTGAATTAAGAAATTTTTCATATTCTGTTCCTATGTTTAGACACAAACTCGCTTCATATTTTTTAACTCTATGATGGAAGTTCGTTTTATGATGATCTACCAACTTAACATTAGTGCAGCTAGGGCTATTAATATTAATATTTGTAAACATTTTTTGTGTTTTTAATATATGGCTGGGGAGCCGCGTCATTTGTACATTGCTTAAGAAGGTAATTGAATTGCAAACTACTTATATTTGTAATAATGTTATTGGCCTTGAAGGCTTTATATTACAATAAAGGAATAAATAAAATAAAAAATAAAAATAAAAAATAAAAATAAATTTCTGGAGCACGGATTTTGTACTAGTTATCCATTTCAGGGTTGCCAAATCACAATTTTGAATAATTTTGTGTTATAAATATGTTTTGAGGAGAAAAATGAATTATTTGATTAGGTCAAACAAAATAAATCTACTTGACATTGTTGTAGGTCTTTAGGAGAGGAAATTTATAAAACTATTTAATTGAATTATGTTAATAATAATATAGTTTTTTAATTGTTGTTTCTAGTACAAACTAATAGGAAAAACTTAATTTAGTTAAATATAAATATGGTGATAATGGTTAAAATATTATGTATGAATTCTACGAAAAAAATATATATATTTTTTGATCTTGATATTTCTCAGGTAAATACTCAAAAATGTCTATATCATTAGGCATGGTTAGGTCTATTTTAGTAGTGATGCCCGCTTTTTATGCTGGCGTTAATCAAAGTTGTCTGATTGACTTTGGCTTTGGCCAAAGACTCCTTATAATCGTTTTTGTTGATTAAATACCAATAATTGATTTTTTATGACGGCCACAAACGACTAATCAACTATTGCCTTTTTATATTGACCAAAATCGACTTATCGACATTTAAATTCGACTCAAATCGACTTTATATCGGCAAAATTAGGTACGAATAGTACTATTCACTAGCCCCATCTATAGGAGAATAGAAAATTTATTTGGGAGAACAATAAAAAATGCAAAATAATCCTGTACAATAATTCCTCGGGATGGGTAAGACTGGGAAAAATGGTTAGCATGCCCGCCTTGCATACACAAGATCGTGGGTTCGATTTCAGCTTCGACCGAAAACTAAACGTTTTTCAGCGGTGGATTATCCTACCTCAGTAATGCTGGTGACATTTCTGAGGGTTACAAAGCTTCTCTAAGTGGTTTCACTGCTATGTGGAACGCCGTTCGGACTCGGCTATAAAAAGGAGGTCCCTTGTCATTGAGTTTAACATAGAATCGGGCAGCACTCAGTGATAAGAGAGAAGTTCACCAATGTGATATCACAATAGACTGAATAGTCTAAGTGAGCCTGATACATCGGGCTGCCACCTAACCCAACCTAACCTAAGACTGGGAAAATGGAGAAAAATTCTAATTAAAGATACAACGAAAGTCTATCGCTATCGCTTGATATTAGCTTATTTTGTAAAAAAAACTTCTGAAGGTGCATATAAGAAACTATTGTTAACTTAATGTGCGTCATGATAAATATCAATGGTCCTCATTAGCGGCACCTATAGGAGAATATCAAGGTTGTCTTTTTATATTGGCCAAAATCGGCTTTCTTCCAGAATTGTCCAATTAATTGTTAACGTTGGCCAAAATTCATTATTTGATCGACTTGCATTAGCCGAAATCGACTAATCGTTTTTTTTTCAAATGTGTCTATTCGACTTTTGACTTTCGCCAAAATATACTCAAATCTTTTCCATGGCAAAAATCAATTCATCGACTTTTATGTTGCTCAAAATCGACGTTTGACGACGAAGTGCTTCGATAAGTTCTTAACCTACAAACATTTTGAAAATGGAGATAGTATTTCTACCTCGATAAACACGGTCCAGCAATACTCCCAGCCGGTTTTCCATGTCATCATTAGGGATACAAAAGTCGAAAATCGATTTTATTTGACTAATTTTTTTTGTCCGAAAAAAGTCGGAAAGACGAAGTCGAAATTTTTGTAATCCTAATAATCGACTCTTAACATTTTGGAAAATCGAGTTAAATCAACATTTGATGTTGGTAAAACTCGATTAATCGCACTTTAAAAGAAAGTCGAATTTGAGTTGAAAGGGGGTTTGCTGAAAATACACCTAAAAGTCAAACGTCGCGAATCCAAAGTCGACTTTGCCATAATTGTAAATATTGAGTATCGGCTTCTCACATTTGTCAAAAATATAAAAATAGAATTTATGAATTTTGAAAAAAGTCGAAAGACTTTTTCAAAAAGTAGAAAAATTTACCTTGCAAATTTGAAAAGGATCGAAATCGAAAAGACGACTTTTCCAAATTTTACCAGAGTGGAAAAATTAACTTTTTATTGTCATTGCACCTTGTAAAATATACGGCAATGAACTCAGATTAGGTTAGGTTAGGTTATATATATATATATTCCAATCAGGCCGCTGGAATAGAGCATATGGAATAGAGCTCGACCGAAGCGGTTTTTTTGGCCGAAGCCGATGTTCGGCAAAAAAGCAATAATCGGCCGAATACGATTATTTTCATCAAATTTATAATTAAAGAAATTTAGTGTGTTTTAGTTTAATATTAGAATATTTTTTAAATTTTTTTAAATAAATATAAATATAACAATAAAAGGTAATTCATTTGATATTATAGTGACAAAATAAGATTTTTTATAATTTTTGTACGTATTTGTACTGGGTGTTTTGACTGAGACAAATTCAACACTTGGACAATTCAGTATCAAATAAATTATTCAAAAGCTTCGGCTTCGGTTAATCGGCCGAAGGCCGATTCGTGGCCGATTCCTGGCCGATTATCGATTTTTGGCCGACTGCCGAAGCCGATGCTTCGGTCGAGCTCTAATATGGAAGCCGTAATAGTAAAAGTCGAAAGTCGGCTTCTCACATTTGTTAAAAGTAGAAAAATTCTAGGCCGATAGCCTCAAGTTGCTAGTGCCCGTAATAATTTTATTGTAATTTGTAATTATAATAAATTACATAATAAATAAATAAACAAGTATATACAGCAGTAAGTTCGGCCGGGCCGAATCTTAAATACCCATTGATATTTGTGTCCAGGCAGTGATTTTATATATTCCAAACAGGGCCCAAATCACCGCAGTCGAAATCGAGTACTTCGTCTTCGTAATGTAGTTTACGCGGATCACCGCAGTCGTTATCGAATTGTTTCTACTCGAAGTTGAGCACGATAGGTAGCATGCTGTCGAAAACGAAGTATGTAGTGATTTTTGAGCAGAAAAAAGGTAAACAAGAAGAAAAAAGTTGGTGAAAATGTAATTATTATTCCATTTTGGCAAAATACATTTAAGAAAATATAATATTACTTGCATTTAGGGAATTGGATCAAATAAAGGAATGCTCAGTAGCCGCTTCAAAAAAACTTATTTTTTCAAGAACATATTTAAAAGCTTCTTTTGACATATGAAAACGTCTTTTAAATCTATGGATGTTAAAAACACAATTTACTCTTACTCTACTTCAGGCAATGCTAAAGGACTGCTTTTGTCACGAATATTTTTCCTTATAATTGCCACTTTGTACTCATCGTCTGAATCCGAAAACGAGAAAAAAAACACTTGGATTCATAATATATTTTTACACATATATTTTAACACACAAAAACAATATAAATATCTCAGAAATAACATAATTTGATAACAAAACATTATTTTGAAATTCTACTCTCTTTCAATTTCTTATTACCATATGTTTACAGCAATGTAAAAAAAGTAAAGGGTGATTCTTTTGAGGTTAGGATTTTCATGCATTAGTATTTGACAGATCACGTGGGATTTCAGACATGGTGTCAAAGAGAAAGATGCTCAGTATGCTTTGACATTTCATCATGAATAGACTTACGATCTGCCACAACGTCGAATTTTCAGTGAATGGGCCCTAGAAAAGTTGGCAGAAAATCCGCTTTTTTATCGACAAATTTTGTTCAGCGATGAGGCTCATTTCTGGTTGAATGGCTACGTAAATAAGCAAAATTGCCGCATTTGGAGTGAAGAGCAACCAGAAGCCGTTCAAGAACTGCCCATGCATCCCGAAAAATGCACTGTTTGGTGTGGTTTGTACGCTGGTGGAATCATTGGACCGTATTTTTTCAAAGATGCTGTTGGACGCAACGTTACGGTGAATGGCGATCGCTATCGTTCGATGCTAAAAAACTTTTTGTTGCCAAAAATGGAAGAACTGAACTTGGTTGACATGTGGTTTCAACAAGATGGCGCTACATGCCACACAGCTCGCGATTCTATGGCCATTTTGAGGGAAAACTTCGGAGAACAATTCATCTCAAGAAATGGACCGGTAAGTTGGCCACCAAGATCATGCGATTTGACGCCTTTAGACTATTTTTTGTGGGGCTACGTCAAGTCTAAAGTCTACAGAAATAAGCCAGCAACTATTCCAGCTTTGGAAGACAACATTTCCGAAGAAATTCGGGCTATTCCGGCCGAAATGCTCGAAAAAGTTGCCCAAAATTGGACTTTCCGAATGGACCGCCTAAGACGCAGCCGCGGTCAACATTTAAATGAAATTATCTTCAAAAAGTAAATGTCATGGACCAATCTAACGTTTCAAATAAAGAACCGATGAGATTTTGCAAATTTTATGCGTTTTTTTTTTTTAAAAAGTTATCAAGCTCTTAACAAATCACCCTTTAGTAGACAAAATAAATTACGATCGAATGCAGTGATCCAAAAATTTAATGCGATCGAAATGTTTCTCTATACGAAACAGAACTCGATGACGAATGCGGTGATTTGGCCCCAGGCCGCTCTTCTGCAGCATATGAAATAGAAGCGGGTTTTTTTGGCCGAAGCCGATGTTCGGCAAAAAAGCAATAATCGGCCGAAGCCGATTATTTTCATCAAATTTGTGATTAAAAAAATTTGGTGTTTTTTAGTTCAATATTAGAATATTTTTTTAAACAAATGCCTAAATACAACAATAAAAGGTAATTCATTTCGACAAACCAAGATTTTTTATAATTTTTTTACGTATTATTTGTACTGGGTGTTTTGACTGAGACAAATTCAACACTTGGACAATTCAATATCAAATAAATTATTCAAAAGGCTTCGGCTTCGGTTCGTGGCCGATTATCGATTTTTGGCCGAATGCCGAAACCGATGCTTCGGTCGAGCTCTAATATGGAAGCCGTAATAGTAAAAGTCGAAAGTCGGCTTCTCACATTTTTTAAAAGTAGAAAAATTCTAGGCCGATAGCCTCAAGTTGCTAGTGCCCGTATAAATAAGTTTATTGTAATTTGTAATTATAATAAATTACATAATAAATAAATAAACAAGTATATACAGCAGTAAGTTCGGCCGGGCCGAATCTTAAATACCCACCACCATGAATCAAATATAATAGTTTACTTTGAAAACTCATCGTCGTAGCGGGTTACTTGATAATATATAGCATTTTAGGGGGTTTGATGACAAATCTTCTCCCAAGCAAATCAGTTCAACCAGTACGCTTCCCGAAGAAAAAATATTAAAGATTCTACCTATGAAGACCAGCTCAGATTCTGGATTTATGAGAACCAATTTTGTTTGAGTTTTAGAGAAATCATGAACATATCGTGTATATGATGAAATAACGCCTTGATTTGAAGTCCTAGAAATAAATTCGGGAGTTAGATCTATATGGGGCCTATACCAAAACATGGACCAATACTCACCACCTCTTAATGTTCCTCAAATACCTCTAGAATTCCACTTTCAGACGAATTGGTGAAAACAACGAATTCTAGAAGCCGAAGAAGTAAAATCGAGAGATCAGTCTATATAGGGGCTATACCAAAACATGGACAGATACGGACCATTTTCGACACACCTCTTTATGGTCCTAAGATACGTCTATATTTCTAATTTCCGGCAATTTGGATAAAAACTACGGATTCGAGAAGCCCAAGAAATAAAGTCGGGAGATCGGTCTATATGGGGGCTATACCAAAATATGGACCGATAGGTACCATTTGCGACACACCTATTTGTGATCTTAAAATACCTGTAGATTTTCAATTTCAAGCAAATCGGCTAGAAAATATCGTCTCTAGACGCCCAAGAAGTAAAACCGAGAGATTGGTCTATATGGTGGTTATACCAAAAAATGGACCGATACACCTCAATTTCGGCACACATACCTCTAGATTTCCAATTTCAGGCAAATACAGTTTATAGAAGCCAAAGAATAAAAATCGGGAGATCGGTCTATATGGCGACTATACCAAAACATGGACCGATACGGACCATTTTCGACACACGTCTTTATGGTCCTAAAATACCTCTAGATTTTCAATTTGAGGAAAATCGGATAAAAATACAGTTTCTAGACGCCCAAGAACCAAAATCGGGAGATCGGTCTATATGGGGTCCATAACAAAACATGGACCGATACGGACCATTTTCGACACACCTCTTTATGGTCCTAAAATACCAAAACATGGCCCGATGGGCACCATTTTCGTCACACCTCTTTATGGTCCTCAAGAACCTCTAGATTTTCAAATTCAGGCTAATTGGACAAAAACTACGTTTTTTATAAGCCCAAGACCCCAAATCGAGAAATCGGTTTATATGGGTACTATATCAAAACTTGGACCGATATAGCCCATCTTCGAACTTGACCTGCCTGCAACCAAAAAACGAATCTGTGCCAAATTTCAGGACGATAGCGCAGTTATTGAAGGCTGTAGCGTGATTACAACAGACAGACAGACGGGCAGACGGTCATGCTTATATCGTCTTAGAATTTCTCCCTGATCAAGAATATATATATATATATATATATATATATATATATATATATATATATATATATATATATATATATATATATATATATATATATATATATATATATATATATATATATATATATATATATATATATATATATATATATATATATATATATATATATATATATATATATATATATATATATATATATATATATATATATATATATATATATATATATATATATATATATATATATATATATATATATGTGTGTGTTTTTTATATAGTCGGAAGTCGATATTTCGATGTGTTACACAAGGAATGACAAACTTATTATACCACCATCACCATTCTATGGTGGTGGGTATAAAAATAAATAAATAATAAATAGAAAAATTGACTTTTCGAAATTTTGGAATAGTAAAAATTTAATTTTTCTAATTTTGAAACAATCAAAAAGTCGACTTTTTCAAAAAGTAGATAAATCAAAACTTAAATTTGGAAAGTGTCGAAGATCGAAAAGTCGACTTTTCCAAATGGTGCAAAAGTCGACAAGTCTGCAAATATGCGGAAATGACCGAACCCATCTTTAGATGATTTTTGTGTTTAGGGAGGTAATTTCATATATTCCAAATAGGCCGATTTTCTGCGGCATATGGAAGCGGTAACTTTTCTGAAATTTGTTCTTTAGAAGCCAAATATTATGGGGCAGATTATTATGAAATTTCGTTCCGGCTGAATTTAGACGATTTTCCCTTGTTTTTTTTATTGATCCCAAGATTTAAATTCTAAATTTCCTTTTAATTATTTCAGGTGGCATGGCCAATGCCCAAGTCAATTGCTGGCCCTTGATTGTTATTGGTGGCGCCACCAGCGAGGATCATGAAGGTATCGGTGGTTTCCAAGAATGCAATCAAGTCGAATTGTCTCGTCCCTACTGTAAATATGCTGCTCGACCACCCACTGCTGCCTTAATTCCCTTGCATGTGGAGAAGGCTGTACGTTATACAACTTATGGTCGTCCTGGTGTTGCTTACTTGGATTTCCCTGGTAATCTATTGCAATCCAGAGTAGCCGAAGAGAAACTATACAAGACTTTGGCTCATCCCACGGCTCCTCTTGTATATCCATCACATGATGATGTTATTCGAGCTGTTAATTTGTTGCGTACAGCCAAACGTCCATTGGTTATTGTGGGCAAGGGTGCTGCCTATTCGCATGCAGAGCATATTCTCCGTCATTTCATTGAGAATACAAATTTGCCATTTTTGCCTACGCCCATGGGAAAGGGTGTAATCTCTGACACAGCCGCACAATGTGTGTCGTCGGCTCGTACTTTGGCTTTGCAAAAAGCAGATGTTGTCCTATTGTTGGGAGCTCGCTTGAATTGGATTTTGCATTTCGGTCGTCCACCACGTTACGATAAGGATGTTAAATTTATTCAGGTGGGATACTTAAAGAGTTTTTGGATGTCTTGAATTTTTTTATTTTCATATTTTCATATATTTCCCTTTTAGGTCGATATTTGCCCAGAAGAATTGCACAATTCGGTTACCGCTTCCGTAGCCATTCAATCGGACATTAAACCTTTTGCCGAACAAATTTTCGAACAAATGAATGCCATTAACTATCGTTTCGCCAATGACAATGAATGGTGGCAAGTACTTTCTGCCAAATGCCGTCAAAATCGTGATGCTGTCCAACAGATGGCCATGAATACATCGACACCATTGAACTACTATGCTGTATTCCATCATTTACGTGAACTAATTCCAAGCGATGCTATAATTGTTAGCGAAGGTGCCAATACTATGGATATTGGTCGTTCAATGCTTTTGAATACCTTGCCACGTCATCGTTTGGATGCTGGTACTTTTGGTACAATGGGTGTTGGGCCTGGTTTTGCTATAGCAGCAGCATTATTCTGTCGTGATCGTTTCCCCGGAAAGCGTGTGATATGTGTTGAAGGTGATAGTGCATTTGGTTTCTCTGGTATGGAAATTGAAACAATGGTTCGTTACAATTTGCCCGTGACTATTGTTATTGTTAATAATAATGGCATCTATGGAGGATTTGACCAAGACACATTTGATGCCATTCGCAGTGCCGGTGATTTGTCGCAAGTGTAAGTATGAAGAATGAGTTGATGAATCTTTGTTGATAAGCTGGACGGATTACTATAGTAGCAATCTATGATCACTATGATAAGGGATTTCCTTTTTTACAACATTTATGACATTTTCAATTGAGAGGATAAAAACACGGAAAAGAGTTTTCTGGGGGCTAATACGGCATTCGATATCGAGAACTTTTGATCGAAATCTAAATTTTTCGGACCACGGGAGTCGATATCAAGTTTTTTTGATCGACAATTTTTTGATTGGTAAATTTCGATCGTAAAATATTTTTCACTTGTTTTTTACACTGTTTTCGCCATATAAGAATAGTAAATGTATTAGTTTTAGTTCGAATTTGTAGTAAATTTACATATAAGTAACATATTTTGAATATTTAGGACTAATGCAACTCCAATAAAAGTTAAACAAAAATTGGTTATAGTCGAGTTCGGGAGCGAGCATCTTAGCTTGGCAAAGAACCATATATAAAGTGCACATGCTAGATCGATATCCAAGACATTGTGATCAACCAATTACCATACAATTCCGTGACAACATAACGCTTCTGGACCACCTTGTAAGAATAGTGAATGAAGAAGGCTTCCACTGGGAAAAAGTTTTAAGTTTTTCGTCAACCGAAATCGTCCATTGACCCTGCAAAAGGTGACTTTCTAATAGTGCACATCATTTCAAACCCATGTACTTACACCAATAACAATGTGCACTTATATTCCTTATTTGTCGCCGAATTATTTTATATTCATCTCATCCTCCAATTAGGAAGGAATGCGGAGGAATGTAAAAATAGATCCCGTGTAAAAATTGGGGGATCTAATTAGATATGATTAGATCTCAAAATTGGCCCCTTTAGATCTAAGCAGATTTACCCAGATATGATGAGACAAAATAAGATATAAGTATATATAATTCCATATATGACGAGATATTACATCAGATCCAACCATATGCAGGCATAGATATAATTATATGTAAGACATTAGATCTAGGCCAATATTGAGATCTGATCAGATCTAATTCCATAGTAATTAGATATGATTAGATCTTACCATTTTTCGGATCTAGTCATACCCAATCGTATCAAATTAGATCTCTCGATTTTTACTCGGGATATGGGTCCATAAGATATAATGCAATACAATTTAGTTTTTACTTTGAAATCTTCAAAAACATGTGTTTTTCTATATCCTATTCTAAGAGAGAAGTTCACCAATGTGGTATCACAATGGACTGAATAGTCTAAGTGAGCCTGATACATCAGGCTGCCACCTAACCTAACCTTCTATATTCTATTTTGTGCCGCTAACTTAATTTTGTCATTTCATTTTGTTCTGCTTCGTTTTTTGTTGTTGGTAATGCTAGAGAAATTGCATCAAATTTCGATCGAATGCCGTGATCCAAACTTTTAATCGTATCGACATTTTTTTCGATACGATAATGAATTCGATATCGAATGCCGTGATTAGCCCCTTGGTCTTAGATCAAGATTGGGCTAGAACCCATGATCCCTTATATGCAAGATTGGCTTCCATCCCATCATAACAATGAATTCGATATCGAATACCGTGATTAGCCCCCTGGTCTTAGATCAAGATTGGGTTAGAACCCATGATCCCTTATATGCAAGATTGGCTTCCATCCCATCATAACATGAGACATAAGAGAAGAAGTAGCGAAGAGGACATAATTTTCTATAGAAATAAAATTTCGACAAATTTTTCTATAGAAATAAAAATTTGCCAAAATTTTCTATATAAACAAAATTTTGACAACATTTTCTATAGCAATAAAATTTTGACAAAATTTTGTATAGAAAAAAAATTGTGGCAAAATTTTCTATAGAAAAAAAGTTTTGGCGACATTTTCTACAGAAATAAAAAAAAATAATTTTCTATAGAAATGCAATTTTGACAAAATTTTCTATAGAAATAATATTTTGACAAAATTTTATAGGGAAATAAAATTTTGACAAAATTTTATAGAGAAATAGAGTTTCGACAAAATTTTATAGAGAAATAAAATTTTGACAACATTTTCTATAGATATAAAATTTTGACAAAATTTTCTATAGTAATATTTTGACAAAATTTTCTATAGAAATAAAATTTTGAAAAATTTTTTATAGAAATAAAATTTTGACAAAATTTTCTATAAGAATAAAATTTTGACAAAATTTTCTATAAGAATAAAATTTTGACAAAATTTTCTATAGAAATAAAATTTTGACAAAATTTTCTATAGAAAAAAAATTGACAAAATTTTCTATAGAAATAAAATTTTTACAAAATTTTCTATAGAAATAAAATTTTGACAAAATTCTCTATAGAAATAAAATTTTGACAAAATTTTCTGTAGAAATAAAATGATGAGACAACTTGTTATAGAAATAAAAAATATAAGATTTTTTGTTAGGTAGTTTTTTGGTAAAATTGTTTCTAAAATGTTGGCAAAATTTTCTATAGAAATAAAAGTTTGACAAAATTTTCTATAGAAATATAATTTTGACAAAATTTTCTATAGAAATATAATTTTGACAAAATTTTCTATAGAAATAAAATTTTGACAAAATTTTCTATAGAAATATAATTTTGACAAAATTTTGTATAGAAATAAAATAGAAACAAATTTTGTATAGAAATAAAAACAAAATTTTCTATAGAAATATAATTTTGACAAAATTTTGTATAGAAATAAAATTTTGACAAAATTTTCTATAGAAATAAAATTTTGACAAAATTTTCTATAGAAATAATATTTTAATAAAATTTTCTATAGAAATATAATTTTGACAAAATTTTCTATAGAAATAAAATTTTGACAAAATTTTCTATAGAAATAAAATTTTGACAAAATTTTCTATAGAAATAAAAGTTTGACAAAATTTTCTATAGAAATAAAATGATGAGAAAATTTGTTATAGAAATAAAAAATATAAGATTTTTTGTTTGGTAGTTTTTTTTGGTAAAATTGTTTCTAAAATTTTGGTAGATTATTTTTGGTTCAAGTGGTAACCATGAGAACCCGGCCATAATTTCATGCAAATTTAAATATACAGCAGTACCACTAGTGATGAATAGTGGCGAATTTCAATTAGCAGTGAGTTATAATGAATTAATTATTCAATGTTAGGGATCTTAATGCAGAAAGTTTAACAAAAATGTTATTGAGATATTGACGGTACGCCATCCTACCATGATCAGTTTTCACAAATTTGAATAAATCTGAATGAATCCCTCACATTTAAGTGAAACATTTTATAGACTGCAAAATCATGATGTCATTTCTATCTTTTTTTCTTCATTTTCTTACAGAACTCCACCATCGGCTTTAGGTGTTCAAGTACGTTACGATGAAATGATGAAAATGTTCGGCATGAAAGGTCATTTCTGCAAAACCATACCAGAGCTGCAGGCAGCTGTAAAGGAATCACAAAAGCTTTCCGATAAACCAACCATCATTAATGTGGCCATTAGCCCATCTTCAGATAGAAAACCACAATCATTCAATTGGCTCACAGAATCCAAGTTATAAATCTTTTTTTTTTGTAAATCTAAGCAGTTTTTTTGTTACAAGTATTTTAGTAAAAAAAAACAAACGATAGTAAAGTGAAAGACCATATGTGTGATGTCATTGTGGTCATGTATTTCTTTGCACAAATTACACATATATTTTATTTTTATAATTCAATTTTTTGTATTTGTTTTAAGATAATTAAAAAAAAAAAAAAAACATTTATATTGTGAATGGTATTTAATGAGATGTATAGATTGATGCATGTAAAGTGGTTATATATATTTTTTCTTAAATGTTTATACCTCCATTTATATATAGAGATAAGTGAAAAGCATTCCTTTTTCCCTAAACAAAATTTTAAAAAATAGTTCAATTACAGTTATATTTTTAAAAATTCACTGAAAATATTTATATTAATTTTTTTTTACAAGAGAAAATAATAAACGAATTTATTAGAAAATTGAGAAGGTATTTATTAAAAAAAAAAAAAAAAAAAAAAAAAAACTACAAAAGAAGATAATCTTTTGAGTTTTTTTCCAAATCTTCACTAAATCACAAATTCTGTAAGATATATGGGAAATTTACTAAAACGAATTTATTAGAAAATTGACGAGACATTTATTAAAAAAAAACATTAACAAATCTTTTTTTTTTTAATATTCAATCCCAAATTCTATATTGGAAATTTATTACATCTGTTACAAAATAATTTAATTTTTAATTTAAAAAAAAATTAAATTATTTTGTAAAAGATTTAATAAATGTCCAATATTTCTTTGGAATATTTCCAATATAGAATTTGGATTTTTTTTTAATAAATGTCTCGTGAATTTTCTAATAAATTCGTTTTTAAGACATTTATTTTTTTAACGGCCATTTTCATGTAGCTCCGTTTGGCTTTAACTGTCAGTTAACAAAAAGTAAATTGCAAATATCTTTTTTCCAGTTAACTTTAACTGAAAAATTTCCAGCAGTTAAGCTCTTAACTGGCATATAGAATGTATGGACAAGATGACAGATATGTCCATAGATCGGTTTAAAAATTAGTTAGCTAACGTAGCACTAACGGAGTTTCATGAAAATGGGGGTAAGACATATTTTTCTTTTTTGATGTCTTAAAATCGAATTTATTAGAAAATTGACGAGACATTTATTTTAAAAAACCCAAATTCTTTATTGGAAATATTCCAAAGAAATATTGGAAATTTATTAAATCTTTTACAAAATAATTTAAATGTTTTTCCCAAATCTTCATTCAATTCCAAATGCTGATATATATGGGAAATTTACCACAAAGAATTTTTAGAAAATTTACGAGATATTTACTATATATTTTACAAAAAAAGTTAATCATTTTGTTTTTTTTTTTTTTTAATCTTCATTTACGGCCATTTTCATGTATCTCCGTTAGACTTTAACTCCCAGTTAACAGAAAGTAAAATCGAAATATCTTCTCTCCGGTTAACTTCAACTATTAAGTTCCTAACTGGCATATGGAATATATAGACCAAATGACAGACATGTCCATAGTATGGTTTAAAAGTTCGTTAGCTAACGTAGCACTAACGGAGCTTCCTGAAAATGGGGGTTAGTCTCATTTGCAGTAAAAAAATAGGAGATTTTCCAAATTGAATGTATTAGAAAATTGACGAGACATTTATTCAAAAGAAATTCTTTTACATTAAAAAAACTTAATCATTTTGTTTTTTCAAATCCTCATCCAATCCCAAATGCTGTAAGAAACATTGGAAATTAACCAAACGACCTTTATGTAAAAATGGTATTTTGGGACACAATTCAAAGGCCAAATTCACTGGCGTAATATCGGGCACTTTGCCACAGTTCATATCAAGGAAATTTAAGAAATCACAAACTTCAATTTCTCCACAACCATTTTGATTAAGGACACGTATCATATCATTGATTAACTCCTGGGGGAATGGCAGGCGGCAACCCTTTAAGGCTGATCTTATTTTAGCTTCCGATAAATATGGTTTATTCAAGGGATTTATATGGAATAAATATTCCTTCATTTCATCTATGCCATTCCAAAGACTGCGCTTAAGTTCCAAATGGACAGCTGCCCTTACAACTTCACGATTACAAGTGGCAGGAGGCGCCTGCTCAGCCGAAAAATAACGGCATATGGTTATAATTTCATGATTGGTAATACTATCTCCCAAGGCTGCTACCAAAGCCTGTTTAAGAGTTTCATAACCTATGGCATGGACCTCTTTGGCATCGGCATTTGGATCTGGTAGGCATTTACAGACAAAATCTTTATAGCTATTACGCAGGGTATCACGAACTTTATTCATAATGGCTTGAATATCGGCAAGAGGGAACTAAAACAAAAAAACGAGTGATTAAAAAGGCATCAACCCTATAATACGGTCTTTCAACTCACCTGTTCCGGATGATGTTCCATATAAATCAAAGTATACTCATCAGCCGATACCACATGGAATATGTGATCCTTTAAACTAACCGTTGCTCCAATATAGAAATTATAAGGCGCATAATATTGTGGCCTACGTGATATGAATTTTTGTTGCCCTGGCAAGGGAATACGTGATCGCTTCATAAATTCACCACCCAAGAAACCCGAATTTCTAGCAGCCACCTCAAATATTTGTATGGTATCATCGGCCAGATAATACGAAATAATAAACATACGTTCACAGTTCTCTTTGATGGTGGAAAGGATTTTCGCTCCAAAACGTAAAATATAACGATCCAATTGTATGAATTTCTTAAAATCTGCTTGTGGAGGCTTGGGTTCGACGGATATACAATTGCCTTCAGAATCTTCATAAGAACCCCAACCATTATAGGGTGGTAAAATACGTTCTCGATGTCTTCCTGTTATGCCATCATCGGAACGTGAAGGGACTGGAGCTGGTGTAAAATCTTCTATGCCATACTGAAAATAAAAACGATGAACAATTATAGGGAAGGAATTTTACCGTGGTGTTTTTTTCTTTTCTGTTACCCTTTTTCGATAATAGCTTTTGGTGAATTCATCACAATCGGTAAGTACTACAGCTCTGCCATAAACATTCAATACAGTTCCAATTTGTAAATCTTGATCTTTATAGTAGGTGATTTCCTTGCGACCAACATCCAGGGGATCCATAACATAGCGTACATTACTCATATTGGTACCCAGAACATTTAAAAGACTTTGTGGAGTATGTTCACCAGGCAGAGACAGGCCGGAGAATTCCTAGTGTGAGTATATAAGGAAATGAAATTAAAAAAAAGGTGAAAAGAAAGTCTGCTGAAACAGGTAAATATGTCACTGTTTGCCGAAATAGCAAGAAGCCGCACGATAACGCTCGCCAAAAACCCTATACCAGCCGTATAGCTCAGATATTGCTCCTTCTGATTGCCACTTGTTCCGATTCTTCGTCGCGGCATCCGTATGCTGCCAGAACGATGGGGAGAAAATAAAAGTGGCTAGTAATGGACATTACTTCGATTGTCCGTCTGTTATATTTTTGTGGGAATAAATTCTCAAACATTTGAAAATATCCCGAATTTTCAATTTGCGTTGCCAATAGGAAGTCGTGTTTTTATACCCACTACCATAGAATGGTGACGGGGGTATAATAAGTTTGTCATTCCGTTTGTAACACATCGAAATATCGACTATATAAAGTATATATATTCTTGATCAGGGAGAAATTCTAAGACGATATACCCATGTCCGTCTGTCCGTCTGTCTGTCTGTTGTAATCACGCTACAGCCTTCAATAATGGCGCTATCGTCCTGAAATTTGGCACAGATTCGTCTTTTGTTTGCAGACAGGTCAAGTTCGAAGATGGGCTATATCGGTCCAAGTTTTGATATAGTCCCCATATAAACCGACCCCCCGATTTGGGGTCATGGGCTTATAAAAACTGTAGTTTTTATTTTTTTATTTTAGGACCATCAAAAAGTGTACCGAAAATGGTGCCTATCAGTCCATGTTTTGATATTGCCCCCATATAGACCAATCTCCCGATTTTACTTCTTGGGATTCTAGAATCCATAGTTTTTATCCAATTTGCCTGAAATTGGAAATCTAGAGGTATTCTATGACCATAAAGATGTGTGTCGAAAATGGTGAGTACCGGTCCATGTTTTGATATAGCCCCCATATATACCGATCTCCCGATTTTACTTCTTGGGCTTCTACAATCCGTAGTTTTTATCCAATTTGCCTGAAATTGGAAATCTAGAGGTATTCTAGGAAAATAAAGAGGTGTGCCGAAAATGGTGAGTATCGGTTCATGTTTTGATATAGCCCCCATATAGACCGATCTCCCGATTTTACTTCTTGGGCTTCTAGAATCCGTAGTATTTATCTAATTTGCCTGAAATTTGAAATCTAGAGGTATTCTAGGACCATATCGGTCCATGTTTTGATATAGTCCCCAAATAGACCGATCTCCCGATTTTACTTCTTGGGCTTCTAGTAGTTTTTACCCAATTTGCCTGAAATTGGAAATCTAGAGGCATTCTAGGACCATAAAGATGTGTGTCGAAAATGGTGATTACCGGTCCATGTTTTGATATAGCCCCAATATAGACCGATCTCCCGATTTTACTTCTTGGGCTTCTAGATTCGGGGTCTAGATTCTAGAACTACAATTAAATGTGATGAATACTGTGTGTATCCTTCCATGTTTTGGTATAGCCGCCATTACACCGAACTCCTGATTTAACTCCTAGGGATTCTAGAAATTGTAGTTTTTATCCGATTTGCCACAAATTGAAAATATACTGGCATTTTAGACCCATAACAAATCCATTTGGTAAGGCCTCCATATAGACCGATTTCACTTATTGAGGGTATAGAAGGCGCAGTGATCATGAAACTTGCTTGAAACTGAATGCAAAATTTCCAGATTTTACTTCTCGTAAATAATAGATTTCAAATCAAGGCGTTATTTCATCAATTTCTTGCACTTACAAGAGATGTTTATGATTCCTCTAAAAGCCAAACAAAAAATGGTTCTTATAAATTTAGAATCTGATCTAGTCTTCATAGGTAAAATCTTTACATTTATCTGTGGGAAGCATACTGGTTGAACTGATCTGCTTGGGAAAATATCTGTCATCAAACCCCCCCTGAAACCCCCTATTATATTTGATTCATGGTGATGGGTATTTAAGATTCGGACCGGCCGAACTTACTACTGTATATTCTTGTTTTTAGATCTAATTAAACCCAACTTTGGAATTAACAGCTCAAGGGATAATTCGGTTTATTTACTACAGAAAAATTTCTTGGCATATATTTAGGCGTTACAATATCCGCTTGATAACACAATGATTTCAGAAGAAAAAAACTGATAATAATGGGCAATTTGAAACGGATACCAACCTATTGAAATAAAAATTTGACAAAATTTTCTATAGAACTAACATTTTTACAAAATGTTCAATAGAAATAAAATAAAATGTTAGAACATTTTTATGTATATAATTTTGACAAAATTTTCTATAGAAATAAAATTTTGAGAAAATTTTTTATAGATATAAAATTTTGTTGAAGTTTTCTATAAAAATATAATTTTGATAACATTTTCTATAGAAATAAAATTTTGACAACATTTTCAATAAAAATATAATTTTGAAAACATTTTCTAAAGAAATAAAATTTTGACAAAATTTTCTATAGAAATAAAAATTTGACAAAATTTTCTATAGAAATAAAATTTTGACAAAATTTTCTGTAGAAATAAAATTTTGACAAAATTTTCTGTAGAGATAAAATTTTAAAAAATTTTCTATAGAAATAAAATTTTGATAAAAAATTTCTATTGAAATAAAATTTTGTCGAAATTTTTTATAGAAATAAAATTTTGACAAAATTTTCTATAGAAATAAATTTTTGACAAAATGTTCTATAGAAATAAAATTTTGACAAAGTTTTCTATAGAAATATAATTTTGACAATTTTTTTTTATAGAAATAAAATTTTGACAAAATTTTCTATGGAAATAAAATTTTCTATAGAAATAAAATTTTGACAAAATTTTTTAAAGAAATAAAATTTTGACAAAATTTTATATAGATATAATATTTTGACAAAATTTTCTATAGAAATAAAATTTTGGCAATTTTTTTATAGAAATACAATTTTGACAAAATTTTCTATAGAAATAAAATGTTGACATAATTTTCTAAAGAAATAAAATTTTGACAAAATTTTCTATAGAAATAAAATTTTGACAAAATTTTCTATAGAAATATAATTTTGACAAAAAATTTTTTATAGAAATAAAATTTTGACAAAATTATCTATGGAAATAAAATTTTGTCGAAATTTTCTATAGAAATAAAATTTTGACAAAATTTTTTTATAGAAATAAAATTTTGACAAAATTTTTATAGATATAATATTTTGACAAAATTTTCAATAGAAATAAAATTTTGACAACATTTTCTATACAAATAAAATTTTCAGTAGAAATAAAATTTTGAAAAAAAATTCTATAGAAATAAAATTTTGACAAAATTTTCTATAGAAATAACAATTTGACAAAATTTTCTATAGAAATAAAATTTTGAAAAAAAAAAATCTATAGAAATAAAATCTTGAGAAAAATTTTTACAGAAATACAATTTTGTTGAAGTTTTCTATAGAGATAAAATTGTGACAAAAATTTTCTATAGAAATAAAATTTTGACAAAATTATCTAAAAATAAAATGTTGACAAAATTTTCTATAGAAATAATATTTTGATAAAATTTTCTATAGAAATAAAATGTTAACAATATTTTCAATAGAAATAAAATTTTGACAAAATTTTCTATAGAAATACAATTTTAACAAAATTTTCTATAGTAATAAAATTTTGTCGAAATTTTTTATGGAAATAAAATTTTGATAAATTTTTTTATAGAAAGAAAGCTTTGACAAAATTTCCTATAGAATTGAAATTTTGATAAAATTTTCTAAAGAAAAAAAATTTGACATAATTTTCTAAAGAAATAAAATTTTTAAATAGAAATAAAATTTTATATAGAAATAAAATTTAAAAAAAAAAAAAAAATCCATAGAAACAAAATTTTGACAAAATTTTCTATAGAAATGAAATTTTAACATTTTGAATTCCACCTACTTACCCTGGGCAATTTACATCTTTTGAGAAATGTACTGGGTCCTTCTCTGCCCGAATTTTTTGGAAATTGTTCCTTAATATCAATGGTATCATCGGACAGATAATAGCAAACATCCAATTTTCTCACATCACCAAATTCCGAGCGGTCATCCCAATAGCCTTGAAATTTTAAAACCATACGATCGAATTCCAAAAATTGAGCAAATGAATGTTTTTTGGGTAAAGGATTGGAGATTTTAAGACCAGAACGTTTGCGCATTTCGGTAGTAGGGTCACTATAAAATTTATTTTAAATTATTATTTAAATTATTGTTTTATGGGGATTTCTAAAAATATTTACACTGGCTCATCAATGGGATCGGGTACGGGAATTCCTGATTTATTGAGGAAGTGTCGTGTGAATTTATCACAGCTCGTTATGTGATAGACTCTATCGAATATTTGCACTGTGGTATTAACATTCAAATCCAATATTGATATAAAATCCGCTTGGCATGGTGGAGCCTTGGGTATACGTTGCCTATGGACCATACAACCTTGAGGGATACCCGAATTGGGAACTTTTGGTTCGACAATTTGCATGGTACCATCTTCCAGATAATAAAAGATTTTCACTTTTCTCACTTGATATGGAGCATGATAGACTTCTTGTAGGGTCTCTTTGAAATAGGCATTGAAACATAAAACCTGTTTGTCATAGGCCAACCAGGGAGGAAGTTTTGGCCCCACTTTGGGAGGATAGGTAGAGGGTATTTGAGCTGGTGGGCAATTGGGATCGACTATCATGCCATGAGAATCTACCAAACCTGGAGGTTTGCGATCATTTAACATGCTAATCCCCTTATAACTCATCAAGGTTTGGGGTTTGGGATATTTCGTTTTGGATATCTGGGAAAAAATAAACATTTTTAGATATTTTTCTATGTTATAGTGGTTGTACTTACATCTCTAAATGTGGTCCCCGGAAGAAATGGCATTCCTGGTATACGTAACATTTTGCTCAATAAATTTCTGGTTTTTGTTTAGCTTAAAATTGAAATCCTAGTATATTCTATCGAAAATATATTCCTTTTGGCAGTTAAATGGAGGAAAAACAAACTCACAATCAGAAGTTTGTTTGAAAATTTCTATAGTGAATGAATAAACGAAATTATTGTCAGAGTTTTCTGTTTGTGGTGGTTGCTAGGTCCACAGTTCCATTGTTTAGCATTCCTACGCACCAAGGAAAGATAGACATAGACGTTGTCAGGGTAATTGTGGAAAGTAAAGTCCATTGAATAATTTTTATTTAAAAGGGACTGGATCTATACGCGACATTAAGCTAATTAGATAATATTGGGTAGGTAAAAAAACTTTTTCGAATTTCTTTCTTAACTTTTTTATAATGAATGTCATTGAACCAAATATATTCCATTTTGGTCTAACTTTGCTATTATTCCTTTCGAAATACTATTCCTCAAGTGCAAATCATTTGTGGTATCTTGGCAAGTAATTTTTCTGTTGAAGCCAGCTTTAGCCCAATAAGGGAGTTTTGCTTTGACCGTAATAAGTGGTGTGGTAGGTAGGTACAAAGTCAGGGTTTTATAGTGGATATCTCAAAAAATCAATATCTTCCAGTTTTTGCCAAGTCATCAACGATGTGTGTAGTTTGCAGGACAACGCTACATAAAATTGACTTTGTCTATTTTTAGGCGTCAAAATTGTTCACTTAATAACACTATAGTTTTGGAAGGAAAAGTACTGGAAATTATATACAATAATGGACTAAGGGGGCCTCCCGGATCCCGCATTGGTTAGCATGCCCGTCTTACATAAAAAGGGTTATTGGCAGTGTTGCTAGGTGATTTTTGAATCTTCCTCCCAAATCTTAAGAAAAAAGCCCTAAATTGGTCTAGAGTTTTTTTCAAAAACCCCCAAAAATTTAAGAATGTAAAAAGTACAAAATGGGTTCCCGAATTTCGTGAAAAATCCAGTAATGATACATTTTAAAAATTTAATTGAATAAAAATATATAATATAATGTATACATCTTTTAATAATTTAATGTATACATCTATTAAATCAAATTAATTTTAAAAATCGGCTTACAAAGTAGAAAAAATAAACGAAATTCAGTAAATATATACATTATTAAAATTTTAAATCGTCTGCCGTTGCCGTCTACAAATTGTATGTGTTAAATTATGAGACCCATAGGTTAGGTTAGGTTAGGTGGCAGCCGGATGTATCAGACTCACTTAGACTATTCAGTCCATTGTGATACCACAGTGGTGAACTTCGCTCTCATCACTGAGTGCTGCCCGAATCCATGTTAAGCTCAATGACAAGGACCTCCTTTTTATAGCCGAGTCCGAACGGCGTTCCACATTGTAGTGAAACCACTTAGAGATGTTTTGAAACACTCAGAAATGTCGTCAGCATTACTGGGATAATCCACCGCTGAAAAACTTTTTGGTGTTCGGTCGAAGCAGGAATCAAACCCGCGACCTTGTGTATGCAATGCGGGCAATCTAACCATTGCACCATGATGGCTCCCTAAGACCCATAATTGAATGAATATTTAACTCTAAAAATGCTTTCAGCTGCTAAGTTAAAATACGATTACTTAATTTGTTTTTAACTGTGTCAAATATTAAAAATGCCCTTTCAAAACAAGCAATTGAAAAGGATAGTGAAAATAATGGGTTGATTCCTGCATCTTTCTCCTCCAGTTTCATGTCAGAATTGTTCCAAATTTGATTGAAACTTGCTCCACTTTATGAGGTCTAAGATATTTTTTAATCCCCAAAAATCCCCCCAAATAAATGTTACCCCTAAAAATCCCCCTAATCGTGAAAAAACCCTCTAAATTTGAAGGGGGGGGGGGTGGGGGAATCCCTAACCGGGCAACACTGGTTGTCATTATAGTAATACTGCTGACATTTCTGAGTGTTGCAAACACGGTTCCCACTCGAGCTAAAAATAATCTACCAAAATTTGGAGAAACATTTACCAAAAAAACTCCAAACACAAAAATCTTATTATGTCAAAATTTTATTTCTATAAAAATCTTATCAGTATTTCATTTCTATAGATAATTTAGTCTTATTTCTAAGTAAATTTGGTCATAATTTTATTTTTATAGAAAATTTTGTCAAAATTTTATTTTTTTAGAAAATTGTGTCAAAATTTTATTTTTATTTTTGTCAAAATTTCATTTTTATAGAAAATTTTGTCAAAATTTTATTTCTATTAAATTTGTAAAATTTTAATTCTTAGAAAATTTTGTCAAAATTTTATTCCTATAGAAAATTTTGTCAACATTTTATTTTTATTAAATTTGTCAAATTTTAATTCTTAGAAAATTTTGTCAAAATTTTATTTCTAGAGAAAATTTTGCCAAAATTTTATTTCTATGGAAAATTTTGTCAAATTTTAATTTTTAGAAAATTTTGTCAAAATTTTATTTCTATAGAAAATTTTGTCAAAATTTTATTTTTATAGAAAATTTTGTAAACATTTTCTTTTTATAGAAAATTTTGTCAACATTTTATTTCTATAGAAAATTTTGTCAAAATTTTATTTCTATAGAAAATTTTGTTAAATTTTTTTTTCTATGGAAAATTTTGTCAAATTTTAATTCTTAGAAAATTTTGTCAAAATTTTATTTCTATAGAAAATTTTGTCAAAATTTTATTTTTATAGAAAATTTTGTAAAAATTTTATTTCTATAGAAAATTTTGTCAACATTTTATTTCTATAGAAAATTTTGTAAAAATTGTATTTCTATAGAAAATTTTGTCAACATTTTATTTCTATAGAAAATTTTGTCAAAATTTTATTTCTATAGAAAATTTTGTAAACATTTAATTTTTAGAGAAAATTTTGTTAACATTTTATTTCTATAGAAAATTTTGTCAAAATTTTATTTCTATAGAAAATTTTGTCAAAATTTTATTTCTATGGAAAATTTTGTCAAATTTTAATTCTTAGAAAATTTTGTCAAAGTTTTATTTTTATAGAAAATTTTGTCAAAGTTTTATTTTTATAGAAAATTTTGTCAACATTTTATTTCTATAGAAAATTTTATTTCTATAGAAAATTTTGTCAAAATTTTATTTCTATGGAAAATTTTGTCAAATTTTAATTCTTAGAAAATTTTGTCAAAATTTTATTTTTATAGAAAATTGTGTCAAAATTTTATTTTTATTTTTGTCAAAATTTCATTTTTATAGAAAATTTTGTCAAAATTTTATTTCTATTAAATTTGTAAAATTTTAATTCTTAGAAAATTTTGTCAAAATTTTATTCCTATAGAAAATTTTGTCAAAATTTTATTTTTATTAAATTTGTCAAATTTTAATTCTTAGAAAATTTTGTCAAATTTTAATTCTTAGAAAATTTTGTCAAAATTTTATTTCTATAGAAAATTTTGCCAAAATTTTATTTCTATGGAAAATTTGGTCAAATTGTAATTCTTAGAAAATTTTGTCAAAATTTTATTTCTATAGAAAATTTTGTCAAAATTTTATTTTAATAGAAACTTTTGTCAAAATTTTATTTTTTTAGAAAATTGTGTCAAAATTTTATTTTTATAGAAAATTGTGTCAAAATTTTATTTTTATAGAAAATTTTGTCAAAATTTCATTTTTATAGAAAATTTTGTCAAAATTTTATTTCTATAGAAAATTTTGCCAAAATTTTATTTCTATAGAAAATTTTGCCAATATTTTATTTCTGTAGAAAATTTTGCAAAATTTTATTTCTATAGAAAATTTTGTCAAAATTTTATATCTATAGAAAATTATTTCTCTCTTGCAAAATCTACCAAAACATGAAGAATTCTACCAATCTACTAACAGTAAGAAATCTTACATTGTTGGTAGAATTCTACCAATTATGGCAACGGTGCTTCCACAACCTCTTGGAAGATTAAATTTTAAATTTTGTCAACACAAATTTGACAAGCATATTTTTCCTCTGTTGGTTAAGCTACACTTGTAGTTTAGTCAATGCATGGGTTTAAGATGAAATCAAAAACAACAAAAAAATTTTATTTCTATTGAAAGTTTTGTCCAAATTTTATTTCTATACAAAATATTGTCAAAATTTTATATCTATAGAAAATTTTGTCAAAATTTTATTTCTTTAGAAAATTTTGTCAAAATTGTATCTTTATAGAAAATTTTGTCAATTTTTTTTATGGAGAATT
This sequence comes from Haematobia irritans, assembly GCF_050003625.1. Taxonomy (NCBI): domain Eukaryota; kingdom Metazoa; phylum Arthropoda; class Insecta; order Diptera; family Muscidae; genus Haematobia; species Haematobia irritans. Next base: position 38,374,797 of record NC_134401.1, on the reverse strand, counting down.
TTGTCAAAATTTTATTTTTATAGAAAATTTTGTCAAAATTTTATTTCTATAGAAAATTTTCTCAAAATTTTATTTCTATAGAAAATTTTGTCAAAATTTTATTTCTATAGAAAATTTTCTCAAAATTTTATTTCTATAGAAAATTTTGTCAAAATTTTATTTATATAAAAAATTTTGTCAAAATTTTATTTCTATAGAAAATTATTTCTCTCTTGCAAAATCTACCAAAACATCAAGAACTCTACCAATCTACCAAACAGTAAGAAATCTTACAGTTTTGGTAGAATTCTGTCAATTGTGGCAACGGTACTTCCAGAACCTCTTGGAAGATTAAATTTTAAATTTTGTCAACATAAATTTGACAAGCATATTTTTCCTCTGTTGGTTAAGCTACACTTGTAGTTTAGTCAATGCATGGTTTTAAGATGAAATCAAAAACAACAAAAAAGATTTTATTTCTATTGAAAATTTTGTCAAAATTGTATATCTATGGAAAATTTTGTCAAAATTTTATTTTTATAGAAAATTGTGTCAAAATTTTATTTTTATAGAAAATTTTATTTCTATAGAAAATTTTGTCAAAAAAATTTTTTTTTATAGAAAATTTTCTCAAAATTTTATTTCTATAGAAAATTTTCTCAAAATTTTATTTTTATAGAAAATTTTCCCAAATTTAATGCTATAGAAAATTTATTAAAAATTTTATTTCTTTTGATTTTTTTTCAAAATTTTATTTTTATAGAAAATTTTCTCAATATTTAATTTTTATAGAAAATTTTCTCAATGTTTTAATTCTGTAGATAATTTTCTCAAAATTTTATTTCTATAGAAAATTATTTCTGTTTTGCAAAATCTACCAAAACATCAAAAATTCTACCAATCTACCAAACAGTAAGAAATCTTCCATATTTGGTAGAATTCTACCAATTATGGCAATGGTGCTTCCAGGGCCTCTTGGAAGATTAAATTTTAAATATTCATACGATTCGGTTGAAATTTGGCCCTTTAATTACCATGCGATTAGTTCATATCGGTTAATAATTATTCATGGACTCCTATGTGTGAAATAAACAAACAAACAACATTTGCAAACTCACTAATAAATACAAAATTAATTTATTTATTGTAGAAAGAAAAATGCTTTCCAAAAAACTCTACAATTTCGAATTAACATGAATAGCCAAAACACCATCCATCTCTGAAGTACGTACAGTAATTGTAGCACGACCATCGGATCCCACAACCACCGATTTACCAGTACAACTGGAACCAGATTTGGATCCCGAAATAACATCACAATAAGTACCGGCAGGCAAGCAGGTTTGCAAAGAGCTATTCAGGTCATACGAATCAGCATTGAGAGCAATGAAAGCCTTATTGCCACGACAGAAGGCAATTTGATTGCTGCCATTATCCCACCAATTTTGCAATGCGGCAGTACCAGCAACATTTCTGAATTCAACCATATTGTAAATTTGACGCCAACGATGTTCACATATCCAACCGCCACTGCATGAATCATCAGCATTGAAGATAGGCGAACGTATGTTTACACCATCCGTAGTGGGAGGACCTTGATCGGTATCGGTGAAATCAAAGGAAGACATGACACGAGTAATACCAAAGGGATGGGCCAACATAAAGGCCGTGGCCATTTTATATTGTTTCGAGGTCTTATAAGTGAGAATATCGGCACCTCCAGCTCCATGACCACGTTGATTATCATGATTATCGACAAAGACCAGAGAGCGATCGGAAGGCATGAAGCCCCATTCGGTACCCCAATTGACTAGCCAACGTAATTGATCTTTGCCTCGGAAGACCTTGCCAATTGAATCGGAATGTCTGAATTCAGTGACGGTACCCAAATCTGTATATTCATATTTCGAAATAGCTTCACCACCCATATCAATAACCTCTTGGAAAAGGAAGGGGCGACTATTGGCAGCGAAACCGTGGGAAGTGCTAAGATTGTTCAAACGATTGTAGATTACCTAAGACGGAAGAATAGAACGATTTACTTTTGATTGTCTTAATGGCAAGCTGGTGATAATCACCTTCAAATGGGCTGGCCACATATGTTTGGCAGCATCCACACGAAAACCGGCCACACCCAAAGAAATCAACTTATTCAAGAAGTCGACAATACGATCTTGAACCCAGGATACGCTCTGATCCAAATCCTTCAAACCGACCAATTCACAATTGCGTACTTGATTTACATCATTGTAGTTATTAATGCCACAGCTGGCATGGAAATCGGTAGAGGAAAAGGGTACAGCAGGGAAACTCTTAGAATTGGGATCAGCTGTAGAACCTCCGGTACCAACAGTAGTAGCATGAGTGGCTGTCATATGATTGAATACAACATCGACATAGGTGCGGACACCAACGGCATTACAACGTTTAACCATACTGGCAAATTGATCTTCATTTCCGGAACGTGTGGTTAACAGATAGGAAATGGGTTGATAACGTTCCCACCAAGGACGATTGGCAACTACAACATTTTCATTGACAGGGGAAACCTATTTGGAGAAAGCAGAAACCATAAATAATGAAGTAAAAACACTCTAGAAGAAATTTTATTCAATTGTCTACAAAGTTGTTTACAAGTATACAGAATGGTATACAATTGTTTACCCAACTGTATACAAGTATATAGAAATGTATACAATTGTTGTTTTTTTGTTTGAAAACTTACCTGAACACCAGCATATCCTTTGGGTCCTAGGAAATTTTCACACTCCTTTGCTATATCATCCCATTTCCATTCGAACAAATGTACTATGGTACTGCGACCCGAAACATAATTTGGATTAAATTGACCACTAGCCAATTGGCTAGAAATGGCCAAGACCACAAGAATGGCCAAATTAGATTTGGCAAAGAACATTTTGCAATGTTGTCAATATATAACTGATAGATATTGGAACACTGTAGGCCGTTTTTATAGCTTCTCCACGTTGCCTTTCATTAAATGCGTCACATCAATTGAATCCACCAGATTGATTTGTGAGGAGATTTTTTGCAATTTTTGTTGTTTTTACAATCACAAGTTATCTTCTCCCTGAGAGTGTCTATATATCTCATACACGCGTTCTTATCGTTTGTTTTTTTGTTTTGTTGTTTCTGGATGGTCAGTTCGAAAGCCGGGTCAGAAATAATATTTTTCCTATGATTAGATAAAAAATCCAAATATTGTTTTGTTTACACTGAAATAGAAAAAATGGGTGTAGGACTTTTTAAATTTTAGCTAAATTTAATATATGTTGAAAAGTCAAATATTCGACTGACCGACATTTGATATTTTTGAAAATCAACTTTTAATGTTTGTCAAACCCAACTTTTAAAGATAATAGTCGATTTTGACTAACATCGATTTTGGATTAAAAGGGGAAAGGGACGCGAATATCTGTAATGTGAAGGTATTTTAGGTCCATATACAAGTAATATGGTGAGAATCGGTCCATGTTTTGATATAGGCCTCATATAGACCAATCTCCCGAGTTAATTTTTATTTGAGTTGCTCGAAATTAGAAATATACAGATTTGCAAGGCCCATAAAGAGATTTGTCAAATTTTATATCGCTAATCGTTTGATATAACCCCCATATACAACGAGAGCCACCGTGATGCAATGGCTAGCATTCCAGCCTTGCATACAAAGGATTGTGGGTTCAATCCCTGCTTCAATCGAAAAAGTTTTTTTCAGTGGTTTATTATCCCCTCTCAGTAATTTTGGTGACATTTCTGAGTGTTTCAAAACTTCTCTAATTGGTTTCACTGTTGCCAAAGTTGGTAGAATTCTTGATGTTTTGGTAGATTTTGCAAAATATTCCTCTCCAACAAAGAGGTACTTCATAAACTTTCTATAGAAATAAAATTTGGCAAAATTTTCCATAGAAATAAAATTTTTATATTTCTATAGAGATAAAATTTTGACAAAATTTTCTATAGAAATAAAATTTTAACAAAATTCTATAAAATAAAATTTTGACAAAATTTTCTGTAGAAATAACATTTTGACAAAGTTTTCTATAGAAAAAACATATTGACAAAATTTTCTATAGAAATAAAATTTTGACAAAATTTTCTATAGAAATAAAATTTTGACAAAATTTTGACAATATTTTCTATAGAAACACATTTTGACAATACTTTCTATAGAAATAAAATTTTGACAAAAATTTCTATAGAAATAAAATTTTGATAAAATTTTGACAATATTTTCTATAGAAATAAAATATTGACAAAATTTTCTATAGAAATAAAATTTTGACAAAATTATCTATAGAAATAAAATTTGGACAAAATTTTCTATAAAAATAAAAATTTGACTACATTTTCTCTAGAAATAATATTTTGACAAAATTTTCTATAGAAATAATTTTTTTTTCATTCGTTTTGTTTTGTTATTGTTGCTTTTTGTTCTTTAATCATTGTTGTTGTTTTTTTGATTTCAGCTTAAAACCATACATTGACTAAACTACAAGTGTAGCTCAACCAACAGAGGAAAAGAATGTTTGTCAAATTTATTTGGGCAAAGCCCTATAGACTGCAAGATGGTTGGCAAAGGAAAAGAGAGAAGTTTGTACGAATTTATTTCGGCAATAGCCGGCTATCAATATAAAACCTTTTTTCGGATGGTTCAAGTGTGGTTTATTGTTGGGTTTAATGAACTGCCTGAATTTATTCTGATAATTGGTTGATAGTTTTGCTGCAAGTAGACGATGCTGATGAGGAATGTGGTAATTCCGAAACGTGCGTCCATCCAACCATCTTGCAGTCTGTACGGCTTTGCCCAAATAAATTTGACAAATATTCTTTTCCTCTGTTGGTTAAGCTACACTTGTAGTTTAGTCAATGTATGGTTTTAAGCTGAAATAAAAAAACAACAAATAAAATTTTGACAAAATTTTCTATAGAAATAAAATTTTGACAAAATTTTCTATAGAATTAAAATTTGACAAAATTTTCCATAGAATTAAAATTTGACAAAATTTTCTATAGAATTAAAATTTGACAAAATTTTCCATAGAAATAAAATGTTGACAAAATTTTCTATAGAAATAAAATTTTGACAAAATTTTGACAAAATTTTCTATAGAAAAAACATATTGACAAAATTTTCTATAGAAATAAAATTTTGACAACATTTTCTATAGAAATAAAATTTTGACAAAATTTTCTATAGAAATAAAATTGTGACAAAATTTTGACAATATTTTCTATAGAAAAACATTTTGACAATATTTTCTATAGAAATAAAATTTTGACAAAAATTTCTATAGAAATAAAATGTTGACAATATTTTCTATAGAAATAAAATATTGACAAAATTTTCTATAGAAATAAAATTTTGACAAAATTTTCTATAGAAATAAAATTTGGACAAAATTTTCTACAAAAAAAAAAAATTTGACAACATTTTCTCTAGAAATAATATTTTGACAAAATTTTCTATAGAAATAAAATTTTTTTCATTCGTTTTGTTTTGTTATTGTTGCTTTTTGTTCTTTAATCATTGTTGTTGTTTTTTTGAATTCAGCTTAAAACCATACATTGACTAAACTACAAGTGTAGCTTAACCAACAGAGGAAAAGAATGTTTGTCAAATTTATTTGGGCAAAGCCCTATAGACTGCAAGATGGTTGGCAAAGGAAAAGGGAGAAGTTTGTACGAATTTATTTCGGCAATAGCCGGCTATCAATATAAAACCTTTTTTCGGATGGTTCAAGTGTGGTTTATTGTTGGGTTTAATGAACTGCCTGAATTTATTCTGATAATTGGTTGATAGTTTTGCTGCAAGTAGACGATGCTGATGAGGAATGTGGTAATTCCGAAACGTGCGTCCATCCAACCATCTTGCAGTATATAGGGCTGAAATAAAAAAACAACAAATAAAATTTTGACAAAATTTTCTATAGAAATAAAATTTTGACAAAATTTTCTATAGAATTAAAATTTGACAAAATTTTCCATAGAATTAAAATTTGACAAAATTTTCTATAGAATTAAAATTTTGACAAAATTTTGACAAAATTTTCTATAGAAATAAAAGGTTCACAAAATTTTCTATAGAAATAAAATTTTGACAAAATTTTCTATAGAAATAAAATTTGGCAAAATTTTCCATAGAAATAAAATCTCGACAAAATTTTCTATAGAAATAAAATTTTGACAAAATTTTCTTTAGAAATAAAATTTTGACAAAATTTTCTATAGAAATAAAATTTTGACAAAATTTTCTATAGAAATAAAATTTTGACAAAATTTTCTATAGAAAAAAAATTTTGACAAAATTTTCTATAGAAATAACATTTTGACAAAATTTTCTATAAAAATACAATTTTGACAAAATTTTCTATAACAAGTATATACAGCACTAAGTTCGGCCGGGCCGAATCTTAAATACCCACCACCATGAACCAAATATTAGGGTTTCCTTTGAAATTTCAGGAGGGCTTGAGGACACTTCCCGAAGATAAATTTAAAGACTTCACCTATGACGACTATATCAGATTCTGGACTTATAAGAACCATATTTGTTTGATTTTTGGAGGAATCATTAACATCTCTTATAAGTGTGCAAGAAAATTATAAAATAACGTCTTGATTTGAAATCTTAAATCTGTAGATTTTCACCCGAGAAGTAAAATCTGGAAATTTTACATTGAGTTTCAAGCAATTTTCATGATCAGTGCGCCTTCTACACCCTCAAGAAGTGAAGTCGGTCTATAGTGCAGGCAAATCAGATAAAAACTACTGTTTCTAGAAACCCAAGGAGTTAAATCGGGAGAACGTTCTTATGGGGGCTATACTGAAATATGGCCCGATACTCACCGTTTTCGGCACACCTCTTTATGACCCGAAAATACCTCTAGATTTCCAATTTCAGGCAAATAGGATAAAAACTTCGGATTCTAGAAGACCAAGAAGTAAAATCGGGAAATCGGTCTATATGGGGGCTATACCAAAATATGGACCGATACTACCATTTTCGGCACACCTCTTTATGGTACTAAAATACCTCTAGATTTCCAATTTCAGACAAGTTGGATAAAAACTACGGTTTCTATAAGCCCAAGACCCCAAATCGGGAGGTCGTTTTATATGGGGACCATACCAAAACATGGACCCATACTCACAATTTTTGGCACACGTATTTGTGGTCCTACAATACCTCTAGATTTCCAATTTCAGGTAAATTGAATAAAAACTTCTTGGACTTATAGAAACCCAAGAAGTAAAATCGGGAGATCGGTCTATATGGGGGCTATACCAAAACATGGACCGATACTCACCATTTTTGGCACACCTCTTTATGGTCATAAAATACCTCTAGATTTCAAATTTCAGGCAAATTGGATAATAACTTCGATTTCTAAAGGGTGATTCTTTTGAGGTTAGGATTTTCATGCATTAGTATTTGACAGATCACGTGGGATTTCAGACATGGTGTCAAAGAGAAAGATGCTCAGTATGCTTTGACATTTCATCATGAATAGACTTACTAACGAGCAACGCTTGCAAATCATTGAATTTTATTACCAAAATCAGTGGCAGAAAATCCGCTTTTTTATCGACAAATTTTGTTCAGCGATGAGGCTCATTTCTGGTTGAATGGCTACGTAAATAAGCAAAATTGCCGCATTTGGAGTGAAGAGCAACCAGAAGCCGTTCAAGAACTGCCCATGCATCCCGAAAAATGCACTGTTTGGTGTGGTTTGTACGCTGGTGGAATCATTGGACCGTATTTTTTCAAAGATGCTGTTGGACGCAACGTTACGGTGAATGGCGATCGCTATCGTTCGATGCTAACAAACTTTTTGTTGCCAAAAATGGAAGAACTGAACTTGGTTGACATGTGGTTTCAACAAGATGGCGCTACATGCCACACAGCTCGCGATTCTATGGCCATTTTGAGGGAAAACTTCGGAGAACAATTCATCTCAAGAAATGGACCGGTAAGTTGGCCACCAAGATCATGCGATTTGACGCCTTTAGACTATTTTTTGTGGGGCTACGTCAAGTCTAAAGTCTACAGAAATAAGCCAGCAACTATTCCAGCTTTGGAAGACAACATTTCCGAAGAAATTCGGGCTATTCCGGCCGAAATGCTCGAAAAAGTTGCCCAAAATTGGACTTTCCGAATGGACCACCTAAGACGCAGCCGCGGTCAACATTTAAATGAAATTATCTTCAAAAAGTAAATGTTATGGACCAATCTAACGTTTCAAATAAAGAACCGATGAGATTTTGCAAATTTTATGCGTTTTTTTTTAAAAAAAAGTTATCAAGCTCTTAACAAATCACCCTTTATAAGCCCAAGACCCCAAATCGGGAGGTCGGTTTATATGTGGACTATATCAAAACCTGCACTGATATAGCCCATCTTCGAACTTGACCTGCCTGCAGACAAAAGACGAGTTTGTGCAAAATTTCAGCACGATTGTTTCATTATTGAAGACTGTAGCGTGATTACAACAGACAGACAGACGGACAGACGGACATCGTTATATCGTCTTAGAATTTCTCCCTGATCAAGAATATATATACTTTATATAGTCGGAAATCGATATTTCGAACTGTTACAAACGGAATGACAAACTTGTTATGGGTATAAAAATAAAATGTTGACAACATTTTCTATAGAAATAATATTTTGCACAATAGATTTTTTAGTTTGGTAGTTTTTTGATAAAATTTTCTACAAATTTTGGTCGATTATTTTTGGCTCGAGTGGCAACCGTGGTTCGGTCTCGGCTACAAAAAGGAGGACCGTTGTCATTGAGCTAAACATTGAATCGGGCATCACTCAGTGATAATAGATAAGTTCACCACTATGATTCTCCGGTTGTACTTATCGTGAACAGTCGAGTAAAATTCTCAGAATTTTGGATTTCAAATTACGGTGTTTGACAAAGTAAACGTACATATTTAATTTTATTGTTCAAAAACAAAAATGTCAGAAATAACATTAACTTTTAGAATCAGTTTAGATTTGTTCGACAAAGTCATCATACGCTGCTCATGTGGCTCATTCTTGGCGAAGCAACGAATTAAGATTCGACACTCTGGTATTTTTTAGTGCCAACCTTAATCTCAAAAAAGTCCCAGGCCGAAATTTGCAACAGTTTGAGATCCGGAGATTTGAAATGAAACGTATCCTCGTTTTAAGCCATTCGAGGATACTCCTTGTGTGGCCGAAATATTTGTGTGCCCAAGGCTTCAATACTAAAGATATTTTCACATTAATATTCGGGATTTATTTTAATCTCACGATCGTTGAATTCCATCAAGGAGCGACCATCCGCCGTTAAGGCGGCCAACACCATTATCATGGGTGGCGTTTGAGTTCTGGTGTCTAATGGAAAGGTTAAATTTTCACGCTTGACAAGTAAAAACGATAATTTTGTTTGTTCACAAACTGCTCAATTTGGAACGACGTTTCATCGGAGAAAACTAAATTCGGTAACTGGTCATCAGGCCAAACTTTTTTTGCATCGGTGAGCATTTGCACTTTTTGTACCCTACACCATAGGATGGTCCCATGTCCGTCCGTCCGTTGGGTATAGCTCGCATATAAATTGACCCCAAGATTTTGCTTACGAAAGCTCTTGGTGGAGAAGCAAATTTCATCGGAACCGGTTGGAATTTGGTACGCGAAGTTAGTCTACGGCCTCTAACAACGAAGCAAAAATTGGTTTATATCGGTCAATAATCATATATAGCCCCCCATTTAAACCTAACCCCAGATTTGATTTGCGGAGCATCTTTGAGGAGCAAATTTCATCCGATTCTGTTAAAATTATGGTCTCTAATCATCATTCACAAATTGGTTTATATTGGTCCACAATTATATAGTCCCCACATAAACTCAAAGTTTTGGTTAATTTTTCAAAAATTTTAATTAATTACAAAATTTATTAGGCGTAAGTCTTTTTTTCACTAGTTCACTAAGAAAATTTCGTAGTTTGAAGGAAAGAATGGAGTTAAAAACTGCACAAATGTCTTTAGCGCCATAAAAAAGTACACGGCTGTACTTAAAGTTTACAGACTTTAAGAAATTCTGAACTATTTTGTAGAGTAAAAACAATCCCAACACACATAAACTAGTCGGAGGAAATTTTTGTTAAATGTTTAGTTGTTGTACCACGTGCATGTGATTTTTGCTCAATAAAATGTGCAAATATGCATATATTTTTTATATACAGTGAAGCCTCTGAGAGATGGACACCTACGTTAGCCTAAATTTTGCCACATTTGGAAGGTGTCTAGTTACGAGAGTTTAATTTTAATGTAATATAGCAAACGCCCTCAGACAACTGTCCACTTTTGGGAAGTGTCCAGTTTTCCGAGTGGCCAAGTTTGAGAGGTTTCACTGTATTAACATTAAAGTTTCAGAATCTGTTATTAACTTTCAATACAATAGCTGCACTTGGTCCACAGTAGTTCAAAATAAAAATTTTGAAAAATTGTGCGGGCACAAAAATGTAAATAAAAAATGTAAACGCCTCTGGAAAAAATTTATTTTGCTTTATTTTATTTTTAATAATTAATTCCTAGTGCAATGAAATTTTATTTATTCCAAGTATGCGTCGAAAATTTTGAGAACTAAAATTTTGAGAACTAAAACAGAAGAACTAAAAAACTACAGTAAATTGCATTATGAAAATGTCCAAAATATGAATACAATTTAGTTTTATTTTTCCCATAAAACAGTTCACTTTTTATACCTTCCACCATAGGATGGGGGTATATTAACTTTGTCATTCCGTTTGTAACACATCGAAATATTGCTCTAAAGTATATATATTAAAGTATATATATTCTGGGTCGTGGTGAAATTCTGAGTCCATCTGAGCATGTCCGTCCGTCCGTCCGTACGTCTGTTGAAATCACGCTAACTTCCGAACGAAACAAGCTATCGACTTGAAACTTGGCACAAGTAGTTGTTATTGATGTAGGTCGGATGGTATTGCAAATGGGCCATATCGGTCCACTTTTACGTATGGCCCCCATATAAACGGACCCCCAAATTTGGCTTGCGATAGCTCTAAGAGAAGCAAATTTGAAGCTGAAATTTGGTACATGATGTTAGTATATGGTCTCTAACAACCATGCAAAAATTGGTCCATATCGGTCCATAATTACATATAGCCCCCATATAAACCGATCCCCCGATTTGGCTTACGGAGCCTCTAAGAGAAGCAAATTTCATCCGATCCGGCTGAAATTTGGTACATGGTGTTAGTATATGGTCTCTAACAACCATGCAAAAATTGGTCCACATCGGTCCATAATAATATATAGCCCCCATATAAACCGATCCCCCGATTTGGCTTGCGGAGCCTCTAAAAGAAGCAAATTTCATCCGATTAGGTATTGGTATATGTTCTCTAATGACCATGCAAAAATTGGTCCACATCGGTCCATAATTATATATAGCCCCCATATAAACCGATCCCCCGATTTGGCTTGCGGAGCCTCTAAGAAACGAAAATTTCATCCGATCCGGCTGAAATTTGGTACATGGTGTTGGTATATGTTCTCTAATGACCATGCAAAAATTGGTCCATATCGGTCCATAATTATATATAGCCCCCATATAAATCAATTCCCAAATTTGTCCTCCGAAGCCTCTTGGAGGAGCAATATTCATCCGATCCGGTTGAAAGTTGGAACATGGTGTTAGAATGTGGTCTCTAACAAACACGCAAGAATTGGTCCATATCGGTCCATAATTATATATAGCCCCCATATAAACCGTTCCCCAGATTGGATCTCCGGAGCCTCTTGGAGGAGCAAAATTCATCCGATCCGGTTGAAATTTGCAACGTGGTGTTAGTATAAGGCCGCTAATATACATGCCAAAATTGGTCCATATCGGTCTATAGTTATATATAGCCGATCCCCAATCACACAAAAATTGGTCCATATCGGTTCATATTCATGGTTGCCACTCGAGCCAAAAATAATCTACCAAAATTTTATTGTCAAAATGTTATTTCTGTAGAAAATTTTGTCAAAATGTTATTTCTGTAGAAAATTTTGTCAAAATTTTATTTCTAAAGAAAATTTTGTCAAAATTTTATTTCTAAAGAAAATTCTGTCAAAATTTTATTTCTAAAGAAAATTTTGTCAAAATTTTATTTCTATAGAAAATGTTGTCAAAATTTTATTTCTATAGAAAATTTTTTCCAAATTTTATTTCTATAGAAAATTTTTTCCAAATTTTACTTTTATAGAAAATGTTGTCAAAATTTTATTTTGTCAAAATTTTAGTTCTATAGAAACTTTAAACTTAATTATATAGGTATTTAATCGGCCTTCTTTAGTTTAATATATACCACGTATGGACTATGTGGTATATATTACGGTGTTAGGAAGTTTTAAGATACCTTGCCATCGGCAAGTGTTACCGCAACCCAAGTAATTCCATTGTGGATGACAGTCTTCAGTAGAAGTTTCTACGCAATCCATGGTGGAGGGTAGATAAGCTTCGGCCTGGCCGAACTTACGGCCGTATATACTTGTTTCTCTTAACATACAATTTTCAATTATTCAAATATTAATAATAAAAATTTCCAAAAATTCCTAAATATGCACGAAAGCGCCACAGTATATTAAGACCATGATAGAATAATAACAAGGTGAAATCTCTGAAACAGGTTGATTAAATTATTCTCCAAACGCCCTTTCGGCCTTTTATTATTTTAAAATTACGACAAGGTTTATCAACAATATTGTATTAGTAGTGCATATGTTCATGACAATGGTTATAAAATTTTCAGAATAATTTTTATGATATATAATTTCAATGCACTAAATTGTGAATACTTCCGATGCAACCGGAAGTTAAAAATTATTGACGTTGAGGGAATAAATTGTGAATTAAAAAAAAAAAAAACACAAAAACAATAGCAAAGATTTTTTAATGAAATAAAATAAAACTAAATTATTGTAATATCTCCATTTGCAATGTAAATCATGATTGTAAAATACAAAATTATCGATAAATATTATCAGAAAATTTTTAACAATATTTTTCTTTGTAAATCCTCAAGTAGCAATTGTCTGTCTATGCTTCTGTGCTCACATTTTGTTATTATCTTACAAAAAATACAATGTTTTTGTTTTCATTTTTATTTTACTTTTATTTTTATAATATTTTTTGTAATCTTATCATAACTTAGGGTGTTGAGTGTAGTCACTTATTGAATTTATTATAGGTATTAAATAATTGAGATATTTTCTAAATTGATTTTGAATTGCAAGTGGTTTTAGTGGGATTTAATTGCTCTTTGGAGAGTTAAGTTGTCTCTTGTTTTTTTATTCAAACCTCACGGGAGCAATATAACATACTACTGTCGGCAAATGCCGGTAAAAAACATATCTTAGTTGATTGTGGCATTGTTGTTGGGTCTTAGGTTAGCACATGATATTTGTGGGAAATTTCATTTCAGGTATGCCGTATTGAAATAAAATGTTGACAACATTTTCTATAGAAATAAAATTTTGACAAAAGGTTCTATAGAATTAAAATTTTGACAAAATTTTCTATAGTAATAAAATTTTGAGAAAATTTTCTATAGAAATAAAATGTTGATAAAATTTTCTATAGAAATAAAATTTTGACAAAATTTTCTATAGAAATAAAATTTTGACAAAATTTTCTATAGAAATAAAGTTTTAATAAAATTTTCTATAGTAATAAAATTTTGACAAAAGTTTCTATAGAAATAAAATGTTGATAAAATTTTGTATAGAAATAAAATTTTGACAAAATTATTTTTAGAAATACAATTTTAAGAAAATTTTTTATAGAAATAAAATTTTGAGAAAATTTTCTATAGAAATAAAATTTTTACAAAATTTTCTATAGAAATAAAATTTTGAGAAAATTTTCTATAGAAATAAAATTTTGCCAAAATTTTCTAGAGAAATAAAATTTTGAGAAAAATTTCTATAAAAATAAAAATTTTGACAAAATTTTCTATAGAAATACAATTTTGTCAAAATTTTCTATAGAAATAAAATTTTTTCAAAATTTTCTATAGAAATAATATTTTGACAAATGTTTCTATAGAAATAAAATTTTGAGCACATTTTCTATAGAAATAAAATTAAAAAAATGTTCTATAGAAATAAAGTTTTGAGAAAATTTTCTATAGAAATAAAATTTTGACAAAATTTTTTATAGAAACAAAATTTTGAAAAATTTTTCTATAGAAATAAAATTTTGACAAAATTTTTTATAGAAATTTTTTATATTACAAAAATTTCTATAGAAATAAAATTTTGACAAAATTTTCTACAGAAATAAAATGTTGTCAAAATTTTCTATAGCAATAAAATTTTGAGAAAATTGTCTATAGGAATAAAATTTTTACAAAATTGTCTATAGAAATAAAATTTTCAGAAAATTTTCTTTAGAAATAAAATTGTGATAAAATTTTCATTTTAAGGAAATTTCCCATAGGAATAAAATTTTTACAAAATTTTCTATAGAAATAAAATTTTGGCAAAATTTTCTAGAGAAATAAAATTTGGACAAAATTTTCTAGAGAAATAAAATTTGGACAAAATTTTCTATAGAAATAAAATTTTGAGAAAATGAAATAAAATTTTGAGAAAATTTTTTATAAAAATCAAATGTTGACAAAATTTTCTAGAGAAATAACATTTTTAAATAATTTTGTATTGAAATAAAATTTTCTATAGAAATAAAATTTGCACAAAATTTTCTATAGAAATAAAAAATTGAGAAAATTGCAACAGATAAAGTAGACGAGAGCAGTGATGCTCTATTATAATAAAAATTGTTTGGTGTGATCATTGTCTCATATATCAAATTGCATCTGAAGAAGCAATTCAGTCAAATTGCGAAATATTAGGAGCGATGAATTAAAAATAAATAAAGGATAACTAAGATCTCAAACTTAATAAAACTATTGACATTTATTGAAAAGAAAAAGATCGAATAAAAAACCAAAAGCCAAAAAAAAAAAAATTCTATAGAAATAAAGTTTTGAGAAAATTTTCTATAGAAATAAAATTTTGAGAAAGTTTTCTATAGAAATAAAATTTTTTGAAAAGTTTTGACAAAATTTCTATAGAAATAAACTTTTGAAAAAATTGTCTGTGGAAATAAAATTTTGAGAAAATTTTCTGTGGAAATAAAATTTTGAGAAAATTTTCTATAGAAATAAAATTTTGAGAAAATGTTCTACAGAAATAAAATTGTGCCAAATTTTCTATAGAAATAAAATTTTGAAAAAATTGTCTATAGGAATAAAATTTTTACAAAATTTTCTATAGAAATACAATTTTGAGAAAATTTTCTATAGAAATAATATTTTAACAAAAGTTTCTATAGAAATAAAACTTTGGCAAAATTTTCTATAGAAATAAAAAAAGAAAATGTTGACAAACTTTTCTACAGAAATAAAATTTGGACAAAATTTTCTATGTAAATAAAATTTTGAAAAAATGTTTTATAGAAATAAAATTTAGATATAATTTTCAATAGAAATAAAATTTACATAGAATTTTCAATAGATATAAAATTTTGACAAAATTTTCTGTAGAAATACAATTTTGAGAAAATTATCTATAAAATTAAAAATTTGACCAAATTTTCTATAGAAATAATATTTTGACAAATGTTTCTATAGAAATAAAATTTTAACAAAAGTTTCTATAGAAATAAAATTTTGAGAAAACTTTCTATAGAAATCAAATGTTGACAACATTTTCTAGAGAAATAAAATTTTGACATAATTTTATATAGAAATAAAATTTTGAAAAAATTTTCTATAGCAATAAAATTTTGACAAAATTTTTTATTGAAATAAAATTTTGAAAAAAAAATTCTATAGCAATAAAATTTTGCAAAAATTTTCTATAGAAATAAAAAATTGAGAAAATTGCAACAGATAAAGCAGACGAGAGCAGTGATGCTCTATTATAATAAAAATTGTTTTGTGTGATCATTGTCTCATATATCAAATTGCATCTGAAGAAGCAATTCAGTCAAATTGCGAAATATTAGGAACGATGAATTAAAAATAAATAAAGGATAACTAAGATCTCAAGCTTAATAAAACTATTGACATTTATTGGAAAGAAAAAGATCGAATAAAAAACCAAAAGCCAAAAAAAAAAGATCTATAGAAATAAAGTTTTGAGAAAATATTTTATAGAAATAAAATTTTGAGAAAATTTCTATAGAAATAAACTTTTGAAAAAATTGTCTGTGGAAATAAAATTTTGGGAAAATTTTCTGTAGAAATAAAAATTTGAGAAAATTTTCTGTAAAAATAAAATTTTGAGAAAATTTTCTATAGAAATAAAATTTTGTCAAAATTTTCTATAGAAATAAAATTTTGTCAAAATTTTCTATAGAAATAAAATTTTGTCAAAATTTTCTATAGAAATAAAATTTTGAAAAAATTGTCTATAGGAATAAAATTTTTACAAAATTTTCTATAGGAATAAAATTTTTACAAAATTTTCTATAGAAATACAATTTTGACAAACATTTATATAGAAATAAAATTGGAACAAAATTTTCTACAGAAATAAAATTTTGACAAAATTTTCTATAGAACTAAAATTTTGACAAAATTTTCTATAAAAATAATATTGTGACAAAATTTTCAATAGAAATAAAATTTTGACAAAATTGTCTATAGAAATACAATTTTGAGAAAATTATCTATAGAAATAATATATATAGAAAGTTTCTATAGAAATAAAAAATAGAAAATAAAAAATAGAAATTTTCTATAGAAATAAAATGTTGATAAAATTTTCTACAGAAATAAAATGTTGACAAAATTTTCTATATAAATAAAATTTGGACAAAATTTTCTATGTAAATAAACTTTTGAAAAAATGTTCTATAGAAATAAAATTTAGAAATAATTTTCAATAGAAATAAAATTTTGACAAAATATTCTGTAGAAATAATATTTTGACAAAAGTTTCTATAGAAATAAAATTTTGAGAACATTTTCTATAGAATTAAAATTAAAAAAAAAAAAATGTTCTATAGAAATAAAATTTTGAGAAAATTTTCTATAGAAATAAAATTTTGACAATATACAAATAATTTGTTTTATAATTTTTTAATAATATTTTTTTGATGAATTGGATAGCCACTATGTTGACAAAATGATGTATGAAAAAACGATATTTAGCTTAAAGTGAACACACATCAGGATGGAAAACGTACTTAAATTTTAGAAAATTTTAACTAAACTATATACAGATGCCAATATCATAAATAAAAATAAATATTTTTCGACAAATTCAAGAAAAATTTTTAGACACAATAACATTTTTTTCACTTGTTAGAGAAAATTTGGTAGTTTGAAGGAAAAAAATTGGAGTTCAAAATTTCCAAAAATGTTTTTAGCTCCATACGAGATTTAAGGTGGGCCAATTTGTGGTAAAATTTAAAATTAAAAAAATGAATAATTTTGTAAATTTATGCTTCATTTGTGTACAATTTTCCCCTTTTTTACTTCACTATACTAAATTTAAGGCAAGGAAAAATTATTAATGTCAAGGAAACTTTCTCATATTGGAGAAAGTTTAACAAAAACATAATATTTCCATGAACTAAAGTAGAGTAGAATTGTGTCCTAGCGGTTTCTATTTTTTCGGAGTGCACTATGTGGACGAAATTATGTACGAAATATGATTTTTTGCTCAAATTCAGGTATTTGCGCTCACTTAAGTAAAGACGATTACTTTTAGGAAACAACATTTTTATTTCTAGTTTGACAAATATGCCAGTGTGAACTTGATAACACTTCAAATAAAAACTACCCTGTAGTTATAATCACTAACTTAATGATTTTTCAGAAACGACCGCTTCATATATATGTGATATAAAAAATGCACTTGACCTTCACCTTCATAACCCTGATATGGGTCATCCTTTGATATGATGTGAACACCAACAAATTTTGAACTTACACGCACAGCTATGACACTAAACTTTCCTAAAGTATTTTTATTTTGCGTCTATGTTCGTCTTATATTCCACGGTTATCAATTACAAATGCCATACTATTTTTTTGCGATATTGAAAACTGAACATATTTTTTACATGTAATTTCTTTTTGATTTGATTAATGCGTTGGCGTTGTATCGAATATATCAGAGAACAAAGCCTCAATGTAACTGAATGAATAATTTTTTTAATAAAAAACCAACAACAAAATTGCTTTTGTTGTTGTGGTTTTTTGTATTGTATTTAATTTACGCCTTTTCACCAAGCTCATTCAATCGTTAGCGCGTAGTAGGAACAAGAGAAGGAAATGTGTTAATTTCTCTTAAAAACTAATTGGAAAATGTTTACTTTAAATATTTACACTCAAAGAAATATTGTTTCGAAATTTTATTAATGTTGAAAAATGAAACAATATGTTGTTAAAATAAATACACTCAAAGAAATATTATTGATTGCAGTTGAAAAATGTATTGGTGAAAAACTGTAAATGTTCGGAATAACTCACATGAACCTCTAAAATGATCTGCAATCTCTTCTTTCCATCTTTATTTTATTTTATTTTATTTAGCGAATTTTATATCTTCCCTTTCATTAGTTTTAAAGTTTATGATCATTTGTACCTGGAACAAAAGTTGCTTATCAACATGTTGCTGTAGTTTAGCAACATGCTATGATTTTTACAAAACCAATATACAGAGTAAATTCTTGTTTTAACAAATTTATCCATTTAGAACAGCCATTAACTATATTAAATACGGCATCCTTTGTTTTATTGATTCATCATTATATTGTTTACAAGACACCGAAAGCATTTACGTCTTATTTAAAAAGAAAATGATTCGTGATGGAGTCCAACCCAATGGAAAATTGCCTGGAATGATGACCGATACGATTGAAATTTGCACCTCCAAGAAGCTCCGCAAACCAAATATGGGGATCGGTTTATATGGGAGCTATATATTGTTATAAGCCGATATTGACCAATTTATTCTTTATTTTATTCAATTAATTACGTTCAATTACTTTTTTAACTGACTTGGTGTTTTTAGTTTGATTAAAAAATTGATTGTTTGAAATAAATTTTTAGTTATTTTTTTTATTTACTTAGTCTTCCGAGTTTGATTAAAAAAATTGTATTATTATTAATTAAAATTAATTTTTTAATTAAAAATTGTCAAATTTTCAATCATTGACTTATTTAACTTAATGTTTCCATTTTGATTAAAAAGATTATTGTATCAATTACTTTATTAATTGAAAATGTTTTTAACTCCAATTAACTTTTTAATTGGAAATATGGTTGTTAGAGGCCATATACCAACCACGGTTGCCACAGTTGGTAAAATTCTACAAAAAATGACATATTTTTTTACTGTTCGGTAGATTGGTAGAATTCGTGATATTTCGGTAGATTTTGCAAATTATTCCAAAATTTTGACAAAATTTTCTATGGAAATAAAATTTTGACAAAAATTTTCTATAGAAATAAAATTTTGACAAAATGTTCTATAGAAATAAAATTTTGACAAAATTTTCTAAAGAAATAAAATGTTGACAAAATGTTCTATAAAAATAAATTTTGACAAGATTTTCTATAGAAATAACTTTTTGATAAAAATTTTCTGTACAAATAAAATTTTGACAAAATTTTCTATAGAAATAAAATGTTGACAAAATGTTCTATAGAAATAAAATATTGACACAATTTTCTATAGAAATAAAATTTGGACAAAATTTTCTATGGAAATAAAATTTTGACAAAATTTTTTATAGAAATAAAATTTTGACAAAATGTTCTATAGAAATAAAATTTAGACAAAATTTTCAGAAAAAAAAATTTGATAAAAATTTTCTATAGAAATAAAATTTTGATAAAAATTTTCTATAGAAATAAAATGTTGACAAAATTTTCTATAGAAATAAAATTTTGATACAAATTTTCTGTGAAAATAAAATTTTGCAAAATTTTTTATAGAAATAGAATTTCGATAAAATTTTCTATAGAAATAAAAATTTTACAAAATTTTCTATAGAAATAAAAATTTGACAAAATTTCCTGTAGAAATATAAATTTGACAAAATTTTCTATAAAAACAAAATTTTGATAAAAAATTTATTTAGAAATAAAATTTTGACAAAATAAAATTTTGACAAAATTTTCTATAGAAATAAAATTTTGCAAAATTTTTTAAAGAAATAAAATTTTGACAACATTTTCTATAGAAATAAAACTTTGATAAAATTTTCTATAGAAATAAAAATTTGACAAAATTTTCTATAGAAATAAAAAATTGACAAAATTTCCTGTAGAAATATAAATTTGACAAAATTTTCTATAGAAATAAAATTTTGACAAAATTTTCTATAGAAATAAAATGTTGACAAAATGGTCTATAAAAATAAAATTTTGACAAGATTTTCTATAGAAGTAACATTTTGATAAAATTTTCTATAGAAATAAAAATTTTACAAAATTTTCTATAGAAATAAAAAATTGACAAAATTTCCTGTAGAAATATAAATTTGACAAAATGTTCTATAGAAATAAAATTTTGACAAAATTTTCTATAGAAATAAAATGTTGACAAAATGTTCTATAAAAATAAAATTTTGGCAAGATTTTCTATAGAAATAACATTTTGATAAAAATTTTCTGTACAAATAAAATTTTGACAAAATTTTCTATAGAAAGAAAATTTTGACTAAATTTTTCAAAGAAATAAAATTTTGACAAAATTTTCTATAGAAATAAAGTTTTAATAAAATTTTCTGTAGTAATAAAATTTTGACAAAAGTTTCTATAGAAATAAAATGTTGATAAATTTTTCTATACAAATTAAATTTTGGGGAAAGTTTCCATAGAAGTAAAATTTGGACAAAATTTTCTATAGAAATAAAATTTTGACAAAATTTTCTATACAATTAAAATTTTAACAAGAATTTTAAAATTTTAAAATTTAACAAGAAGAAAATTTTCTATAGAATTAAAATTTTTACAAAATTTTCTATAGAAATAAAATTTTGTTGTTGGTGTTTTTTTATTTCCGCTTAAAACCATGCATTGACTAAACTACAAGTGTAGCTTAACTAACAGAGAAAAAGAATGTTTGTCAAATTTATTTGGGCAAAGCCCTATAGACTGCAAGATGGTTGGATGGACGCACGTTTCGGAATTACCACATTCCTCATCAGCATCCTCTACTTGCAGCAAAACTATCAACCAATTATCAGAATGACAAAATTTTCTATAGAAATAAAATTTTGATAAAAATTTTTTATAAAAATAAAATTTTTGACAAAATTTTCTATAGAAATAAAAGTTTGACAAAATTTTCTATAGAAATAAAATTTTGACAAAATTTTCTATAGAAATAAAATTTTGACAAAATTTTCTACAGAAATAAAATTTTGATAAAAATTTTCTTTAGAAATAATATTTTGACAAAATATTCTACAGAAATAAAAATTTGACAAAATTTTCTATAGAAATAAAATTTTGTCAAAATTTTCTAGAGAAATAAAATTTTGACAAAATGTTTTATGGAAATAAAATGTTGACAAAATTTTCTATAGAAATAAAATTTTGACAAAATTTTCTATAAAAATAAAATTTTGACAAAATAAATAAAATTTTGATAAAATTTTCTATAGAAATAAGAATTTGACAAAATTTTCTATAGAAATAAAATTTTGACAAAATTTTCTATAGAAATAAAATTTTGACAAAATTTTCTATAGAAATAAAATTTTGACAAAATTTGCTATAGAAATAAAATTTTGACAAAATTTTCTATAGAAATAAAAAGTTGACAAAATTTTCTATAGAAATAAAATTTTAACAAAATTTTCTATAGAAATAAACGTTTGATAAAAATTTTTTGTACAAATAAAATTTTGACAAAATTTTCTATAGAAATAAAATTTTGTCAAAATTTCCTATAGAAATAAAAATTTGACAAAATTTTCTATAGAAATAAAATTTTGACAAAATTTTCTATAGAAATAAAATTTTGAAAAAAATTTTCTATAAAAACGAAATTTTGACAAAATTTTCTATAAAAACGAAATTTTGACAAAAAATATCGTTAGAAATAAAATTTTGACAAAATTTTCTATAGAAATAAATTTTTGCAAAATTTTTTATAGAAATAAAAATTTGACAAAATTTTCTATAGAAATAAAATTTTGTCAACATTTTCTAGAAAAATAACATTTTCACAAAATTTTCTACAGAAAAAAATTTTGCTGAAAATTTTCTTTAGAAATAAAATGTTGCCAACATTTTCTATAGAAACAAAATTTTGACAAAATAAAATTTTTTTTGGTAGTTTTTCGGTAAAATTTTCTTAAAAGATTGGTAGAATATTTTGGGCTCACGTGGCATCCATTTTATAGATTTTGATAGCAAAGTTTTCGAAAAATTGGCTTAATGAAAACCTTTTGTTTTCTTAGGTCAGTTTCTTTTTACCCATCTACTCTTAAATGTTTCACAATGATTATGTGTATGGAGAAGTTGTGGGTTGAATCTCATCTTATCCCATTAATGTGGTATCTATGACATCTTAACTCTTTCTTTAGATAGTGGAGTTATATTTTAACACTAGATCTTTCACCCTTGATGGAATTGTGCTATTTTTATGCTGATGGTAAATGAAAACCAGTCCATTTCTCCGGTAAATGACATGGATAGGCTGGATATCAAATTAATGTTAATGGAAAATTAACGCAGGCCGGCGTATGGTCTGAGCACGTGAATCAAAAACTGGATTGCAATGCGTATGCCAATGAACGCATTAGTAGCTATCGTTCTATTTTTATTTTATAGACTAAATTGGTTGGATTATTATCAGTCTTATTTGGAATAACATAAAACATAGTTCGAAACGGAAGATTAAGGATAAAAAATATAATAAAAATTCTATTTTACAAGTTGAAAGTGAAAGAGGCGGTCGAAATTGATTTCAACATGAAAATTGTGTATGTTTAATATTTGCTATTAAAAATAAAAGTTTTCAATGTTCAAATAATTAAAAAGATATATGTATATATGCGTGAAAGTGTAGATGAAACAAATTGTGTGAAAAATTATATAATGAATTGTTCAAAAATTCTTGAGAATTTTACGGAAAACATCTTATGCTTCAGTTAGAATTGAACTTTTTTGAACGGCCAGAGAAATTTGTACGCACGTTTGATTCATAAAATTTTTGAGACATACTTGGAATAATGAAAATTTTATTAAGCTGAGGAAATTTTCCAAAAAAAATTTAAAAATGTGCATATTTTTTGCAATAAACATAAGTAATTTTTTGCATCAGTTTAACAAAAGACATTTTTTTCTGATTGTATACCTGTCGATCCAATTTTTTTCGACTATAAATTTCCTCGGATTTCCCTAAAACGCTGCTCTGATTTGCCTAGCAGTTACGTTGGTTGTTCTCGTTAAAACAATTGTTGATGATAGTCATTGAAGGAGAAGAGTCATTGCAGTTTAATCGTCCGTTTGCCAATACGAGATCGTGACTTTTGGTCACTACATCCTCTGTGGTAGGTCTTATGAACGGCTACCAATGGTAGCCGGTGAAAGAGAAAAGTTACGATATGCAGCATATAAACACCCTTTGGATTCATTCTTCGAATCAATCTAGGTCGAAACCTTAGTATTAGAATTGGAGGGTGAAACCTTAATTATTGAACTACTGTCCAAATCCTCATTGATTGAACTGCGGACCGAAGTTTGAGTGTTTAAACTGCAGCCCTTAACTTCATTGATCTAATTGCAAACCGGAGTCTGAGTATTTGAACCTGAGTATGAAACCATAGTGATAGTACAGAAGACCGAAAAGTGCTTCAACTGAAGGACGAAACCATAGGGATTGAATTGCACACTGAATCTTCGGTGTTTGAACTGTAAGATGAATTCTCAATGGAGGCCAAACCTAAAGCTTACTAATCGAACTGCAGACCAAAGTCTCAGTAGTTGAACTGCAGGATCAAACCTTAGTGATAGAAACGAAGACCTCAGTGATTAAGTTATTCACTGAAACTTCAATGAACTAAGAAATGAAGACTTCGCATTTAACTGTAGGCCAAACATCACTGATTGAACTGAAGATCGCGATGTGAATATTTGAACTCCATCTCGTAGATTGAAATGCAAACCGAAGTCTGAGTGACCGATGTCTCAACGTTTAAAATGCAGGACCAAACCTGAGTGATTAAGTTATTCACCGAAACATCAGTGTTTGAAGCGCGGAATGAAGTCTTCGCATTTAACTGTAGGCCAAACATCGCTGATTAAATTGAAGATCGCGATCTGAGTATTTGAACTCCATCATTGATTGAAATGCAGATCGAAGTATCAGTTTTGTAAGTTGAAGGACTTTCCCTTTGAACTGCAAACTGAAATTTCAGTGATTGACCTGCAGACGATGTTATCAGTGTTTGAACTGCAGACGTTGTTATCAGAGTTTGAACTGCAAGGCCAAACATCGCTTATTAAATTGAAGATCGCGGTCTAAGTATTTGAACTCCATCATTGATTGAAATGCAGGTCGAAATATCAGTTTTGCAAGTTGAAGGATTTTCCCTTTGAACTGCAAATCCAAATTTCAGTTTTCGAACTACAGGCCAAAATTCAGTGATTGAACTGCAGACGATGTTATCAGTGTTTGAACTGCAAGGCCAAACTGTAGGCCAAACATCGCTTATTAAATTGAAGATCGCGGTCTAAGTATTTGAACTCCATCATTGATTGAAATGCAGGTCGAAATATCAGTTTTGCAAGTTGAAGGATTTTCCCTTTGAACTGCAAACCCAAATTTCAGTTTTCGAACTACAGGCCAAAATTCAGTGACTGAACTGCAGACGATGTTATCAGTGTTTGAGCTGCAGGGCGAAAGCACACTAATAAAACGGCCGAAAGACCGAAATCTCAGAGCTTATAGTGAAAGATGAAACCTCAGTATTTGAATCTCTCCAACTTCAGTGTTTGAATTGTGGAATAAAGTCTCAGTGTTTAAACTGTGGGTCAAACATCACTGATTGAACTGAAGATCGCGGTCTGAGTATTTGAACTCCATCATCAGAAATCTCATTGATCGAAATGCAAACCGATGTCTGAGTGACCGATGTCTCAGTGTTTAAACTGAAAGATAAAACCTCAGTGGTTGAGATACACATTGAAACTTCAGTGTTTGAACTCTTGAATGAAGTTTCACTATTTGAATTTCAGAGATTGAACTGAAACTTGCGATTGATCAGCACTAACTAAGTGTTTGATCAGCATTTTGAAATCCCATTGATCGAAATTCAGACAGTGATTGAATTTGTTGGAAAAAGTCTTAGTGACCTCAGGCCGGAGTCTTAGTTTGTGAGTTATGAGATAAAACCTCACCGATTGAACTGCAGGACAAAATTTTAGTTTTCGAACTGCATACCAAAATTCAGTGACTGAACTGCAGTCCCAAATCTCATTGAACGAACTGCAGATCAAAGTATCAATGTTTGACTTGCAGAGCTGAACTACAGTGATAGAGCATAAAACCGAAGCCTCAATGTATGAAGTGGTGGATAAAACCGTACCACGAAACTGTGCTTGAAGAGAATATCGTGATGTGGGTGTTGATATGCAGCCCAAAATCTTATTGATCGAGTGCAGACAGAAGACGCAAGGTTTCAACTTGAGGGCGAAGCCTTACTGTTTGAATTGCTTGATTCAACTGCAGACCAAAGTGTCAATGTTTGAACTACCGCACTAATCCTCAGTGATCGACCTGCATATCGAAGTCTAGGTGATTGAACAGCAGGACGAAACTTCAGTGATAGAACAGAAGGCCCAAATTGTTTGAAGAGTAAGAAGAAACCGTAGTGATTGAATTGTACAATGAAACTGCAGAGTTTAAACTGTGGAATAAAGTCGCAATGTTGAACTGGTGGCCAATCCTTATCCGCATTGATCGAACTGCAGGCCGAAGTCTCAGTGTTGTAACTGCAGAACGAAACCTCAGTGATAGAACAGCGATTGAACTGTAGATCGCGGTCTGAAGGAACTCCGTCATCAGAAATCTCATCGAATACCGAAGTTTCAGTGTTCCAACTTGAGTGCAACACTTCAGTGATTGAATTGTCGGCAGAAAGCTCTGTGACCTCAGTCCGAAACCTTAGTTTTTGAAATGAACGATGCAACCTCAAATATTAAACTGAAGAACGAAGTTTAAGGGGTTGAATTCGAGGGAAAATCTTTGCAATTAAAAAATCTAACTAGACGCAGAAACTTCCGTGGTAGAACTGGAAATTAAGAATTAATTCCAATCAATGAGATTTCGGCTTCACGTTTTGAGATTTCGGGCCAGAACATGAAGCCGAAATCTCATTGATCGGAATGCAGACCTAAGTCTCGATATTTCATTTTGAAGGCGAAACCCAGTGATTGCAGAACGAAGTTTCAGAAAACCCAAATTGTTTGAAGAGGAAGAAGAAACCATAGTGATTGAATTTTACAATGAAACCGCAGAGTTTAAACTGTGGAATAAAGTCGCAATGTTGAACTGGTGGCCAATCCTAAACCATATTGATCGAACTGCAGGCCGAAGTCTCAGTGTTGTAACTGCAGAACGAAACCTCAGTGATACAACAGCGATTGAACTATAGATCGCGGTCTGAAGGAACTCCGTCATCAGAAATCTCATCGAACACCGAAGTTTCAGTGTTCCAACTTGAGTGCAACACTTCAGTGATTGAATTGTCGGCAGAAAGCTCTGTGACCTCAGTCCGAAACCTTAGTTTTTGAAGTGAAGGATGCAACTTCAAACATTAAACTGAAGAACGAAGTTTCAGGGATTGAATTGGAGGGAAAATCTTTGCCATTAAAAAATCTAACTAGACGCAGAAACTTCCGTGGTAGAACTGGAAATTAAGAATTAATTCCAATCAATGAGATTTCGGCTTCACGTTCTGAAATTTCGGCCCAAAACGTGAAGCCGAAATCTCATTGATCGGAATGCAGACCGATATTTCATTTTGAAGGCGAAACCTCAGTGATTGCAGAACGAAGTTTCAGTGTTTCAACTGGGAGAGCCAGCCTTGCATACAAAAGGTCATGGGCTCGATTCCTGCTTCGATCGAACATCAAAAAGTTTTTCAGCGGTAGATTATCCCACCTCAGTAATGATGGTGACATTTCTGAGTGTTTCCAAGTTTCTCTAAGTGTTTCCAAGTTTCTGCAATGTGGAACGCTATTCAGACTCGGCTATAAAAAGGAGGTCCCTTGTCATTGAGCTTAACATGGAATCGGGCAGCACTCAGTGATAAGAGAGAAGTTCACCACTGTGGTATCACAATGGAGTGAATAGTCTAAGTGAGCCTGACACATCGGGCTGCTACCTAACCTAACATAACCTAACTGGGGAGAAACCTCCGCAATTAACAAATCTTTGTATTTGAACTCATACGCAAAGATTTATTTGTCTAATTTTTCTAATTTTCAGATTATTATCTCTGTTCTGTGTTTTGACATTACCAGTTATCATTACGGCCTTAGAATCCTACGATTCTCATGGAGTAGAGGTAAATTTAACAGACTGGAGAGAACATAGACGTAAAAAGCGTTTCATATTATTCGAGAACTCGGGAGTTGTAAAGGTAAATATTTGACTTTGGCAGAATCACATTTCTTTGTTTATATATTCAGTTTTTCTCTTCCAGTTTGTGGCCGGCATTACATACCCAGTAGATCTACAAGATAAACGTCCTTGGCGTCAATTGGTAACCACATATAATCTTCAATATCAGTATGGTTTGCCATCACAACCTCTATATTGGTGGGATAAATGGGATCGTCGGAATCTTCCGCCGAATGATGGATCCAATTTAGGACCTATAGCTGAGCCACCTACCATGCATACCGATGAGGCACAGGAATTTCTGTATGCATTTGCCGAAAGTCTTATGGATCGTAAAAATATGAATGGTCGTCAATGTCTACAAAAGGCTATATGTGAAAATGCCCAAATTCATGTCCATCAGGGTTTATATGCAGAGTTATTGCATAGATTTTTGAGGTAAAGTATTGACATATTTTAGAGTTTTTATTGGGCTGTAACCAAAGATCGCAGAGACACAAAGATTTATTGGAACAAAAAACAATAACAGTAATGATAAATGAAGGTTAGGTTAGGTTAGGTTATGTGGCAGCCCGATGTATCAGGCTCACTTAGACTATTCAGTCCATTGTGATACCACAGTGGTGAACTTCTCTCTTATCACTGAGTGCTGCCCGATTCCATGTTAAGCTCAATGACAAGGGACCTCCTTTTTATAGCCGAGTCCGAACGGCGTTCCACCTTGCAGTGAAACCACTTAGAGAAGTTTTGAAACCCTCAGAAATGTCACCAGCATTACTGAGGTGGGATAATCCACCGCTGAAAAACTTTTTGGTGTTCGGTCGTAGCAGGAATCGAACCCACGACCTTGTGTATACAAGGCGGGCATGCTAACCATTGCACTACGGTGGCTCCTAATGATAAATGAAACAGTTTTGTATTCTCCGTTGCTGTTTATGACCACCTCATACCATTTGATCAGTTTGTTGATGCCGTTTTGTCAAAAATCGACCGGTATGGTGTGGAGAAGTTTTTGAGCCAGATTTTAAGGTTTAAGGTCGTATATCAAATCAAGAATCAAATCAATTCGGAAACCTTATTGTATGGTGAAACCTCATTTATTGAACCTCAGATCGAAATCTGGGTGTTTAAACTGCAGACCGAAGTCTGGGCATTTAAACTGCAACCCTAAGCCCCATAGATCGAACTGCAGACCGAAATCTGAGTGTTTAAGCTGCAGGTCGAAACCTGATAGAAGACCGAATTCTCAGGATGCACCGTAACGATTGTGTTTTACACAGAAGCTTCAGAAAATAGTGACAATCAATATGTACAAGATCCGGAGAGTACGGTGGATGCTGAAGAACATCCAGACCCTCCATTCCAGATCTTGGAACAGCATTGAATTTCAAATAATACATTTACGCGTATGAACTTTAAATTCAGGATTAATTAGCTCCAATAATCTCCACCACTTTGCGGGATGAATTCCAAAGACCGCTCTTCCCCTTTTCGAACTTACAGCAACTCTTCTTCTCTCACACTATTCTCCATGACCCGAAATCTCAGTGATTATATTAAAAAATGAAGTCCCAGAATCAGTTATATCAGCTCATCAGTTAACAGGTTGGCTGATAAGTCCCCGGTCTGACACATAGATGGCGTCGCTAGTATTAAATGCATATTATTTTTATATAGTACAAACCTTCAAATGATTCGTGTCAAAATTTGACGTCTGTAAGTCAATTAGTTTGTGATATAGAGCGTCTTTTGTGAAGCAACTTTTGTTATTGTGAAAAAATGGAAAAAAGGCATTTCGTGTTTTGATAAAATACTGTTTTCTGAAGGGGAAAAATACGGTGGAAGCAAAAACTTGGCTTGATAATGAGTTTCCGGACTGTGCCCCAGGGAAATCAACAATAATTGATTGGTATGCAAAATTCAAGCGTGGTGAAATGAGCATGGAGGACGGTGAACGCAGTGGACACCCGAAAGAGGTGGTTACCGACGAAAACATCAAAAAAATCCACAAAATGATTTTGAATGACCGTAAAATGAAGTTGATCGAAATAGCAGAGGCCTTAAAGATATCATAGGAACGTGTTGGTCATATCATTCATCAGTATTTGGATATGCGGAAGCTCTGTGCAAAATGGGTGCCGCGCGAGCTCACATTTGACCAAAAACAACAACGTGTTGGTGATTCTGAGCGGTGTTTGCAGCTGTTATCTCGTAATACACCCGAGTTTTTCCGTCGATATGTGACAATGGATGAAACATGGCTCCATCACTACACTCCTGAGTCCAATCGACAGTCGGCTGAGTGGACAGCGACCGGTGAACCGTCTCCGAAGCGTTGAAAGACTCAAAAGTCTTCTGGCAAAGTAATGGCCTCTGCTTTTTGGGATGCGCATGGAATAATTTTTATCGATTATCTTGAAAACGGAAAAACCATCAACAGTGACTATTATATGGCGTTATTGGAGCGTTTGAAGGTCAAAATCGCTGCAAAACGGCCCCATATGAAGAAGAAAAAAGTATTGTTCCACCAAGACAACGCACCGTGCCACAAGTCATTGAGAACGATGGCAAAAATTCACGAATTGGGCTTCGAATTGCTTCCCCACCCACCGTATTCTCCAGATCTGGCCCCCAACGACTTTTTCTTGTTCTCAGACCTCAAAAGGATGCTCGCAGGGAAAAAATTTGGCTCCAATGAAGAGATGATCGCCGAAACTGAGGCCTATTTTGAGGCAAAACCGAAGGAGTACGACCAAAATGGTATCGAAAAATTTGAATGTCGCTAAATCGTTGTATTGCTCTTGAAGGGAACTATGTTGTATAATAAAAACGAATTTTGACAAAAAAATGTGTTTTTCTTTGTTAGACCGGGGACTTATCAGCCAACCTGTTAAATATGGAATGTCGAAAGGCGAGCGGGGCCGACTATATTATACCCTGCATCACTTTTTAGATCCCCATTTTTAGGCAACTTCACAAAAGCGTATTTATGATTTTCCGGTCGATAGATATGTATTAAAATCAATTTTTGAATCAATTTTACAAGTTTTCGACTTGACTACAGTATTAATTGTTCTCCTTGTGCATAATTTCAAGCAAATTATCTGGCTTCTCTGGCTTCTGGGATCATATAAGTGCATATCGGGCAAAAGATATATATGGAAGCTACATCTAAATCTGAACCGATTTCAATAGGGTTCTATTCTGAACCAAAACAGAAACTTGTGCCAAATTGGAAGTTCTATTTGGGTTCTATTCTGAACCAAAACAGAAACTTGTGTCAAATTTGAAGTCGATTGGACTAAAACTGCGACTTGGACTTTGATCACAAAAATGTGTGCTATATCAACTCAGAGAACCGCCCTGAGCAATATTGCCAAAGACACCGTATGTCTATCTCGTCTCCATCTGGGTGTTGCAAACATATGCACTAACTTATAATACCCTGTTCAACAGTGAGGCTCACGGTATAAAAATAGTTCATCCAAAATCCCTTCGTTGTTATAAATGAGGGGTTTTTACCGAGAATATACTCCAAAAGAAAACATATTTAAAACAAGTATATACAGCACTAAGTTCGGCCGGGCCGAATCTTAAATACCCACCACCATGAACCAAATATTAGGGGTTCTTTTGAAATTTCAGGAGGGTTTGAGGACTTGAGGACACTTCCCGAAGATAAATTTAAAGATTTCACCTATGAGGACTATATCAGATTCTGGATTTATAAGAACCATTTTGTTTGAGTTTTAGAGGAATCATCAACATCTCTTGTGAGTGTGCAAGAAAACTATAAAATAATGTCTTGATTTTAAATCTTAAATCTGTAGAAGTAAAATCTGGAAATTTTACATTGAGTTTCAAGCAATTTTCATGATCAGTGCGCCTTCTACACCCTCAAGAAGTGAAGTCGGTCTATATGGAGGCATTACCAAATGGGCCGATAAAAACTTAATCCGATACACGTTTTTGTGAGCCTAAAATACCAGAATATTTACAATTTCAGGCAAATCAGATAAAAACTACGGTTTCTAGAAACCCAAGGAGTTAAATCGGGAGATCGTTCTTATGGGCGCTATACTAAAATATGGACCGATACTCACCGTTTTCGGCACACCTCTTTATGACCCGAAAATACCTCTAGATTTCCAATTTCATGCAAATAGGATAAAAACTTCGGATTCTAGAAGCCCAAGAAGTAAAATCGGGAAATC
Source organism: Haematobia irritans (assembly GCF_050003625.1). NCBI lineage: Eukaryota > Metazoa > Arthropoda > Insecta > Diptera > Muscidae > Haematobia > Haematobia irritans. The sequence goes on along the minus strand of NC_134401.1, from coordinate 38,342,929 downwards.
GGTCTATATGGGGGCTACACCAAAATATGGCCCGATACTCCTAAAATACCTCTAGATTTCCAATTTCAGACAAATTGGATAAAAACTACGGTTTCTATAAGCCCAAGACCCCAAATCGGGAGATCGCTCTATATGGGGGCTATACCAAAATATGGACGGATACTCACAATTTTTGGCACACGTATTTGTGGTCCTACAATACCTCTAGATTTCCAATTTCAGGTAAATTGAATAAAAACTGCGGTTTCTATAAGCCCAAGAAGTAAAATCGGGAGATCGGTCTATATGGGGACTATACCAAAACATGGACCGATACTCACAATTTTTGGCACACCTCTTTATGGTCATAAGATACCTCTAGATTTCCAATTTCAGGTAAATTGAATAAAATCTGCGGTTTCTATAAGCCCAAGACCCCAAATCGGGAGATCGCTCTATATGGGGGCTATACCAAAATATGGACGGATACTCACAATTTTTGGCACACGTATTTGTGGTCCTACAATACCTCTAGATTTCCAATTTCAGGTAAATTGAATAAAAACTGCGGTTTCTATAAGCCCAAGAAGTAAAATCGGGAGATCGGTCTATATGGGGACTATACCAAAACATGGACCGATACTCACAATTTTTGGCACACCTCTTTATGGTCATAAGATACCTCTAGATTTCCAATTTCAGGTAAATTGAATAAAATCTGCGGTTTCTATAAGCCCAAGCAGTAAAATCGGGAGATCGGTCTATATGGGGGCTATACCAAAATATGGACCGATACTCACCATTTTTGGCACACCTCTTTATGGTCATAAAATACCTCTAGATTTCAAATTTCAGGCAAATTGGATAAAAACTACGATTTCTATAAGCCCAAGACCCCAAATCGGGAGGTCGGTTTATATGGGGACTATATCAAAACCTGGACCGATATAGCCCATCGTCGAACTTGACCTGCCTGCAGACAAAAGACGAGTTTGTGCAAAATTTCAGCACGATAGCTTCATAATTGAAGACTGTAGCGTGATTACAACAGACAGACAGACGGACATCGTTATATCGTCTTAGAATTTCTCCCTGATCAAGAATATATATACTTTATATAGTCGGAAATCGATATTTCGATGTGTTACAAACGGAATGACAAACTTATTATGTCCCCGTCACCATTCTATGGTGGTGGGTATAAAAATATTTCTGATCAAAAATATCAGTATTTAATTTTTATACCCTGCGCCACACTGTGGAACAGGGTATTATAAGTTAGTGCAGATGTTTGTAACACCCAGAAGGAGACGAGATAGACACATGGTGTTTTTGGCTATAATGCTCAGGGTGGGTCCTTGAGTCGATATAACCATGTCCGTCTGTCCGTCCGTCCGTCTGTCTGTGAACACATTTTTGTGACCAAAGTCTAGGTCGCAATTTAAGTCCAATCACCTTCAAATTTGGCACATGTTCCTAATTTGGGTCAGAATAGAACCCTATTGATTTTGGAAGAAATCGGTTCAGATTTAGATATAGCTCCCATATATATCTTTCGCCCGATATGCACTAATATGGACCCAGCAGCAGGAGTTTTATACCGATTTGCTTGAAATTTTGTATAAACATAACACTTAGTCGTATTGTCAAGTGTGCAAAATTTTTGGCCGAATTTGGTTGAAATTTTGCACTAGGAGTAAAATTAGTAATATAGTCATGTATGCCAAATTTGATTGAAATCGGTTCAGATTTAGATATAGCTCCCATATATATGTTTTTCTGACTTCGACAAAAATGGTCAAAATACCAACATTTTCCTTGTTAGAACGCCACTGTTTAGTCGAAAAGTTGTAAAAATGACTCTAATTTTTCTAAACTTCTAATACATATATATCGAGCCATAAATCATAAATAAACTTTTGCGAAGTTTCCTTAAAATTGCTTCAGATTTAAATGTTTCCCATATATATTTTTTACTAACATTGTGTTCCACCCTAGTGCATTAGCCGACTTAAATTTTGAGCCTATAGATTTTGTAGAAGTCTATCAAATTCTGTCCAGATCGAGTGATATTTAAATGTATGTATTTGGGACAAACCTTTATATATAGCCCCCAACACATTTGACGGATGTGATATGGTATCGAAAATGTAGATCTACAAAGTGGTGCAGGGTATAATATAGTCGGCCCCGCCTTACTTTAGATTTTCCTTACTTGTTTAAAAATAATTCTAGTCAATTATAGCAAAATTTTATTTTTCGATATCATAAAATTAAATTAGAATAAAAATCGAAGCACTAATTTTTTCGAAGCCCTGTGCACCGTGGCTCCTTAAGCTCTTGGTCTGTTCGGAACTTCTAATTAAAGATTGTAATCTGAAGTTTGTTGCAATACATATCAGCTACACTTTCAACGTGTGAAGGTCTACAAACAGACCGAATTCCCGATTTGACTTATTGGGCTTCCAGTCAACCCAATTTTTTTTCGATGTCTTTAATTGGAAATCTAGGTATTTTGGTCCACAAATAGATGTGCTGCCTATGGTGCTATAGAATCGGTCCATGTTTTGCTATAGACCCATATGGATCGATCTCTAGATTTGATTTTTGGGCTTCTAGACTCCGGGTCTGAGATTTAAAATGTAAGATTCGGTACATACGTATTTACGGCCTTATATGTTATACTTGTTTACTCTAATCATTGGAGGAGTTAAGAAATTTTTCTGCGGGTTGCTTAGACCCCCCCAGGACCCCCAAGCTACGCCAATGACCCTAATCTAACCTGAGCTTAAATCTCTAAATGATTTTAATTTTATTAAATATTTTTTAATCGCTTTTTACCATTTTTAGACCCCATCACAATTTGGATGCCAAATATGTGGATGCCTGGGAGATGGGCAAAAATGGTGTGAACTGCCAGGAAACCTTCAATAAAGCGACAAATTGTCTTCTGGATCAATATACCCATGTGCGTGAAGAGTTCATGGATCATACAACAGTGAAATGATTTACATCACATGTGGGCGAAATTCATTTTGTAGAGAAGTTAAAAAGACTGTATATTTTTTGTTTCAATAAAATTACTAATATATAAGCAACTATAATTAATAATAATAGTAATTACAAACCTAGTAACAATTTGTTTTTTTTTTTAATTTAAAAATTTTAAATCTAAAATAATTATTTTAACTTAAATCTTATTTGGCCTAAACATAACCAAACAAAGGGAAGTATAAGGAAGCTGGTAGGAATATCTGGTAATCTTTCTTTCTCTCTCTCTTTTCTTCTGTCTTCCGTGGATTCATCAATCATCACATACTTCCCAATCGACACAATAATATTTCTTATTATTCTCATTAAGCCAGATATTAGCACAATATCGGGTACAAAAGTAACAGGTGAATAATTGACGGGATCTACTGCCACGCCTATATTGAAAATAACAAAAACACATATTTGTCAATAATTCCCATTTAGTTTATAGTAAACTTACCTTTTAACAACCATAAAGTAATAGGTTGTAAATAAAGGATTTGAGCATTTAAATACCGTACATCTGCCTAGGGGTCCATTTCGTATATGATCCATCATACATTTCTCCGGCAGAATATATTTTAATCCAGGATTTTCATAAACTGGAGATGTACGATTTAAGGTCTCCAGAGCTTTCAGACAATCATCATAGAGCGTAACTTCATTGTCTTTTTTAGCTACGGGAAATATTTTACGTGTTCCAATGGGCAGTAGAAGTTTTTTGAATGTCTCTTTTTCGATTACCCAAAAGAAGTCACTATGGGTGACTGAGCTGAAAAGAAAATGTGAAGTTTTTTTTATTAAATTGTGTTTAAATTTTTATATAAATTTTATCCCTTAATTTCTCTTAAGCCCTATGGCGCTATTCGGTACGTGATAAAAGCGTGGACAAAGCGAACACATGCAAAACTTTTATCGGAAAGACCACATCGGGGAGATCCCAATGGGGCAAAACAAGAAAGCTACAGAAAAAGAGTTGGGGTACGATCAGTAGGACAGGTGGAATCATATCGGGACGCATGGACTCACGGATGCCACTCGAGCAAAAAAAATTGTTAACATTTTATTTCTATAGAATTTTTTTTCAAAATTTTATTTCGATAGAAAATCTTGTCAATATTTTATTTATTTAGAAAATTTTTGCAAAATTTTACTTCTATAAAAAATTTGGTTAAAATTTTATTTATATAGAAAATTTTCTCAAAATTTTATTTCCATTATTTATTATTTATTTCCATTATTTCTATAGAAAATTTTGTCAAAATTTTATTTCTATAGAAAATTTTGTCAAAATTTTATTTTTATAGAAAATTTTTGCTAAATTTTATACCTATAGAAAATTTTGTCAAAATTTTATTTCTATAGAGATTTTTGTCAAGATTTTATTTCTATAGATAATTTTGTCAAAATTTTATTTTTATAGAAAATTTTGTCAAGATTTTATTTCTATAGGAAATTTTGTCAAAATTTTATTTCTATAGAAAATTTTTGCAAAATTTTACTTCTATAAAAAATTTGGTCAACATTTTATTTATATAGAAAATTTTTGCTAAATTTTATACCTATAGAAAATTTTGTCAAAATTTTATTTCTATAGAGAATTTTGTCAAGATTTTATTTCTATAGACAATTTTGTCAAAACTTTATTTTTATAGAAAATTTTTGCTAAGTTTTATACCTATAGGAAATTTTGTCAAAATTTTATTTCTATAGAAAATTTGGTCAAAATTGATGAGCCAGTGTAAATATTTTTAGAAATCCCCATAAAACAATAATTTAAATAATAATTTAAAATGAATTTTATAGTGACCCCACTACCGAAATGCGCAAACGTTCTGGCCTTAAAATCTCCAATCCTTTACCCAAAAACCATTCATTTGCTCAGTTTTTGGAATTCGATCGTATGGTTTTAAAATTTCAAGGCTATTGGGATGACCGCTCGGAATTTGGTAATGTGAGAAAATTGGATGTTTGCTATTATCTGTCCGATGACACCATTGATATTAAGGAACAATTTCCAAAAAATTCGGGCAGAGAGGGGCCCAGTACTTTTCTCAAGAGATGTAAATTACCCAGGGTAAGTATGTGGAATTCAAAATGTCAATTTTCCTATAGAAAATTCGGTGAAAATTTTATTTCTATTGAAAATTTGGTCAAAAGTTTATTTCTATAGAAATTTTTCTCAAAATTGTATTTCTATAGAAAATTTTGTCAACATTTAGAGAAAATCTTACCAAAAAAGGACAAAAAAACTAAATATTTTGTCAAAAGTTTATTTCTATAGGAAATTTTGTCAAAATTTTATTCCTATAGAAAATTTTAGCTCTATAGAAAATCTTGTCAAAAATTTTTTCTATAGAAACTTTCGTCAAATTTTATTTCTATAAAAAAATTGTCAAAATTGTATTCCCATAGACATTTTTATAAAAATTTTATTTCTATAGAAAATTTTGTAAACATTTTAATTCTATAGATTTTTTAAAATTTTATTTGTATAGAAAATTGTGTCAAAATTTTATTTCGATAGAAAATTTTGTCGAAATTGTATTTCTATAGAAAATTTTGTCAAAATTTTATTTCTATAGAAAATTTTGTCAAAATTTTATTTCCATAGACATTTTTGTAAAAATGTTATTTCTATAGAAAATTTTGTAAACATTATAATTTTATAGATTTTTTTTTAAATTTTATGTGTATAGAAAATTGTGTCAAAATTTTATATCTATAGAAAATTTTGTGAAATTTTATTTCTGTAGAAAATTTTGTCAACATTTTACTTCTATAGAAAATGTTGTCGAAATTTTATTTCTATAGAAAATTTTGTCAAAATTTTATTTCTATAGAAAATTTTGTCAAAATTTTATTTCCATAGAAATTTTTGTAAAAATTTTATTTCTATAGAAAATTTTGTAAACATTTTAATGACATAGATTTTTTTTTTTAAATTTTAGTTGTATAGAAAATTTTTTCAAAATTTTATTTCTATAGAAAAGTTTGTGAATTTTATTTCTGTAGAAAATTTTGTCAACATTTTATTTCTATAGAAAATTTTGTCGAAATTTTATTTCTATTTTATTTTTAGAAAAGTTTTGTCAAATTCTATTCCTATAGAAAATTTTGCCAAAATTTTATTTCTATAGATAATTTTTATCCACACTAGGCTCTGTCTTGCAAGCAAACTAACTTCTTGGCTCTCTCCAGTCTAGTTTAGGTTAGGTATAGTGTCAGCCCGATATTTCAGGCTCACTCAGACTTTTTTGTTCATTGTGATACCACAGTGGTGAACTTCTCTCTTATCACGGGAGCCAGCGTGGTGCAATGGTTAGCATGCCCGCCTTGCATACACAAGGTCGTGGGTTCGATTCCTGCTACGACCGAACACCAAAAAGTTTTTCAGCGGTGGATTATCCCATCTCAGTAATGCAGGTGACATTTCTGAGGGTTTCAAAGCTTCTCTAAGTGGTTTCACTGGAATGTGGAACGCCGTTCGGACTCGACTATAAAAAGGAGGTCCCTTGTCATTGAGCTTAACATGGAATCGGGCAGCACTCAGTGATAAGAGAGAAGTTCACCACTGTGGTATCACAATGGACTGAATGGTCTAAGTGAGCCTGATACATCGGGCTGCCACATAACCTAACCTAACCTATCACGGCGTTCCACATTGCGGTGAAGCCACATAGAGAAGCTTTGTAACACTCAGAAATGTCACCTGCATTACTGAGGGTGGATAATCCATGACTTTTATATCCTAGGCGGGCATGACAGCCATTGCACCAGGGAAATTTTATATCAAAAAACTTCTTTTGCTCATATCTCCTAAACTAAGCATCCTAGAGCGAATTTGTGATAACCCCAAAAACATCGAAAATTCTATCCGAACTTTCAAAAAAATACATTTTTATATGAAAAAGTTATTTTGCTCATATCTCTAGAGCGAATAGAAGGTCAATTCGTGATCACCCTAAAAAAATCGAAAATTCCATCCAAATCCTGGAAAATCGAAAATTTTATATGAAAAACTTATTGTGCCCATACCTTAAAACTAAGCATACTAGAGCGAAAAGAAGGGAAATTCGTGATCACCTAAAAATCCAACTAATAAACTAAGTCCAAAGAAAAAATTGCATGACCATTTTAATCATGCAGTAGGTGATTCTTATTATTTCGGGAAATTTTATGAAAATGTTCTTCTGCTTTAGTTTATATTGAACTTATTTGTATGGTTACCCACGTTTAGTTCATAAAATTTTTGAGACATACTTGGCGTAAGGAAAATTGCATTGGGTTGTGGAAAATTAAGTTAAACCCAAATATTTTTTTTGCAATAAAAACAATTAAAATTTATCATCGTACACACACGAAATTCAATCACGAAATTAATTCATCCAATTAATTTTTAATTGAAATGTCTTCAATCACAGAAATGGTAGTATCAATTAAGAAATTAATTGAAGGTCAATTAAAAAGTTAATTGATCCAATTAAAAAATTAATTTATACTATTATTTTTGTGATTGATTTTTGTTGCAATTAAAAAATTTGTTGAATCAATTAAATTTTTAATGGATTTTTTTTAAAACTCAATTAAAATTTTAATTGGAAAAATTTTCGTGAATTTTTTTTTGTGTGTACGGACGTTTTTTCAGTGTACTTACATATGTGGTGCCTTGTTTGGTGTCTCATAGTAGTTCTGATAGAATTTCTCATAAATCATTGGTATGTGATTGATGGCAGCGTTATTGAATATCCTTAGATAGTCAAGGAATTTGGCTAAGGCCACTGGTAAATAAATCAGGGAACAACCTAAAAATCATAATAAAAATTATTAAAAATGAAAAAAAAATCGAACTTCAGTAAAAGTACTCGAAAGGTGAAATTGTAAAATTATAGGAAATCATGGATATGCTATATGGACATGCTTGTGTCAAATTTTCGCAAATGACCGATTTTTTAAATTGAGTCATTTTAGGGGAAAATTCACAATTTTGTAAAAATTCTAGAAAAGATGAAGCCACCGATTTGGAAAGGTTTGTGTATACAAATAACGGAAAATTTTGCGTTTAGTGGCATAGAGGTGTCAATTTTTTTTAAATTGGACGTTTTTAAAATTTAAAAAGTATAAACGGCCGTAAGTTCGGCCAGGCCGAATCTTATGTACCCTCCACCATGGATTGCGTAGAAACTTCTACGAAAGACTGTCATCCACAATCGAATTACTTGGGTTGTGGTATCTTAAATCGTTTTCTAAATTGTGAGTTAGTCCATACACGGTATACGTTAGACAAAAAAAGTATGTGTAGGTAAGTCTACAAATAATTACGAATCGATATGGACTTTTGCACGGTACGTAGGGAGCCAGAATTGAAATATGGGGGTCGCTTATATGGGGGCTATATACAATTATTGATATGGACCAATTTTTGTGTGATTGGGGATCGATTTATCTGAGCGCTATATATAACTATAGACCGATATGTACCTAGTTAGGCATGGTTGTTAACGGCCATACACTAGCACAATGCACCAAATTTCAACTGACTCGGATGAAATTTGCTCCTCCAAGAGGCTCCAAAACCAAATCTCGGGATCGGTTTATATGGGTGCTATATATAATTATGGACTGATATGAACCAATTCCTGCATGGTTGTTGGATACCATATACTAACATCACGTACCAAATTTCAACCGAATCGGATGAATTTTGCTCTTCCAAGGGGCTCCGGAGGTCAAATCTGGGGATCGGTTTATATGGGGGCTATATATAATTATGGACCGATTTCGACCAACTTTTGCATGGGAGTTTGAGGCCATATATTAACACCACGTACCAAATTTCAACTGAATCAGATGAATTTTGGTCTTCCAAGAGGCTCCGGAGGTCAAATCTGGCGATCGGTTTATATGGGGGCTATATATAATTATGGACCGATGTGGACCAATTTTTGCATGGTTGTTAGAGACCATATACTAACACCACGTACCAAATTTCAACTGAATCAGATGACATTTGTTTCTCTTAGAGGCCTCGCAAGCCAAATCGGGGGATCGGTTTATATGGGGGCTATATATAATTATGGACCGATGTGGACCAATTTTTGCATGGTTGTTAGAGACCATATACTAACACCACGTACCAAATTTCAGCCGGATCGGATGAAATTTGCTTCTCTTAGAGGCCTTGCAAGCCAAATTTGGGGGTCCGTTTATATGGGGGCTATACGTAAAAGTGGACCGATATGGCCCGTTTGCAATACCATCTGACCTACATCAATAACAACTACTTGTGCCAAGTTTCAAGTCGATAGCTTGTTTCGTTCGGAAGTTAGAGTGATTTCAACAGACGGACGGACGGACGGACGGACATGCTCAGATCGACTCAGAATTTCACCACGACCCAGAATATATATACTTTATGGGGTCTTGGAGCAATATTTCGATGTGTTACAAACGGAATGACAAAGTTAATATACCCCCCATCCTATGTTGGAGGGTATAAAAATACACAATTTCGTAAAAGTTAAAAAAAAAAAATAAATAAATAAATAGACTTCTGCAGAAACTCATGCCACAAATTTGGAAAGATTAAAGTGCGTCGAATAATAGAAAAATATGAGTCCATTTTTCCAAATATGACATTGGACCATTTTAGGGGAAGCTTGACCATTTTGTAAAAGTTTTAGAAAAAATTTGGGACTTCCGAAAAAGCACACGCCATTAATTTTAAAAGGTAAAAGTACGTAGAATAATGGAAAATTATGCATATATAAGTATGAGCGTGTAAATTGTTCGTAAATTACTTATTTTGAAAATTTTGTCATTTTTAGGAAAAAAATCACAATTTTGTAAAAGTTCTAGAAAACAATTTGGACTTCTGCAAAAGCTCACGTCGCTGATTTTGAACGATGAAAGTGGGTAGAATAATAGAAAATTATGCGTATATGGATATGAGCCACTATTTTAATGGCCCATTTTTAAAAAGGGACCATTTTAGGTGAAAATTCTCCATTTTGTAAAATTTCTACAAAAAAATTTGACCTTCTGAAAAAGCTCAAGTCACTGATTTGGAAATGTAAATTTGGAAAGTACGTAGAATAATAGAAATTTATATGTATATGGGCATTAGCATGATAAGTTTTTTTTTTAGCAAATTGGCTATTTTTCAAATTGGGCCAACTAGAGAAACCTTCATAATTTTGTAAAAGTTCTAGAAAAAAGTGTGGACTTCTGGAAAGGCTCATGTTGCTGATTTATAACGGCTAAAGTGCGTAGAATAATAGCAAAGTATCCGTATATATGCAAAGGGTGGTTAAATTGTAAAGGCCGATGTTGAATATGAACCACACCTAAACGCAAAGTTTTTTTTTTCCGAATTTTATTTGACATTTCTCTATTTCAGACTTACTCAATTTGAACCATGGAGAGATACACAATCCAACAACGTGTTAAATGGTTCCAAGAAATGGTTCCATTTTCACACAGTGGATTCGTCAATAAACAGAATTGCCACATTTGGGCGAATGAGAATACAAGAGTGATTTCGAAAAACCAATGTACCCACAAAGAGTGACTGTTTGGTGCAGTTTATGGGCTGGCGGCATCATCGGGTCGTATTTTTTCCAAAATGAGGCCGGTCAGGCAGTTACTGTGAATGGTGTTCGCTATCGTGAGATGATAACGAACTTTTTATGGCCCGAATTGGAAGATATGGATGTGGACGATATGTGGTTTCAGCAGGACGGTGCCACGAAACAATGGCTCTTTTGCGCAACAAATTCAATGGCCGTGTTATCTCAAGTAATGACGATGTCAATTGGCCGTCAAGATCATGTGATTTGACACCGTTGGACTTTTTTCTTTGGGGTTATTTGAAAGAAAAGGTGTACGTCGATAAGCCAGCAATAATTCAAGAGCTAAAGGATGAAATAATTCGGCACATTAACGGCATAGAACATCCATTTGGACCATCGGATGAAGGTGTGCCACAGAGGTCGCGGCGCCCATTTGGCCGATATTTTGTGGAATATATAATTGAGTAATACCAATATATCATAACAAAATACAATTACAATAATTTCCTAAATAGTTTGTATTTTATTCAAAATCAACATCGGCCCTTGAAATTTTAACCACTCTTTATGAGCGTATTAATTTTTCCCAAATTGGCCATTTTATACCCTCCGCCATAGGATGGGGGTATATTAATTTTGTCATTCCGTTTGTAACACATCGAAATATTGCTCTAAGACCCCATAAAGAATATTTATTCTGGGTCGTGGTGAAATTCTGAGTCGATCTAAGCATGTCCGTCCGTCACGCTAACTTCCGAACGAAACAAGCTATCGACTTGAAAATTGGCACAAGTAGTTGTTATTAATGTAGGTCGAATGGTATGGCAAATGGGCCATATCGGTCCACTTTTACGTATAGCCCCCATATAAACGGACCCCCAAATTTGGCTTGCGAGGCCTCTAAGAGAAGCAAATTTCATCCGATCCGGCTAATATTCGGTACATGGTGTTAGTATGTGCTCTCTAACAACCATGCATAATTATATATAGCCCCCATATTAACCGATCTACAGATTTGACCTCCGGAGGCTATTGGAAAACCAAAATTCATCTGATTCAGTTGAAATTTGGTACGTGGTGTTAATATATGACCTCAAACACCCATGCAAAAATTGGTCGAAATCGGTCCATAATTATATATAGCCCCCATATAAACCGATCCCCAGATTTGTCTTGCGGAGCCTCTAAGAGAAGCAAATTTCATCCGATCCGGCTGCAATTTGGTACATGGTGTAAGTATGTGGTCTCTAACAACAATGCAAAAATTGGTTCATATCAGTCCATAATTATATATAGCCCCCATATAAACCGATCCTCAGATTTGACCTCTGGAGCCTATTGGAAAACCAAAATTCATCTGATTCAGTTGAAATTTGGTACGTGGTGTTAATATATGACCTCAAACACCCATGCAAAAATTGGTCGAAATCGGTCCATAATTATATATAGCCCCCATATAAACCGATCCCCAGATTTGGCCTGCGGAGCCTCTAAGAGAAGCAAATTTCATCCGATCCGGCTGAAATGTGGTACATGGTGTAAGTATATGGTCTCTAACAACTATGCAAAAATTGGTTCATATCAGTCCATAATTATATATAGCCCCATATAAACCCATTCCGAGATTTGATTTTGGAGCCTCTTGGAGAAGCAAAATTCATCCGATCTGGTTGAAATTTGGTGCGTGGTGTTAGTATATGGTCCATATCAGTCCATAAACATATCTAGCCCCCATATAAACCGATCCCGAGATTTGGTTTTGGAGCCTCTTGGAGGAGCAAATTTCATCCGAGTGAGTTGACATTTGGTACATTGTGCTAGTATGTGGTTGTTAACAACCATGCCTAACTAGGTCCATATCTGTCTATAGTTATATATAGCCCCGAGATAAATCGATCCCCAATCACACAAAAATTGGTCCATATCAAGATTCATATTTGTAGCCCCCATATAAGCGACCCCCATATTTCAAGTCTGGCTCTCCACGTACCGTGCAAAAATCCATATCGATTCGTAATTATTTGTAGACTTACCTATATATAATACCACGTATATATCTCGTATGGACTAACTCACAATTTAGAAAACGATGTTAAGAAGTTTTAAGATACCTTGCCATCGGTAAGTATTACCACAACACAAGCAATTCGATTGTGGATGACAGTCTTTCGCAGAAGTTTCTACGCAATCCATGGTGGAGGGTACATAAGATTCGGCCTGGCCGAACTTACGGCCGTATATATTTGTGAATTATCTCCAAAATGGCCTAGTTTTAAGGGCCATTTTAGAGATAATTCACAATTTTGTAAAAATTTTAGAAAACAAAAAATTTAGAGATTTGGAGATGTGACGTTGCTTAGAAGCCTAAAAATATATGCGTATATGAGCATTAGCGTTTCATATTTTTTGCTAATTTGGTCATTTTTTGGAATTGATACAGTTTAGGGGAAACTTCACAATTTTGTGAAAGTTCTAGAAACAAATTTTGACTTTTCGAAAAACTCACGACACTGACTTGGAAATGTGAAAGTACTTAGAATTATGCATATATGGGCATGAACATGCCATTTTTTTAACAAATTGTGATTTTTAAAATTCGGAGAAAATTCACAATTTTGTAAAAATTTTAGAAAAAACAAGTAAGGAAAGTCCAAAGTCGGGCGGGGCCGACTATATTATACCCTGCACCACTTTGTAGATCTAAATTTTCGATACCATATCACATCCGTCAAATGTGTTGGGTGCTGAATATATACAGGTTTGTCCCAAATACATACATTTAGATATCACTCGATTTGGACAGAATTTGATAGACTTTTACAAAATCAATAGACTCAAAATTTAAATTGGCTAATGCACTAGGGTGGAACACAATTTTAGTAAAAAAATATGGGAAACATTTAAATCTGAAGCAATTTTAAGGAAACGTCGCAAATGTTTATTTATGATTTATCGCTCGATATATATGTATTAGAAGTTTAGGAAAATTAGAGTCATTTTTACAACTTTTCGACTAAGCAGTGGCGATTTAACAAGGAAAATGTTGGGTATTTTGACCATATTTGTCGAAATCAGAAAAACATATATATGGGAGCTATATCTAAATCGGAACCGACTTCAATCAAATTAGGCACACATGACTATATTACTAATTGTACTCCTAGTGCAAAATTTCAACCAAATTGGGCCAAAACTCTGGTTTCTGGGGCCATATAAGTCCATATCGGGCGAAAAATATATATGGAAGCTATATCTAAATCTGAACCGATTTCAATCAAATTTTGCACACTTGACTATACGACTAAGTGTTATGTTTGTACAAAATTTCAAGCAAATCGGTATAAACCTCTGGCTGCTGGGTCCATATTAGTGCATATCGCACACATGACTATACTACGAATTGTACTCCTTGTGCAAAATTTCAAGCTAATCGGGATAAAATTCTGGCTTCTGAGTCCATATAAGTGCATATCGGGCGAAAGATATATATGGGAGCTATATCTAAATCTGAATCGATTTCAACCAAATTTGGCACGCATAGCTACAATGCTAAATTTACTTTCTGTGCAAAATTTCAACCAAATTGGGCCAAAACTCTGGCTTTTAGGACCATTAGTCCATATCGGGCGAAAGATATATATGGGAGCTATATCTAATTCTGAACCGATTTCAATCAAATTTTGCACACTTGACTATACTACTAATTGTACTCCTAGTGCAAAATTTCAACCAAATTCGGCCAAAAATCTGGCTTCTGGGGCCATATAAGTCCATATCGGGCGAAAGATATATATGGGAGCTATATCTAAATCTGAACCGATTTCAATCACATTTTGCACACTTGACTATACGACTAAGTGTTATGTTTGTACAAAATTTCAAGCAAATCGGTATAAACCTCTGGCTGCTGGGTCCATATTAGTGCATATCGGGCGAAAGATATATATGGGAGCTATATCTAAATCTGAAGCGATTTCTTCCAAAATCAATAGGTTTCTATTCTGACCCAAATTAGGAACATGTGCCAAATTTGAAGGCGATTGGACTTAAATTGCGACCTAGACTTTGATCACAAAAATGTGTTCACAGACAGACGGACGGACGGACGGACGGACGGACAGACGGACATGGTTATATCGACTCAGGGACCCACCCTGAGCATTATTGCCAAAGACACCATGTGTCTATCTCGTCTCCTTCTGGGTGTTACAAACATATGCACTAACTTATATACCAGGCTTCTGCACCACAGTGTGGTGCAGGGTATAAAAATGAAGTTCGGCAAAGGCTCACTCCACTGATTTGGAATGGTAAAAGGGCGCAAAAGCGACTAAATTTTTCGAAAATTTTTGCATTTATAGAATTTTTTTAAAAAGGTTTAAATGTGTAGAATAATAAAAAAATATGCGTATAAGGGGATGATTTTGTCAATATCTTGCTATTTTTAAAGTTGGGACATTTTAGGTGAAAATTCTCAAGTTTGTAAAAATTCTAGAAAAAATTTTTGGACTTCTGCGAAAGCTCAGGAAAGGTGAAAGTGTAAAGAATAAAGAAAATTATGTTTATATGGGCATGAAATGTGAAAGTGAGTAAACTAACTTAGCACTATACAAATATGGGCATGATCGTGAAGATAAAAATTAAAAATTTGAAAATATTACGATCTGCTGAGAGCATTTGTAGAGATGGCATGTTCGATATTCTTTCCGGAATGTGCCATATTTCGGTATTGTCGGTTATATTTAGCTCATTTAGGCGGGTGCATTCGCATATATGCAGAGGTAGACGTTTCAGATTATTTTTGGATATATTCAACGATTCCAAACGTTTCATATAAGTAATGGCTAGAAAGATATGAGATAAAGAGAGAGAGAAAAAAACGTTAATTAAAATATTGTGTAATCAAAGAAATTTAATTCTATATTTAGTTTAGTGTTGAAAACTTTTAGATCCCTTTAATTAAAATCTTTTTGAGATATTTGGTAACTGCTATGCAATTAAAGATTTCCTAAATCAAGGTTACTATTTTTTTGTTTTTTCGTTTTAAAGAAAAAAAAAAATCTTCTACTAAACGGTGTTGCTTTGGGGAAAATCTATTGGCATCCCCACCATCTCATGAGTCCACACATTTAGAAGGAAATTTGATTTAAAAATGACTAGAAGTAGAAATAGAAAACTAGTCACCTGTTGTATTCTTATTGCCTCTTTGATTTAATTGAATTTAATTCAATTGCCAAAATGTCAATTACTTTTTTGATGACGCCCCAATTCGATTTGGCTACCTTTGGACCAAGACTGAAAGATATCTGAATTAGAGGCATATGTAACAAAGTTGCATTAGCAGAAGAGTTTCGGAAAATCTTTTATATTCTTAAATAAAGGTGTAAGAAATTATCGTTGAGGTAAAGGGAGAGAAATGGAAAATGTGGGAGTAAACCGCTATCACTCAAGTTTTGCAGTTTAACAGACATAGGCTTAGATAGATGGGGTCCTTGGTGAACCCTACAGAAAAAGTTTAGCTACCCCTGAACTGCTACCCAGAACGTTAATTGTGTAGACATTCAACAGCCTATAACTTTATCGAATTTATAAGTAAATTTAAAAACTCATATATCCTAAGAATGGACGAAAAAGTTTACAATCTAATACACGAAAACTGGCGAATCAAAATAAAATCCATATGGCAATTCAAAAACATTTAGCTGAGTCTATATGAACCCAGAAAATCGCACCTTCAAGACACACAAGAATAAAAATCGGGGACTTTATTCAAAATAGGATTAAACATTCAGGCATTTCGGATAGAACCCGGAAAAATCTAAAATGTCGGTAATTTTTTCCTTGTATGGTACATTGTTGAAGGGATCCACCGTGGTGCAATGGTTAGCATGCCCGCCTTGCATACACAAGGTCGTGGGTTCGATTCCTGCTTCGACCGAACACCAAAAAGTTTTTCAGCGGTGGATTATCCCACCTCAGTAATACTGGTGACATTTCTGAGGGTTTCAAAGCTTCTCTAAGTGGTTTCACTGCAATGTGGAACGCCGTTCGGACTCGGCTATACAAAAGAGGTCCCTTGTCATTGAGCTTAACATGGAATCGGGCAGCACTCAGTGATAAGAGAGAAGTTCACCAGTGTGGTATCACAATGGACTGAATAGTCTAAGTGAGCCTGATACATCGGGCTGCCACCTAACCTAACCTAAACCCAAATTTAAAAGTGAATTGCGTTTTAAAAATGTCCTTACTTGTATTCTCTGTATTTGTTAAAGTAAAGACAAAATCTTTGGAACCGGGCATGCTTTTTTTTAGTGTACTTCCGGATCCAAAAAGAACATTTTCACTACTTTTTTGGCAACGCTTTTTTTACTGGGAGGTTTAGAAAAAATTTCGTAATAATTTTGTCTTAACAGAAAATTTCATAGATTTTTTGTCTAGGGAGAAAATTTTATAGAAAGGTTGCTTTTAGAAATTTAGTTTTTATACAAAATTTCATAGAAATTTTATCTTTAGAGAAAATGTGAGAAGTTTTATCTTCAGAGAAAATTTCCTAAAAATTTTATCTTTAGTGAAAATTTTATAGAAATTTAATCTTTAGAAAAAATTCATAAAAATATTTGCTTTGTCATTAGAAAAAAACTTGTCTTTGGAGAATACTTTATAAAAATTTTGTTGTTAAAGGAAATTTTATAGAAATTTTGTCGTAGGAGAAAATTTTATAGAAATTTTGTCGTTAGAGACAATTTCATAGAAATTTTGTCGTTAGCGAAAATTTCATAGAAATTTTGTCGTTAGCGAAAATTTCATAGAAATTTTGTCGTTAGCGAAAATTTCATAGAAATTTTGTCGTTAGAGAAAATTTTATAGAAATTTTGTCGTTAGAGATTATTTGATTTTGTCGTTAGAGAAAATTTCATAGAAATTTTGTCTTTGGAGAAAATTTCATAGAAATATTGTCGTGAAAGAAAATTTTATAGAAATTTTGTCGTTAGCGAAAATTTCATAGAAATTTGGTCTTACAAAAAATTTTATAGAAATTTTGTCTTTGGAGAAAATTTTATAGAAATATTGTCGTTACAGAAAATTTCATATAAATTTTGTCTTTGGAGAAAATTTCATAAACATATTGTCGTTAGAGAAAATTTTATAGAAATTTGGTCTTACGAAAAAGTTTTATAGAAATTTTGTCTTTGGAGAAAATTTCATAGAAATATTGTCGTTAGAGAAAATTTCATAGCAATATTGTCGTTAGAGAAAAATTCATAGAAATTTGAAAGAAAATTTTATAGAAATTTTGTCGTTAGCGAAAATTTCATAGAAATTTGGTCTTACAAAAAATTTTATAGAAATTTTGTCTTTGGAGAAAATTTCATAGAAATATTGTCGTTACAGAAAATTTCATATAAATTTTGTCTTTGGAGAAAATTTCATAAACATATTGTCGTTAGAGAAAATTTTATAGAAATTTGGTCTTACGAAAAAGTTTTATAGAAATTTTGTCTTTGGAGAAAACTTCATAAAGATATTGTCGTTAGACAAAATTTCATAGAAATTTTATCATTAGAGAAAATTTCATAGAAATTTTGTCGTTAGAGAAAATTTAATAGAAATTTGGTCTTACGAAAAAGTTTTATAGAAATTTTGTCTGTGGAGAACATTTCATAGAAATTTTGTCTTCGGAGAAAATTTTATAGAAATTTTGTCGTTAGAGAAAATTGAATAGAAATTTGGTCTTACGGAAAAGTTTTATAGAAATTTTGTCTTTGGAGCAAATACAAAAAATTTTATAGAAATTTTGTCTTAGAGAAAATTTTATAAAAATGTTGTCTTTGGAGAAAATTTCATAAATATATTGTCGTTAGAGAAAATTTCATAGACATTTTGTCGTTAGAGAAAATTTAATAGAAATTTGGTCTTACGAAAAAATTTTATAGAAATTTTGTCTTTTGAGAAAATATCATAGATATATTTTCGTTAGAGAAAATTTCATAGAAATTTTGTCGTGAAAGAAAATTTTATAGAAATTTTGTCGTTAGCGAAAATTTCATGGAAATTTTGTCTTACAAAAAATGTTATAAAAAATTTGTCTTAGAGAAAATTTTATAGAAATTTTGTCTTACAGAAAATTTTATAAAAATTTTGTCTTTGGAGAAAATTTCATAGAAATTTTGTCGTTAGAGAAAATTTCATAGAAATTTTGTCGTTAGAGAAAATTTCATAAAAATTTGGTCTTACGAAAAAGTTTTATAGAAATTTTGTTTTTGGAGAAAATATCATAGATATATTTTCGTTAGAGAAAATTTCATAGAAATTTTGTCGTGAAAGAAAATTTTATAGAAATTTTGTCGTTAGCGAAAATTTCATAGAAATGTGGTCTTACGAAAAAGTTTTATAGAAATTTTGTCTTTGGAGAACATTTCATAGAAATATTGTCGTTACAGAAAATTTCATAGAAATATTGTCGTTAGAGAAAAATTCATAGAAATTTTGTCGTTAGAGAAAATTTCATAAAAATTTGGTCTTACGAAAAAGTTTTATAGAAATTTTGTCTTTGGAGAAAATATCATAGATATATTTTCGTTAGAGAAAATTTCATTGAAATTTTGTCTTTGGAGAAAACTTTATAGAAATTTTGTCGTTAGAGAAAATTTAATAGAAATTTGGTCTTACGGAAAAGTTTTATAGAAATTTTGTCTTTGGAGCAAATACAAAAAATTTTATAGAAATTTTGTCTTAGATAAAATTTTATAAAAATTTTGTCTTTGGAGAAAATTTCATAAATATATTGTCGTTAGAGAAAATTTCATAGACATTTTGTCGTTAGAGAAAATTTAATAGAAATTTGGTCTTACGAAAAAATTTTATAGAAATTTTGTCTTTTGAGAAAATTTCATAGATATATTTTCGTTAGAGAAAATTTCATAGAAATTTTGTCGTGAAAGAAAATTTTATAGAAATTTTGTCGTTAGCGAAAATTTCATGGAAATTTGATCTTACAAAAAATTTTATAGAAATTTTGTCTTAGAGAAAATTTTATAGAAATTTTGTCTTAGAGAAAATTTTATAAAAATTTTGTCTTTGGAGAAAATTTCATAGAAATTTTGTCGTTAGGGAAAATTTCATAGAAATTTTGTCGTTAGAGAAAATTTCATAAAAATTTGGTCTTACGAAAAAGTTTTATAGAAATTGTGTCTTTGGAGAAAATATCATAGATATATTTTCGGTAGAGAAAATTTCATAGAAAAAGTTTTATAGAAATTTTGTCTTTGGAGAAAATTTCATAGAAATATTGTCGTTAGAGAAAATTTCATAGCAATATTGTCGTTAGAGAAAAATTCATAGAAATTTGAAAGAAAATTTTATAGAAATTTTGTCGTTAGCGAAAATTTCATAGAAATTTGGTCTTACAAAAAATTTTATAGAAATTTTGTCTTTGGAGAAAATTTCATAGAAATATTGTCGTTACAGAAAATTTCATATAAATTTTGTCTTTGGAGAAAATTTCATAAACATATTGTCGTTAGAGAAAATTTTATAGAAATTTGGTCTTACGAAAAAGTTTTATAGAAATTTTGTCTTTGGAGAAAACTTCATAAAGATATTGTCGTTAGACAAAATTTCATAGAAATTTTATCATTAGAGAAAATTTCATAGAAATTTTGTCGTTAGAGAAAATTTAATAGAAATTTGGTCTTACGAAAAAGTTTTATAGAAATTTTGTCTGTGGAGAACATTTCATAGAAATTTTGTCTTCGGAGAAAATTTTATAGAAATTTTGTCGTTAGAGAAAATTGAATAGAAATTTGGTCTTACGGAAAAGTTTTATAGAAATTTTGTCTTTGGAGCAAATACAAAAAATTTTATAGAAATTTTGTCTTAGAGAAAATTTTATAAAAATGTTGTCTTTGGAGAAAATTTCATAAATATATTGTCGTTAGAGAAAATTTCATAGACATTTTGTCGTTAGAGAAAATTTAATAGAAATTTGGTCTTACGAAAAAATTTTATAGAAATTTTGTCTTTTGAGAAAATATCATAGATATATTTTCGTTAGAGAAAATTTCATAGAAATTTTGTCGTGAAAGAAAATTTTATAGAAATTTTGTCGTTAGCGAAAATTTCATGGAAATTTGGTCTTACAAAAAATGTTATAAAAAATTTGTCTTAGAGAAAATTTTATAGAAATTTTGTCTTACAGAAAATTTTATAAAAATTTTGTCTTTGGAGAAAATTTCATAGAAATTTTGTCGTTAGAGAAAATTTCATAGAAATTTTGTCGTTAGAGAAATTTTCATAAAAATTTGGTCTTACGAAAAAGTTTTATAGAAATTTTGTTTTTGGAGAAAATATCATAGATATATTTTCGTTAGAGAAAATTTCATAGAAATTTTGTCGTGAAAGAAAATTTTATAGAAATTTTGTCGTTAGCGAAAATTTCATAGAAATGTGGTCTTACGAAAAAGTTTTATAGAAATTTTGTCTTTGGAGAACATTTCATAGAAATATTGTCGTTACAGAAAATTTCATAGAAATATTGTCGTTAGAGAAAAATTCATAGAAATTTTGTCGTTAGAGAAAATTTCATAAAAATTTGGTCTTACGAAAAAGTTTTATAGAAATTTTGTCTTTGGAGAAAATATCATAGATATATTTTCGTTAGAGAAAATTTCATTGAAATTTTGTCTTTGGAGAAAACTTTATAGAAATTTTGTCGTTAGAGAAAATTTAATAGAAATTTGGTCTTACGGAAAAGTTTTATAGAAATTTTGTCTTTGGAGCAAATACAAAAAATTTTATAGAAATTTTGTCTTTGGAGAAAATTTCATAAATATATTGTCGTTAGAGAAAATTTCATAGACATTTTGTCGTTAGAGAAAATTTAATAGAATTTTATAGAAATTTTGTCTTTTGAGAAAATTTCATAGATATATTTTCGTTAGAGAAAATTTC
This sequence comes from Haematobia irritans, assembly GCF_050003625.1. NCBI lineage: Eukaryota > Metazoa > Arthropoda > Insecta > Diptera > Muscidae > Haematobia > Haematobia irritans. The sequence goes on along the minus strand of NC_134401.1, from coordinate 38,321,396 downwards.
ATAGAAATTTTGTCGTGAAAGAAAATTTTATAGAAATTTTGTCGTTAGCGAAAATTTCATGGAAATTTGGTCTTACAAAAAATTTTATAGAAATTTTGTCTTAGAGAAAATTTTATAGAAATTTTGTCTTAGAGAAAATTTTATAAAAATTTTGTCTTTGGAGAAAATTTCATAGAAATTTTGTCGTTAGGGAAAATTTCATAGAAATTTTGTCGTTAGAGAAAATTTCATAAAAATTTGGTCTTACAAAAAATGTTATAGAAATTTTGTCTTTGGAGAAAATTTCATAGAAATATTGTCGTTACAGAAAATTTCATATAAATTTTGTCTTTGGAGAAAATTTCATAAACATATTGTCGCTAGAGAAAATTTCATAGAAATTTTGTTGTTAGAGGAAATTTCATTGAAATTTTGTTGTTAGAGAAAATTGCACAAAAATTTTGTCGTTAGAGAAAATTTCATCGAAATTTTGTCATTAGAGAAAATTTAATAGAAATTTGGTCTTACGAAAAAGTTTTATAGAAATTTTGTCTTTTGAGAAAATATCATATATATTTTCGATAGCGAAAATTTCATAGAAATTTGGCCTTACAAAAAATTTTATAGAAATTTTGTCTTTGAAGAAATTTTCATAGAAATATTTTCGTTAGAGAAAATTTCATTGCAATATTTTCGTTAGAGAAAATTTCGTAGAAATTTTGTTGGTAGGGAAAATTTCATAGAAATTTTTGTCGTTAGAGAAAATTTCATCAAAATTTTGTCGTTAGAGAAAATTTAATAGAAATTTGGTTTTACCAAAAAGTTTTTTTAGAAGCTTTGTCTTTGGAGAAAATATCATAGATATATTTTCGCTAGTGAAAATTTCATAGAAATTTGGCCTTACAAAAAATTTTATAGAAATTTTGTCTTTGAAGAAAATTTCATAGAAATATTGTCGTTAGAGAAAATTTCAAGAAATTTGGTTTAACGAAAAAGTTTTATAGAAATTTTGTCTTTGGAGAAAATTTCATAGAAATATTGTCGTTAGAGAAAATTTCATAGAAGTTTTGTCGTTAGAGAAAATTTCATATAAATTTTGTCGTTAGAGAAGATTTCATAGAAATGTCATATATCAAAAGTCTCCAAAATTCGTCAGATTTATGTTGGAGACACGCTTGAATTTTAAACTTAATATTAGCCTCCCTGTAGTTAGACACCGCAATTTTTTTTCGTTTCCCAAAAAGTTAGAGGCATTTTAAATCCATATCTGTCCATATTCATATCTGTCTTTTTTCCAATTTTTCTGACACACTATGTTACATTTTTCCTGGCCTGATCCTTATAGTCTCATCGACTATCACGAAATCACTTAGAAATGGTTTCACAGTTTAGCTTCTTAGCCAATACGAGCTTATGGATTTTTTCCCACTTTATCCGCTGTGGTAACCGTTTGCGAGGAACCTCGACTTGACTCATCCTAAACCGAAGATGACATGCCATGGTACTTTTCGGACCACCCTTGTACATACTATCTGGTTTATAGTAGAATATTGGATTAAAGCCATTTTAGAAACAAATAAATGAGTTCATTGTTTGCTAAAGAATTTCACTTTGATTATAAAAGACATCCAATTTTTATTTGTTACCTTAAGGAGGTCTAGAAATCATTAGATCAAGCCAAAGTGGTTGATGGCGCCTATTAGAAAATCTCCTTCAGATATTTTGCAATGTCAAGACATTTTGACCTTTGAATTAGGAAAATTAGATAATTTACCAAATGGTATTTTTTTAACTAAAGACTATTTGGCAGGAATTTTAAAAATGTCCCAACGCCTATTGGTATTTATAGTGGGCATCAAAAATAACATAGAGGAAGCAAATAAATGAAGAAAGTTCTTAGGCTAGCTAACTAATCAATATTAGAACAAATATTAAACTATTGGGAGATGGCTAATCTCCTTAAAAATGGGAATAGGAAGTTTTCAGACACAAAGAAAAACTGAATAAAATTCTGCTACAGCTGAATAAAATTCTGTCACCTTTATATTTTATTTTGTTTAGATTTACTTACATTTCGGTAAATCCGTTAATTGATTTGAGCTCACATTCAAATGCAATAAATTTAACATATAGCCAATGGATATAGGTAATTCCTGAATTTGATTATTGGACAAGTCTAAAAATTCCAAATTTTCCAATAGATAGATCTCCTCAGGTAATATGGTGATATTATTGCCGGCCAAATGCACAAATTTCAAAGTGGTCAAATTCATAAACCATTTGGGTATAGCAGCAATGTAATTCTCTTTGAGATAGATCTCTTCTAAATCTTCATATAAATACAAGTCCATGGGAATTTCTTGGTAATTTAAATAGCTCCAATGCAAACAGCGTCGATTCATGATGGGATTTTTACAAGACCAATAAATTCAAATATTTTTTTTAATTTTAAATAATTTTTTTGGATTATAGTTTAGTTGATTTTAATTGATTTTTTTTATAATTTTATTGATTATATTTTTGTTGATTTTAATTCAAATGTTGTTGTAAAATTTAAAATAATTTTGTTGATTTGAATTTTTTTTATAATTTTAAAATTTTTTTATATGAATTTTTGTGTTATCCTTTACTTATGTATTTTTTCTTAATTTTAGAACACTTCTAGAGATCACAATATTTTTGACAATTAAATTTCTTTTTAAAAATCACTTTTTAGAAAATTTATTATATCACAGCCCGTTTATAAGGGGTTTTTTGGTAATTTTTCGTTACTGAGTTTTTTTGGCTTTATATATCACCAACGCCGCGCCGAGATATGAACCGAAAAGTAGTCAATCGAGCATTCTAATGAAATGTTAAATAGAACACTTTTTTCACAAAATAGAAAATTTTCTTCTATTTCTTAGAATATAATGAAAAAATAAAAAAACTAGAAAGGCGAAATTCTGAGTAGATTTGAGATCTTTAGTCGGTCATGATCAAAACGCGTATGAATGACGATGATGCTCTCGATATGCATTCACCAACAGAGAAATTTCGTAAATTTAGAAAATTTGCCAACATCATAAAAAGAAACAAAATAACAAAGAGCGAAAAAATGTTTTCGAATCAAAATAGTGTGAAAAATTATTTTTATTTTACATCTCTAAAAAGTGAGAAAGAAAATACACACACTTAAATACACTATCAAAATTTTTATTTGTTGGTCAAAATTAATTAAATTGCACGATAGATAAGCATAAAAGACAACCTCCGAATTGTTTATAAACAAATTGGCTTGTTTGTATTTTTCTTTTACAATTAAATTATGTATTTGTTTACACTTTTAGAAGAGAATTTGGCACACAACTAGGTATCACTAAAGCTTCCTAATAGTTCTTTTATTTTGTCACTAGAGAAGGATTTAAATGCACTATTCAAATCTTTTGTTTTCGAGAAAAATCCATATCTATAATTTTGAATTTATAAAATTTTATTTCATTTTGTTACACTATAGAAATATTTAGATGCACTATTCCGCTTGGCTGATGATGTTTGTTTTCTAGAAAAATCCATTTTCACTGGATGAAATGTCAACTATATGACATTCAACGACATTATGATGTTTGTTCCAAATTGTTTCAAATTTCGAGGCATACTTTTAGGCATATTTTTCTCATACTTTTCTTTTTCATATTTAATTTTCCCAGATTTTGTTTCGTTTATTTTATGTTAAAATCTTTGCCACCAAATACTTAAACCTAAACAGCTCGATTTATTCTGCCATAAGTTTCCTCTTTAACATAGTCTCTAGGTTTGATTTTCCCTCGCTCTCGCTCTCTTTTGCTCTTTCAAAGACCTTGACATTCATTGGTAGTAAATGCATGCACTTTTACTTTTTGCCAAGAGCTATATTGCACTAGTTGTTGTTGCCCCAAGTCTAATGAGGGTGGGTGGTAGATTGTTTGTTATTGTTTGGCGCCTTGTTATTTTCTTTTGTGACACGACTCACTCTCTATCGCTCTCTCACTTTCGTGGTTATTCTCTTGCATTCTTATTGATTTGTTTTTATTTTTATATCATCTGTCTACGTTTCCATGCCAAGGTCATATTTGTTTTGTTTTGTTTTTGGCCATCCAGTCAGCCCTCATCTTTCCTATATGCATTCAAAAGCTTTTTGCCTATGAAAAGCTCAGACAACGTGCGTTGTTATTGCTTCTTCTCTTTGGGGGGAAAATATGTGCTAATTATGATGCTACCTTTTTAGTGTGAAAGTTAGCGGAAGATTATATCTCGATATATGCATTTTGCACAGTGGTTTTTGAGCTTGAAGATAATTTTATATGCATACATACGTGTTCCCTGGCATAACACAGAGCTTTTTATTAGAATTTTTCTTTTTATTTGCGATGTAAAATGTTGCTTTTATGTAGGAGGAGCCACCGTGGTGCAATGGTTAGCATGCCCGCCTTGCATACACAAGGTCGTGGGTTCGATTCCTGCTACGACCGAACACCAAAAAGTTTTTCAGCGGTGGATTATCCCACCTCAGTAATGCTGGTGACATTTCTGAGGGTTTCAAAGCTTCTCTAAGTGGTTTCACTGGAATGTAGAACGCCGTTCGGACTCGGCTATAAAAAGGAGGTCCCTTGTCATTGAGCTTAACATGGAATTGGGCAGCACTCAGTGATAAGAGAGAAGTTCACCACTGTGGTATCACAATGGACTGAATAGTCTAAGTGAGCCTGATACATCGGGCTGCCACATAACCTAACCTAACCTAACCTAACCTGTTGCTTTTATGTAGAAGTATATGCATGGGCCCTAGGCTTTCGAATTTCAACCATGCTTTATAGTTAGAGGGTGTAGTACACGGAAAAAATATCAACAAATATTTTCTATAATAATTTCATTGAAACTGAAATTTAATCGATTTAAAACAATGAAAATTGTTATTTTTACAATTAAAATTGACAACTAAAATTTTAATTACATAAAAAGATATTCCAGTCAAAAACATAATTCAAAATTTTATTTGTAAATAGCTAGTTTGTGTATATATGCCATTATATTAATTGTATAATTAGATTTGGATTGGTGAATTTACTGTAAAAGTACAAGACCATTATTACAGGGTGGCTGATTTGTAATACAATAATATTAAGCACTATTGCTTTGTTTTTTGTGCAAGTGACCTCCTTTTATAGCCATGTCCAAACGACATTCTACATTTCGGTGAAACCACTTAGAGAAGCTTTGAATCATTCAGAAATATCACCAGCACTACCACTTATGACCACGGTTGCCACTCGATCCAAAAATAATCTACCAAGATTTGAAGAAAGTTTTACAAAAAAAAAAAAAAAAATACCAAATAAAAAAATCTTATTTAGTAGTTTTTGATTTCTTAGAAAATGTTGTCAACATTTTATTCCTAGAGAAAATTTTGTCAACATTTTATTCCTAGAGAAAATTTTGTCAAAATTGTATTTCTATAGAAAATTTTGTCAAAATTTTATTTCTATAAAAAATTTTGCCAAAATTTTATTTCTATATAAAATTTGGTCAAAATTTCATTTCTATAAAAAATTTTGCCAAAATTTTATTTCTATAGAAAATTTTGCCAAAATTTTATTCATAGAGAAAATTTTGTCAACATTTTATTTTTAGGGAAAATTTTGTCAAAATTTTATCATATTGTCTAAATTTTATTTCTATAGAAAGTTTTGTCTAAATTTAATTTCTATAGAAAATTTTGTCAACATTTTATTTCTATAGAAAATTTTGTCAAAATTTTATTTCTATAGAAAATTTGGTCAAAATTTTATTTCTATAGAAAATTTTGCCAAAATTTTATTTCTATAGAAAATTTGGCCAAAATTTTATTTCTATAAAAAAATTTAGCAAAATTTCATTCATAAATAAAATTTTGTCAAAATTTTATTCTTAGAGAAAATTTTGTCAAAATATTATCCTATTGTCTAAATTTTATTTCTATAGAAAAATGTTGTCAACATTTTATTTCTATAGAAAATTTTGTCAAAATTTGGTCAAAATTTTATTTCTATAGAAAATTTTGGCCAAAATTTTATTTCTATAAAAAAATTTAGCAAAATTTTATTCATAGAGACAATTTTGTCAAAATGTTATTCTTAGAGAAAATTTTGTCAAAATTTTATCGTATTGTTTAAATTTTATTTCTATGGAAAATTTGGTCAAAATTTTATTTCTATAGAAAATTTTGCCAAAATTTTATTTCTATAAAAAAAATTTAGCAAAATTTTATTCATAGAGACAATTTGGTCAAAATTTTATTCTTAGAGAAAATTTTGTCAAAATTTTATTCTATTGTCTAAATTTTATTTCTATAGAAAATTTTGTCAAAATTTTATTTCTATAGAAAATTTTATCAAAATTTTATTTCTATAAAAAATTTTGTCAAAATTTTATTTCTATAGAAAATTTTGACAAAATTTTTGTTCTATAGAAAATTTTGTCAAAATATTATTTCTATAGAAAATTTGGCCAACATTTTATTTCTATAAAAAAATTTAGCAAAATTTCATTCATAAAGAAAATTTTGGCAAAATTTTATCCTATTGTCTAAATTTTATTTCTATAGAAAATTTGGTCAAAATTTTATTTCTATTGAAAATTTTGCCAAAATTTTATTTCTATAGGAAATTTGGCCAAAATTTTATTTCTATAAAAAAATTTAGCAAAATTTCATTCATAAAGAAAATTTTGTCAAAATTTTATTCTTAGAGAAAATTTTGTCAAAGTTTTATCCTATTGTCTAAATTTTATTTCTATAGAAAAATGTTGTCAAAATTTTATTTCTATAGAAAATTTTGCCAAAATTTTATTTCTATAGAAAATTTGGTCAACATTTTATTTCTATAGAAAATTTTGCCAAAATTTTATTTCTATAAAAAATTTAGCAAAATTTTATTCATAGAGACAATTTTGTCAAAATTTTATTCTTAGAGAAAATTTTGTCAAAATTTTATTCTATTGTCTAAATTTTATTTCTATAGAAAATTTTGTCAAAATTTTATTTCTATAGAACATTTTATCAAAATTTTATTTCTATAAAAAATTTTGTCAAAATTTTATTTCTATAGAAAATTTTGACAAAATTTTTGTTCTATAGAAAATTTTGTCAAAATATTATTTCTATAGAAAATTTGGCCAACATTTTATTTCTATAAAAAAATTTAGCAAAATTTCATTCATAAAGAAAATTTTGGCAAAATTTTATTCTTAGAGAAAATGTTGTCAAAATTTTATTATATTGTCTAAATTTTATTTCTCTAGAAAAATGTTGTCAAAATTTTATTTCTATAGAAAATTTTGCCAAAATTTTATTTCTATAGAAAATTTTGCCAAAATTTTATTTCTATAGAAAATTTGGCCAACATTTTATTTCTATAAACAAATTTAGCAAAATTTTATTTATAGAGAAAGTTTTATCAAAATTTTATTCTTAGAGAAAATTTTGTCAAAATTTTATCCTATTGTCTAGATTTTATTCTATAGAAAATTTTGTCAAAAATTTATCAAAATTTTATTTCTAGATAAAATTATGTCAAATTTAAATTTTTTTACTAAAAATCTACCAAAATTTACCAAAACATCAAGAAATCTACCAATCTACCAAACAGTAAAAAATCTACAATTTTTGGTAGAATTCTACCAACTGTGGCAACCGTGCTTATGACACGAATTAGGGCCCTCAAACAGACGACAAAGCCATCACACGATACACGAAAGTGCCTCTGTGGTATTTTGGTACATTCCCGGGGTAGCACCGTCTTGAGATTACCGACTCTTTAGTATTGTTTAATACCGACCTTACTCACTAAAATGTCCCAGGCACAAAAATCCGGAGATTTTGGTGGACATTGTGAGGTAGTAATAAAACGAAAATCTTCCGTTTTAAGTCATTATTCGTTGAGGCGTGGTGAGTGCGACGGTGATGAGTCCTTTTGGAATATCCATGGTCTGTGACCGAAATGTTTGTCTGCATAGGGCTTCAATACTATCTTTAGGACATTTTTCCAATAATATTCAGCATTTATTTTGCTTTTGTAAGCATGTAAAGAATAAGATGAATTGTCTCTGGAAAAAATCTGTCAGCTGTCAGATGAGGTGTTTACATATGATAGCAAACTGAAGTGGGTTGCAATGCATATCAGCCACCCAGGACGTGAAAAATCGACTTTTTAAAATCTTCGGTCCCATTTGTAATTGGAAACTGGAATTGGGTCCCAATGCACCAAAAAAATTGCATCACAAAAGGAAATAATGAAAAATTGGCTCAACATGACAAAAAAGGTGGCACAAAAATGAAAAAAATAATTCACTTAGTAGGACTACCCCAAAGACAGGTGCTCAAGAACCAGTCTGGAACAATTTTTTAGGAAACTGATCATCCGAGTATTTTAGTAAATGTGTAGATCCCATAATATTTTAATACCAAAGTAGAGTATAGAACTCAACAAATTTAAGAAGTGCGACAAACTGTAGCACGGGTACCAGGGTCCACACACAAAAAAAAATTTCTGGTTCAATCACGAAATTAATTGATCCAGTTAATTTTTTAATTGAAATGTCTTCAATCACAGAAATTATAGTATCAATTAAAAAATTAATTGAAGGTCAATTAAAAAATTAATTGATCCAATTAAAAAATTAATTGATACTATCAATTTTTGTGATTGATTTTTGTTTCAATTAAAAAATTGGTTGAATCAGTTAAATTTTTAATTGAATATTTTTATACCCTCCATCATAGGATGGGGGTATATTAACTTTGTCATTCCGTTTGTAACACATCGAAATATTGCTCTAAGACCCCACAAAGTATATATATTCTGGGTCGTGGTGAAATTCTGAGTCGATCTAAGCATGTCCGTCCGTCCGTCCGTCTGTTGAAATCACGCTAACTTCCGAACGAAACAAGCTATCGACTTGAAACTTGGCACAAGTATATGTTATCGATGTAGGTCGGATGGTATTGAAAATGGGCCTTATCGGTCCACTTTTACGTATAGCCCCCATATAAAGGGACCCTCAGATTTGGCTTGTGGAGCCTCTAACAGAAGTATATTTCATCCGATCCGGCTCAAATTTGGTACATGGTGTTGGTATATGGTCTCTAACAACCACGCAAAATTGGTTCACATCGGTCCATAAATATATATAGCCCCCATATAAACCGATCCCCAGATTTGGCTTGCGGAGCCTCAAAGAGAAGAAAATTTCATCCGATCCGGCTGAAATTTGGTATATGGTCTCTAACAACCATGCAAAAATTGGTCCATATCGGTCCTTAATTATATATAGCCCCCATATAAACCGATCCCCAGATTTGGTTTGTGGAGCCTCTAAGAGAAGCATATTTCATCCGATCCGACTGAAATTTGGTACATGGTGTTGGTATATGGTCTCTAACAATCGTGCAAAAATTGGTCCACATCGGTCCATAATTATATATAGCCCCCATATAAACCGATCTCCAGATTTGGCTTGCGGAGCCTCAAAGAGAAGCAAATTGCATCCGATCCGGCTGAAATTTGGTACATGATGTTGGTATATGGTCTCTAACAACCATGCAAAAATTGGTCCACATCGGTCCATAATTATATATAGACGCCATATAAACCGATCTCCAGATTTGGCTTGCGAAGCCTCAAAGAGAAGCAAATTGCGTCCGATCCGGCTGAAATTTGGTACATGGTATTGGTATATGGTCTCTAACAACCGTGCAAAAATTGGTCCACATCGGTCCATAATTATATATAGCGCCCATATAAAACGTTCTCCAGATTTGACCTCCGGAGCCTCTTGGAGGAGCAAAATTCATCCGATCCGGTTCAAATTAGGAACGTGGTGTTAGCATATGGTCGCTAAGAATCATACCAAAATTGGTCCAATCACACAAAAATTGGTCCATATCGATGCATAATCAGGGTTGCCACTAGAGCCAAAAATAATCTACCAAATTTTTATTTCTATAGAAAATTTTATTTCTAGAGAAAATTTTGTTAAAATTTTATTCCGTTCATAATAAAATTTTCATCATTGTCAAGATTTTATTTCTATAGAAAATTTTGTCAAAATTGTATTTCTATAGAAAATTTTGTTCAAATTTTATTCGGTTCATAATCATGGTTGCCACTCGAGCCAAAAATAATCTACCAAGATTTTATTTCTATAGAAAATTTTGTCAAAAGTTTATTTCTACAGAAAATTTTGTTAAAATTTTATTTTTGTAGAAATTTTTGTCAAAATTTTCTTTCTATAGAAAATTTTCTCAAAATTTTTATTTCTATAGAAAATTTTGTGAAAATTTTATTTCTATAGAAAATTTTGTTAAAATTTTATTTCTGTAGAAAATTTTGTCAAAATTTTATGTCAACTTTGTCAAACTGAAATATATATGTTGAAAATTTGAAATGTTGAAAATTTGAAAGCCTATAGAATTTATACAACTAGTATGAAGCAACAGTTGAAATCCAATCCCAAGTCATTTTATAAATTTATAAATTCTAAAAGGAGGACGAGTACACTACCAAATTCACTTAAAAACGATACCTCTCTTGCTGAGAATGATGTAGATATTAGTAACATGTTTGCAGATTTTTTTGCATCAACTTATTCCGATGTGAAGTATGATTGCGAGTCTGAATATCCATTTAATATTATTGAATTTCCTACTGTAACTGTATCTAAATTTTCGATTGAGAGTGTCTATCAAAATTTGAGATCTATAAAAAATTCGTATATACCTGGCCCTGACGGGGTACCACCAAACATATTGAAACACTGTGCTGATTCTCTTAAAGTACCTCTAACAAAAAAATTTTTAATATTTCAATATCATCGGGTTACGTCCCACAATGTTGGAAGGAATCATATGTTACTCCATTATTTAAGTCGGGAAATAGATTTAAAGTGTCTAACTACAGAGGTATTGCGAAGCTAAGTGCTATTCCTAAGTTGCTAGAAAAGATGGTAGCTGAATTATTTCGAGTTTTATTATTTCGAGTTTTATTTTGAGTCGTATTAGTCTAACTGTACCTCTTAGACCAACAAGGAACTTCCGTTTATTAAGTATAACTTACTTCCAAAGAGAGTTTGCAAATAATGATTCTCTTCGCCACCTATGTGATGATTTTAATAAGTATTATCATATTATTAATCTTTCTGAAGATAGAAATATGCTAAAACGTAAAATGATTCTTTATTTGAATGAATGAATGATAATTTATAATATATTTCCCATTTTTTTTTATTGTTGTATATATGTTATGTAGTATTATTATTAGTCTGTAAGGATATTGTATCTATAGACTTAAATAAAAAAAAAAAAAAAATATACGTATTGGATCGATCTTTTTTGATTTGATATATACCACGTATGGACTTACATACAATTTAGAAGATGGTGTTAGGAGGTTTTAAGATACCTTGCCATCGGCAAGCGTTACCGCAACTTAAGTAATTCGATTGTGGATGGCAGTGTTTAGAAAAAGTTTCTACGCAATCCATGATGGAGGGTACATAAGCTTCGGCCTGGCCGAACTTACGGCCGTATATACTTTTTTAAAACTCAATTACAATTTTAATTGGAAAAATTTTCGTGAAATTTTTTTCTGTGCAGTGAGAGGTTCCTTAATGGCAATTTGCACCAATTTCCCATAGGCTTATGTTAGGTTAGGTTATGTGGCAGCCCGATGTATCAGGCTCACTTAGACTATTCAGTCCATTGTGATACCACAGTGGTGAACTTATCTCTTATCACTGAGTGCTGCCCGATTCCATGTTAAGCTGAATGACAAGGGACCTCCTTTTTATAGCCGAGTCCGAACGGCGTTCCACATTCGAGTGAAACCACTTAGAGAAGCTTTGAAACCCTCAGAAATGTCACCAGCGTTACCAGCATTACAACCACGGGCTTTACGAACAAATTCTTTCTCCCACTTCGAATTTGTAGAAGGATTATGATCTTCTAAAGCCTTTGGAATTCATCTATTGTACAAAAATATTTTTCACAAACGTATACACCCAGAGAAGAAATATTATCACATCAAAAACATGTTTCAAGAGCAAAATGTTATTTTTTGACGGGGAACTTATGTATATGATTTCGGCAAGCATGCATATGTTTGGCGAAAAAACAATATTTTTACGACAAAAATGTTCCCCCGGTCCAAAAATAATATTTTACTCTTGAAACCAGTTTGATGTGATCATGTTCCTTCTCTGCGTATATAGAGAATCACGTATCATTGTCTGAGGAATAGTGGGCACTCTTCTTTGGAGACGCCTTCCCTAAATTTTGATGTCATTTGCAATAATGAATAATGGACCCCACCAGGACGTTTTCTTCTTCGATATTATTTTAATTTCTTTTCGATCTCTCTGATTGGGTTTATAGACAATAGAAGGCAAAGTTGTCATATCATATATTAAGAAGAATTGTTATTAGGAAGGATTTCATTTACCATTCCGTGATGAAGGCTATATGAGCTTCGATCCAGACAAATTCAGCGCATTTTAAACTGTTTCTAGATTGTTTGCGAATAAAATAATATAAATTTGCATTTTCGTTCTTATTTTTTATTAAATATAAAATTTATAAATTTAAGCCATATACCTATTACAATATTTTCTAGTAAATTCTATTCTGAAACACCCTGTGTATTGCACCCATGATCTTCCTCGTAATCAATAATGTCTGCGGTGATGATAGCGTGGAGGTGGAATTGTAGTTGTCGTAGTTGTCACACGATGAAGATGGTGATATCGTGGAGGAGGCACTGGTCTCGATGGATAATTTAGAAGTATGGGTTGTACTACCATTGGAGTATTGCCAAGAACAGTCATCGCAGCTTTACTTAGGCCAATAAAGAATAGTGACATTGCACAGCAGACGAAATTTGAGAAATTCATTTCGTTTCTTTTCTATAACCCACGATAAGTATTTGATATTAAATGTGAGACTATCAAAAAGTTCATCTACTTTTATACCTATCGGATGTATTATTAGATGTGTACATTTCTTGAGAAAAATTAAGATACAATTGAATTTATTTGTGATGCCATTTAAGATAGTAGGTGCTAAAATTATATTTTTATGGTAGCTTTTGGAAATGTTCAATAGAAAAACGGAAGGTATTTGCTAATTGTTGGATCAAATATACACAAGTAAATACGTAGTAAATAGGGAATGCCCCATGAAAGGCTATACATGAATTATTACGTTTTGATGTTTGAGGCACTTGGATGAGTCAACTACAGTATAAGTGTAATAATAAAACCTTACCTCAACCAATCAGAAAGGTGTCTTTAACACATTGTCTATGTTATAAGAATTCAGCAGTTTAGAACGATTGATGTAAAAACGGATCACATCCACTGGTCTCTAAGGCTTCTACTCAGGCGTCTATTAAATATCTCTTGAAGTTGTCTATAAGGGGTTCATTTCAGCCGTCTATAAAGACTCCCCATCGTCTGCAATAATCCATCTCAGCCCTATTTCTATATATTTCTTCCCAGTCGTCTATAAGTCTGCAACTCAATCGAATAAAAACAAGTAACTACGGCCGTAAGTTCGGCCAGGCCGAATCTTATGTACCCTCCACCACGGATTGCGTAGAAACTTCTACGAAAGACTGGCATCCACAATCGAATTACTTGGGTTGTGGTATCTTAAAACTTCTTAACATCGTTTTCTAAATTGTGAGTTAGTCCATACGTGGTATATATTAGACAAAACCTTGATATGGACCAATTTTTTGTGATTGGGGATCGATTTATCTGAGAGCTATATATAACTATAGACCGATATGGACTTAGTTAGGCATGGTTGTTAACGGCCATATACTAGCACAATGTACCAAATTTCAACTGACTCGGATGAAATTTGCTCCTCCAAGTGGCTCCAAAACCAAATATCGGGATCGGTTTATATGGGGCCTATATATGATTATGGACTGATATGGACCACTTTTGGCATGGTTGTTAAATATCATGTAATACCACCACGTACCAAATTTCAACCAAATCGGATGAATTTTGCTTCTCCAAAAGGCACCGGAGGTCAAAACTGGGGATCGGTTTATATGGGGGCTATATATAATTATGGACTGATATGAACCAATTCTTGCATGGTTGTTGGATACCATATACTAACATCACGTACAAAATTTCAACCAAATCCGATGAATTTTGCTCTTCCAAGGGGCTCCGGAGGTCAAATCTGGGGATCGGTTTATATGGGGGCTATATATAATTATGGACCGATTTCAACCAATTTGTGCATGGGTGTTTGATGGCATATATTAACACCACGTACCAAATTTCAATTTAATCAGATGAATTTTGGTCTTCCAAGAGGCTCCGGAGGACAAATCTGGTGATCGGTTTGTATGGAGGCTATATATAATTATGGACCGATGTGGACCAATTTTTGCATAGTTGTTAGAGACCATATACTAACACCATGTACCAAATTTCAGCCGGATCGGATGAAATTTACTTCTCTTAGAGGCTCCGCAAGCGAAATCGGGGGATCGGTTTATATGGGGGTTATATATAATTATTGACCGATGTGAACCAATTTTTGCATGGTTGTTAGAGACCATATACTAACACAATGTACGAAATTTCAGCCGGATCGGATGAAATTTACTTCTCTTAGAGGCTCCGCAAGCGAAATCGGGGGATCGGTTTATATGGGGGCTATATATATAATTATGGACCGATGTGGACCAATTTTTGCATGGTTGTTAGAGACCATATACTAACGCCATGTAGCAAATTTCAGCCGGATCGGATGAAATTTGCTTCTCTTAGAGGATCTGCAGGCCAAATTTGGGGGTCCGTTTATATGGGGGCTATACGTAAAAGTTGACCGATATGGCCCATTTGCAATACCGTCCGACCTACATCAATAGCAACTACTTGTGCCAAGTTTCAAGTCGATAGCTTGCTTCGTTCGGAAGTTAGCGTGATTTCAACAGACGGACGGACGGACATGCTCAGATCGACTCAGAATTTCACCACGACCCAGAATATATATACTTTATGGGGTCTTAGAGCAATATTTCGATGTGTTACAAACGGAATGACAAAGTTAATATACCCCCATCCTATGGTGGAGGGTATAAAAACTCTATCCCAATTGCCTGTAAAAACTCCTTCCCAATCGTTTCTCACTCTTCTATAAAGACTCGATCTCAATAGGGTAAAAACACCATTCCATTTCGTCTCCTTCCAGTTGTCTACAAAAATCCATCTTAGTCGCCTCCATCTCGACTGCTTCCTAATCGTCTGTAGAGACTCCTTTCGAGTCATCTATATACCTTCCCGTCGGCTATAACAATCCATTATACTATATCTATAGGATATATTCCTACACAGTTGTCTATAAAGACTCCATCTTAGTTGTATATAAAGACTCCTTACCAGTCATTCTATAACAATCCTGTTGGTTATAACAATCCATCTCAGATGGGTATAGAGATTCCTTCCCAGTCATTTTTAAAGACTCAAAGACTTAGTCCTCTTCGAGGTTTCCTTTTAGTCGTGTATAGGACTACATCTCAATCGCCTAGAAAGACGCCTTCCTAGTCGTGTATAAAGACTCCATCCCAGTTATCTATGAAGACACTCAGTCATTCAAAAAGGGTCCATCTCAATCGCCTAGAAAGACGCCTTCCTAGTCGTGTATAAAGACTCCATCCCAGTTATCTATGAAGACACTCAGTCATTCAAAAAGGGTCCATCTCAGTCGTCTATTGACATTCCTTCCCAGTGGTCTATAAAAATACTTTTTCAATGTTGTCTATGAAGTCTACTTTCAAGTAATCTACAAAGACACCTTTTAAACCCAGATCGCCCGTTGCAGACGTCTGGATATAAGTCTGACGACTGGATATAAGTCTGAAGAAGATAGGACCAATCTTCTTCAGACTTATATCCAGTCGTCCAAAGACAATGAGAGGAGTATTCTATATACGGATATTTCCAATTGTCTACAGAGAAGCGTTTCCATTTCAATGTTGTCCACAGACTCATTCCAAGTCGCTTAGATTTTCCTCCCCAGTAGTTTACAGACTTTTTGTCAGGTTCCTTTAGTATGTTTCTGAGTCACCTTCTGACTCCTTCTCAGTTCCCTACAGACTGCAGCCTTTTATCTATAGTCTCTTTCCTTGTTATCTACATATCCATTCGTCTACAGACCTTTTAAACCCAGATCGCCCTTGCAGACGTCTATTGGTCCTATCTTCCTCAGATTACTATCCAGTCGTCCAAAGACAATGAGAGTAGTATTCTATATACGGATATTTACAATTGTCTACAGAGAAGCCTGACTTCTTAAATGCTTCTGACTTCTTCACTGACTTCTTAAATGCCGTCCACAGACTCATTCCAAGATTTTCTTTCCCAGTAGCTTACAGACTTTAGCTGCCTTCAGTATGCTTCTGAGTCACCTTCTGACTCGTTCTCAGTTCCCTACAGACTCCATACTTTTTATCTATAGTCTCTTTCCTTGTTATCTACATACCCATTCGTCTACAGACCTTTCTCAGTTATCACTCGCTATAAACTTCATTCGCCTACCGATTCCTTTCCTGTTACCTCATTATCAGCCATCTAAGACTGTTTCTCCCCCGCCTACGAATTTTTCGCAGTTGTCTACATACTCCCATACATTCGTCTGCAGACTCTTTCCAAGTCATCTTCTGACTCCCTCCCATTTGCGTATAGATTACTTGCTTTTACTTACAGCCTTCTTCCCAGTCGCCGACAAAGTCAATGCCTGTCATGTACAGCTTACTTGCCAGTAGTCTGCAGACTCTTTCTCAGTCGTCTATGGGTTCCCTTTCTGTCATATACACACATTTTCTTCCTCATCTACGAATTTTCCCCGTCCAACTCAGTAGCCTGCAGGATTATTTCCAGTCACATTTGCCTACAGACTCAGTTCTCGATCGCTATATACTTCGATCGTCTACCGACTCCTTGCCTGTCACCTAAGTATTCCTTTTTGTTCGTATACAGACAGTTTCTCGTTCGTCTATGAATTATTTCCTAGTTATGTGCAGACTTCCTCTCAGTCACCTACACGCTCCTTGCCTGTCATCTAAAGTATATTTCCCCCCGTTGCCTATACACTCATTATAAGTCGCTTAGAAATTCCTTTCCAGTAGCTTACACTATATTTCCCAGTCGCCTTCAGACTGCTTCCCAGTGGTCTATCGATTCCTTGCTTTAACTACACAGCCTACTTCCCAGTCGTCTTTAAACTCCATGCATTTATTTACAGACTCCTTTCTTATTATCTACGTCCCTATTCGTCTACAGACTCTTTCTCAGTTATCACTCGCTATAAACTCCAAACGCCTACCGATTTATTTCCTGTTACCAGTCTTTCTCAGTCATCTAAGACTGCTTCTTACTCGCCTGCATTCATCTGCAGACTCCTTCCCAATCGCGTACAGATTTCTTTCCTGTCATCTATAGCATATTTGCCAGTCGTATACAGACTTTTTGTCAGTTATCTATGCACTCCCTCTCCGACGTATACAGACAGTTTCTTCCTCATCTAAGAATTTTTCCCCGTCATTACCAGTAGCCTGCAGGATCCTTTCCTATCACATTCGTCTACAGACCCAGTTCTCACTCGCTATATACTTCAATCGTTTACGGATTCCTTGCCTGTCATCAAGGAATTCCTTTTTCTTCGTTTACCGACAGTTTCTCGTTCGTCTATGAATTATTTCCTAGTTATGTGCAGACTTCCTCCCAGTCACCTACACGCTCCTTGCCTGTCATCTAAAGTACATTTCCCCCCGTTGCCTATACACTTACTATAAGTCGCTTAGAAATTCCTTTCCAGTCGCTTACACTATATTTCCCAGTCGCCTTCAGACCGCTTCCCAGTTGTCTATCGACTCCTTTCTTTTATTACGCAGCTTTCTTCCCAGTCGTCTTTAAGCTCCATGCATTTATTTACAGCCTCCTTTTTTGTTATCTGCATCCATATTCGTCTACAGGCTCTTTCTCAGTTATCACTCGCTATAAACTTCATACATCTACCGAGTTCTTTTTTGTTACCAGTCTTTCTCAGCCATCTAAGACTGCTTCTTACTCACCTACATTCGTCTGCAGACTCCTTCCAAACTATCTTTTCACTCCCTTCCAATCGCGTAAAGACTGCTTGCCTGTCATTTATAGCTTATTTCCAAGTCGTCTACAGCCTCCTTCCCAATCGCCGACAAACTCCTGGTCTGCCATCTCTAGCATATTTGCCAGTCGTCTACAGACTCTTTTTCAGTCATCTATGCACTCCCTCTCCGTCGTACACAGACAGTTTCTTTCTCATCTACGAATTTTTCCACGTCTTTACCAGTAGCCGCAGGATCCTTTCCAGTCACATACGTCTACAGATTCAGTTCTCACTCGCTATATACTCCAATAGCCTACCGAATCCTGTCTCTGTCATCTACACAAAAAAAAATTCTGATTCAATCACGAAATTAATTGATCCAATTAATTTTTTAATTGAAATGTCTTCAATCACAGAAATGATAGTATCAATTAAAAAATTAATTGACAGTCAATTAAAAAAATAATTGATCCAATTAAAAAGTTAATTGATACTATTAATTTGTGTGATTGAATTAAAAAATTTGTTGATTCAATTAAATGTTTAATTGAATATTTTTTAAAACTCAATTAAGATTTTAATTGGAAAAAATTTCGTGAATTTTTTTCTGTGTAAGTATTGCTTTGCCTTCATATACAGACTGTTTCACCCTCGTCTTCGTGGCCTACATACTCGTTGCCTGTCATCTACAGCCTTTTTCCAAGTCTTCTATGAGTAAATCTTACAACAGAATTCTTCCCCGAAATTCTCACTCGCTAATCCACTTCTCAGTTGTCTGCAGACTTCTTCCAAATTCTCACTCGCTATAGATTCCAGTCGCCTGCAGACTTCTTGCCTGTTATCTACAACTAACTTCGCACTCATCTACAAACTCTTTCCCAGTAAACTAGGACTCCTTCTCCAACGTATACAGATTGTGGTGCAATGGTTAGCATATCCGCCTTGCATACATAGCGTCGTGGTTGAACTCACATCTTCGACCGAACGCCAAAAAGTTTTTCAGCGGTGGATTATCCTCTCTCAGTAATGCTGGTGACAGTTCTGAGTTTTCAAAGCTAAGTGGTTTCACCGCAATGTGTAACGCCGTTCGGGCCCGGCTATAAAAAGCTGGTCCCTTGTCATTGAGCTAAACATAGAAACATAGCACTCACCCCTGTGGTATCACAATGGACTGAAATATCGGGCTGCCACTAGACCTAGGTTAAAGGTTAAAGTGGCAGCCCGATTAAGATTCAGGCTCACTTAGACTATTCAGTCCATTGTGACCTAGACCTAACCACTAGACCTAACCTTCCGCATTCTCCGTTTCGTATATTACCATAAGAAAAAACAAAATAACGTCTACACTCATATATCCTTATGCTTATATCACAATTCATTTTATTTCACCATTCACTTTTAACATCCACCGTTACGGCTTTAAATTCTTGATCACTTAAAAAGTGCCAGCTATAACCTAAAATTTGTGAAACTTCTCGTTCGACAGCATCATAGGAACGGCAGGAGCGTCGTAGCCATATATGAAATTCATCAGACCATTCGGGATGGCGAGGCCAATCACAACGGATAATAGTGGCAAAGCGTCGCACATAGAGACGGCGAAGATTTTTCGCAGTTCGGGCAATGAGAAGCACTGTGGATGTGGATACTTTTTCACGAATTACCTGAAATGTGTGAGAAATTGTTCTGTTAGTACGAGTCTCATATTTCTTGGATTAATTTCTTGTAGATCACTTACCAATGTATGTAAATTGTAACATTGCCGACAAATCAAAAGCATAAGAGAATCGATACGATTGTGAAATGATTTGGGACTAATAAATTTTGGCAAAAGCTCATAGCTATAAATGGCTAAGGTATTTTTGTAATGATCAACCATTTTAATTAGAGTATCAGGATGTATCTGCAAAAGGTAGAGAGGGAAAGAAAGGTTAGATAGATAATTGGATACAAATGTACTCGATAACAAATTTTGTACATCCATCCAAACAAACGATATAAAAAAATACTTTATTAAGTGATTTAGAGATGAAATCTGTCAAAGATGGTTAATATTACGAAACATTTATTACAGTTGCTACTTCTCGATAAATTCGTGAGGATTATAATGACGACCGCTTCAACGAAAGATATATATGGGAGCTATATCTAAATCTGAACCGATTTCAATAAAATTTGGAACACTTGATTATAGTACTAATTGTTTTTCTTGTGCAAAATTTTAAGCAAATTAGGGTAAAACTCTGGCTTCTGGGACCGTATTAGTCCATATCGGGCGAAAGATATATATGGGGGCTATATCTAAATCTGAACCGATTTCTTCCAAAATCAATATGGTTCTATTCTGAGCCAAAACATATGCTTGTGCCAAATTTGAAGGACTAAAACTGCGACTTGGAATTTGATTACAAAAAATGTGTTCACGGACAGACGGACAGACGGGCGTGGCTATATCGACTCAGGAGCTCACCCTGAGCATTTTTGCCAAAGACACCATGTGTCCATTTCGTCTCCTTCTGGGTGTTGCAAACATATGCACTAACTTATAATACCCTGTTCCACAGTGTGCCGCAGGGTATAAAAACAAATCAAAAACTTGAACTCAAGATTTAGCAAAAGTCTAAAATTTTAGTTTCCAAACTTTCAAAAAGTCCAAATCTAGAAAAGTCGACTTAAAAATTTACAAAAAAAAAAAATGAAAGTCTACTTTTCAAATTTTGCACAAAAGGGGGGTTGACTTTTCCGACTTTGAGAAATGCCGGAAATTCTAAAAGTCCAAGCTTTGGCAAATGTTAAAAAAAGGTCAAAAGTTAAAAAAACAAGTAAGGAAAGTCTAAAGTCGGGCGGGGCCGACTATATTATACCATGCACCACTTTATAGATCTAAATTTTCGATACCATATCACATCCGTCAAATGTGTTGGGGGCTATATATAAAGGTTTGTCCCAAGTACATACATTTAAATATCACTCGACAAGGCCGTATTCAGGGGGGGGGATGAGGGGGATCAAACCCCCCCCGAAATGAATGATTTTTTTTATATAAATAAATATATATTTTTAGCTGCATAGAAAAATCTTATCGAAGATGTTGAAGAAAAGCTGGAGGTTTTATTTTGAAAAACGCTTACCTATAAAACTTGCACAAATCATAGAATACTAGTTGAAAAGCCCGTCAAACGACGGTCGAAAAAACAAATTATTTTTGTTCTCGCACCACAAATTTCATTTTTGGAAAATGTATTTCTGGTTTTTATGTGTGTTTGTTGTTCTTTTTGTGAACATGACTCGCTTTGTTTGGCCATAGAACAACAACGAAACAGCCAAACACACATGTGTAAATGAAATGGCGCAAAACCTGCGAAAAGAACCTGCCTAATTCAGCGATGGAAGCAATAAAGAGATTTTTCCAAACGTGCATATTCTTTTAAAAATTGTGGTCACTTTGCCAGTTACTCAGGCATGGAAAATACAATTTTTAAGAGAGTACAAAAAAGGTATTTTTTGAGCGGAAAGGTACTTTTTACTAAATTTCAACAAAAATTTCACTGGAAGATTATTGTCAAGAGACTGAATTTTAAAGAAAATAAAATTTTGACAAAATTTTCTATAGAAATAAAATTTTGCAAAAATTTCCTATAGAAATAAAATTTGTACAAAATTTTCAATTGAAATAAAATTTTGACAAAATTTTCTATAAAAATACAATTTTGCAAAAATTCTATATAGAAATAAAATGTTGACAACTATTTCTACCGAAATAAAAAATCGATAATATAGAATCGCATTCTTTTTTCGACTAAAACTTTCTTGAAGTTCAATAAAATCCTGTTTTTGTTCCAACATGAACATGTCTGTTTTGCCACATTTGTAAAAGACTATTAGCAAATAAGGTTGATAAAGACTTTCTCAAAATATTAAAATATTTCGTCAAAGCTATTGTACCATAAATCTGATATCGACTCAAAAATGTCTACACAAAAGGTACTAAATCATTCGCGGGGGTACTACGGTACTGACCGGGGTGAAAAAGGTTTGAAAAAGTACTATAGTACTGCATTTTCCATCCCTGCAGTTACTACGTGCTCATCCGAACGTTCATTTTCAACAATGAAGAGATTAAAGACGTATCTTAGAAATTCGACTAGCGAGAGTAGACTCAAAGGATTGGCATTAATGTCGGTTCATCGCCGAATAAATGTGCCGACTGAAGAAGTCATTGATTTATTTGCTGCCCAAAAAGCCCATCGGTTCAATTTAATATTATAACAAGTATATACAGCACTAAGTTCGGCCGGGCCGAATCTTAAATACCCACCACCATGAACCAAATATTAGGGTTTCCTTTGAAATTTCAGGAGGGCTTGAGGACTTGAGGATATTCCCGAAGATAAATTTAAAGATTTCACCTATGAGGACTATATCAGATTCTGGATTTATAAGAACCATTTTTGTTTGAGTTTTAAAGGAATCATTAACATCTCTTGTAAGTGTGCAAGAAAATTATAAAATAAAGTCTTGATTTGAAATCTTAAATCTGTAGAAGTAAAATCTGGAAATTTTACATTGAGTTTCAAGCAATTTTCATGATCATTGCGCCTTCTACACCCTCAAGAAGTGAAGTCGGTCTATATGGAGGCATTACCAAATGGATCGATAAAAACTTAATCCGATACACGTTTTTGTGAGCCTAAAATTCCATAATATTTACAATTTCAGGCAAATCAGATAAAAACGACGGTTTCTAGAAACCCAAGGAGTTAAATCGGGAGATCGTTCTTATGGGGACCATACCAAAACATGGACCGATACTCACAATTTTTGGCACACGTATTTGTGGTCCTACAATACCTCTAGATTTCCAATTTCAGGTAAATTGAATAAAAACTGCGGTTTCTATAATCCCAAGAAGTAAAATCGGGAGATCGGTCTATATGGGGGCTATACCAAAATATGGATCGATACTCACAATTTTTGGCACACGTATTTGTGGTCCTACAATACCTCTAGATTTCCAATTTCAGGTAAATTGAATAAAAACTGCGGTTTCTATAAGCCCAAGAAGTAAAATCGGGAGATCGGTCTATATGGGGGCTATACCAAAACATGGACCGATAATCACCATTTTTGGCACACCTCTTTATGGTCATAAAATACCTCTAGGTTTCAAATTTCAGGCAAATTGGATAAAAACTACGATTTCTATAAGCCCAAGACCCCAAATCGGGGGTCGGTTTATATGGGGACTATATCAAAACCTGGACCGATATAGCCCATCTTCGAACTTGACCTGCCTGCAGACAAAAGACGAGTTTGTGCAAAATTTCAGTACGATTGCTTCATTATTGAAGACTGTAGCGTGGTTACAACAGACAGACAGACAGACGGACAGACGGACATCGTTATATCGTCTTAGAGTTTCTCCCTGATCAAGAATATATATACATTATATAGTCGGAAATCGATATTTCGATGTGTTACAAACGGAATGACAAACTTATTATACCCCCGTCACCATTCTATGGTGCTGGGTATAAAAATATTGTATACATACCTATGCATAAATAACATTTTCTACACATGAGATTATATGAATATTTTTTTAAAGTTGAACCCCCCCCCGAATTAAAATCCTGGCTACGGCCTTGTCACTCGATCTGGACAGAATTTGATAGACATCTACAAAATCTATAGACTCAAAATTTAAGTCGGCTAATGCACTAGGGTGGAACACAATGTTAGTAAAAAATTTGGGAAACATTTAAATCTGAAGCAATTTTAAGGAAACTTCGCAAAGGTTTATTTATGATTTATCGTTTGATATATATGTATTAGAAGTTTAGGAAAATTAGAGTTATTTTTACAACTATTCGACTAAGCAGTGTCAATTTTACAAGGAAAATGTTGGTATTTTGACCATTTTTGTCGAAATCTGAAAAACATATATATGGGAGCTATATCTAAATCTGAACCGATTTCAACCAAATTTGGCACGCATAGCTACAATGCTAACTCTACTCTCTGTGCAAAATTTCAACTAAATCGGAGTTAAAAATTGGCCTCTGTGGTCATATGAGTGTAAATCGGGCGAAAGCTATATATGGGAGCTATATCTAAATCTGAACCGATTTCTTCGAAAATCAATAGAGTTCTATTCTGAGCTAAAACACATGCTTGTGCCAAATTTGAAGTCGATTGGACTAAAACTGCGACCTAGACTTTGATTACAAAAATGTGTTCACGGACAGACGGGCATGGCTATATCGACTCAGGAGCCCACCCTGAGCATTTTTGCCAAAGACACCATGTGCCTATTTCGTCTCCTTCTGGGTGTTGCAAACATATGCACTAACTTATAAAACCCTGTTCCACAGTGTGGCGCAGGGTATAAAAACAAATCAAAAACTTGAACTCAAAAGAGCAAAACTCACAATGTCTAAAATTCGAGTTTCCAGACTTTCAAAAAGTCCAAAACTAGAAAAGTCGGCTTAAAAATTTACAAAAAAAAAAAAACGAAAGTCTACTTTTCAAATTTTGCACAAAAGAGAACTCGACTTTTTGGACTTTGAGAAATGCCGAAAATTCTAAAAGTCCAAGCTTTGGAAAATGTTAAAAAAAGATCAAAAGTTAAAAAAAAAATTTCCCAATTAAAAAAAGGTTTAAACTTCTATTTTTACAAATTTCTAAAAAGAAAATTTTGAAAATTTGAGAAATTCAAAGACTCGATTTTTGAAAAATATTTTGAAATGTCGAATGCTACAAAAATATAGGATACTTTTCAAAAGTTGAAAAAGTCAACTTTGCAAAATTTTGAAAATTCGACTTTTAGACTTTCTCAAAATTTGGAAAAGTCGAATTTTCGATCATTTCTGATTACAATCCCTAGTCAAGCAGTCGAACTCGTCTTTTTTGGTCTTTAAAATCGACTTTTATAATTTTTTTCACAATCTAGCTAATCGACTTTAGATGTTGGTCAAATTTTGGAGCTACGCTTCAAAATGAATATGAGCTCCATGAAAATAAGCCTCAACAACAAAATAACTGAAGCATGAAGCAAATCGGCCCGAGGCTGAAGGCATTCTTCCATGGACATAGTCTAAAGTAAGCTAAAGCGATTCCTAAGAGATTCGTACTGAGTACTGATTTTTAATTTATTTTTTTCCATAAGTTCAATCAAAGAGAAAGAGCCCCAGATTTATTTTGGATCGATTTTCATGCTTCATTAACGTTTTGTCTAATTTTCATAGGGCTTATATTGATTACGAAGCGTTGACCTACAATTGTGGCCCTGTTTTATTTTTGGCTGATTTTTCTGGGGCCCATTTTCAAGGCCGTAGCCAGGATTTTAATTCGGGGGTGGTTCAACTTTAAAAAAAAAATATTCATATAATCTCATGTGTAGAAAATTTTATTTATGCATAGGTATGTATACAATATTTTTATACCCACCACCATAGAATGGTGACGGGGGTATAATAAGTTTGTCATTCCATTTGTAACACATCGAAATATCGATTTCCGACTATATAATGTATATATATTCTTGATTAGGGAGAAATTCTAAGACGATATAACAATGTCAGTCTGTCCGTCTGTCTGTCTGTCTGTCTGTCTGTCTGTCTATCTGTCTGTCTGTTGTAATCACGCTACAGTCTTCAATAATGAAGCAATCGTACTGAAATTTTGCACAAACTCGTCTTTTGTCTGCAGGCAGGTCAAGTTCGAAGATGGGCTATATCGGTCCAGGTTTTGATATAGTCCACATATAAACCGACCTCCCGATTTGGGGTCTTGGGCTTATAGAAATCGTAGTTTTTATCCAATTTACCTGAAATTTGAAACCTAGAGGTATTTTATGGCCATGAAGAGATGTGCCAAAAATGGTGATTATCGGTCCATGTTTTGGTATAGCCCCCATATAGACCGATCTCCCGATTTTACTTCTTGGGCTTATAGAAACCGCAGATTTTATTCAATTTACCTGAAATTGGAAATCTAGAGGTATTGTAGGACCACAAATACGTGTGCCAAAAATTGTGAGTATCGGTCCATGTTTTGGTATGGTCCCCATATAAAACGACCTCCCGATTTGGGGTCTTGGGCTTATAGAAACCGTAGTTTTTATCCAATTTGTCTGAAATTGGAAATCTAGAGGTATTTTAGGACCATAAAGAGGTGTGCCGAAAATGGTGAGTATCGGTCCATATTTTGGTATAGCCCCCATATAGACCGATTTCAAGATTTTACTTCTTGGGCTTCTAGAATCCGAAGTTTTTATCCTATTTGCCTGAAATTGGAAATCTAGAGGTATTTTCGGGTCATAAAGAGGTGTGCCGAAAACGGTGAGTATCGGTCCATATTTTAGTATAGCCCCCATAAGAACGATCTCCCGATTTAACTCCTTGGGTTTCTAGAAACCGTAGTTTTTATCTGATTTGCCTGAAATTGTAAATATTCTGGTATTTTAGGCTCACAAAAACGTGTATCGGATTAAGTTTTTATCGATCCATTTGGTAATGGCTCCATATAGACCGACTTCACTTCTTGAGGGCGTAGAAGGCGCACTGATCATGAAAATTGTTTGAAACTCAATGTAAAATTTCCAGATTTTACTTCTACAGATTTAAGATTTCAAATCAAGACTTTATTTTATAATTTTCTTGCACACTTACATGAGATGTTAATGATTCCTTTAAAACTCAAACAAAAATGATTCTTATAAATCCAGAATCTGATATAGTCCTCGTAGGTGAAATCTTTAAATTTATCTTCGGGAATATCCTCAAGTCCTCAAGCCCTCCTGAAATTTCAAAGGAAACCCTAATATTTGGTTCATGGTGGTGGGTATTTAAGATTCGGCCCGGCCGAACTTAGTGCTATATATACTTGTTATAATATTAAATTGAGCCGACGGGCTTTTTGGGCAGCAAATAAATCAATGACTTCTTCAGTCGGCACATTTATTCGGCGATGAACCGACATTAATGCCAATCCTTTGAGTCTACTCTCGCTAGTCGAATTTCTAAGATACGTCTTTAATCTCTCAATTGTTGAAAATGAACGTTCGGATGAGCACGTAGTAACTGCAGGGATGGAAAATGCAGTACTATAGTACTTTTTTCAAACCTTTTTCACCCCGGTCAGTACCGTAGTACCCCCGCGAATGATTTAGTACCTTTTGTGTAGACATTTTTGAGTCGATATCAGATTTATGGTACAATAGCTTTGACAAAATATTTTAATATTTTGAGAAAGTCTTTATCAACCTTATTTGCTAATAGTCTTTTACAAATGTGGCAAAACAGACATGTTCATGTGGGAAGAAAATCTCGATTTTGTAAAAGACATAGTCAAAAACAGGATTTTATTGAATTTCAAGAAAGTTTTAATCGAAAAAAGAATGCGATTCTATATTATCGATTTTTTATGTCGGTAGAAATAGTTGTCAACATTTTATTTCTATATAGAATTTTTGCAAAATTTTATTTTTATAGAAAATTTTGTCAAAATTTTATTTCAATTGAAAATTTTGTAAAAATTTTATTTCTATAGGAAATTTTTGCAAAATTTTATTTCTATAGAAAATTTTGTCAAAATTTTATTTTCTTTAAAATTCAGTCTCTTGGCAACAATCTTCCAGTGAAATTTTCGTTGAAATTTAGTAAAAAGTACCTTTCCGCTCAAAAAATACCTTTTTTGTACTTTCTTAAAAATTGTATTTTCCGTCCCTGAGTAACTGGCAAAGTGACCAAAATTTTTAAAAGAATATGCACGTTTGGAAAAATCTCTTTATGGCTTCCATCGCTGAATTAGGCAGGTTCTTTTCGCAGGTTTTGCGCCATTTCATTTACACATGTGTGTTTGGCTGTTTCGTTGTTGTTGCTATGGCCAAACAAAGCGAGTCATGTTCACAAAAAGAACAAC
Organism: Haematobia irritans; assembly: GCF_050003625.1. NCBI lineage: Eukaryota > Metazoa > Arthropoda > Insecta > Diptera > Muscidae > Haematobia > Haematobia irritans. Next base: position 38,293,330 of record NC_134401.1, on the reverse strand, counting down.
AAATACACATAAAAAGCAGAAATACATTTTCCAAAAATGAAATTTGTGGTGCGAGAACAAAAATAATTTGTTTTTTTTTTTTCGACCGTCGTTTGACGGGCTTTTCAACTAGTATTCTATGATTTGTGCAAGTTTTATAGATAAGCGTTTTTCAAAATAAAACCTCCAGCTTTTTTCAACATCTTCGATAAGATTTTTCTATGCAGCTAAAAATATATATTTATTTATATAAAAATATTCATTCATTTCGGGGGGGGTTTGATCCCCCTCATCCCCACCCCCCTGAATACGGCCTTGCCCATTTTCATACCGCCAGGATTGTCACTAAGAGTCATTGACCCACTAGGAGTCATGGATGAATACAAAAGAAACGTGTCATTAGAGTTTGTTTGTGCTCATCCTTTATTACAGATTTTTTTAATGGCGAAAAGACATCCGTTTTGGATTTCCACATTATGGGGCCCTTATTCGGGGTTCCCATTCCGTCAACTATAGGTACTCAGAAACCACTGAGTGCTACTATGCTACCTATGTTACCTACTTTAAGACAACTGAGTGGTGTCTGTGTGAAATGAGTTTTTTATGGAACTATAATGGACTAAATGCTATCACTTACCATTGTCTTTGGTGATCTATATGTTACACTATAAATAGGAGCTTCCGGTTGAAAGACCACTTCACCATCATTCAATGATTCCAAACGTAAATGGACTTTCAACTTGGGATTATCACGTTTCAGGATACGCCAAGCCTTAACACTACAATGAGATATGGTCAAATAGGAGACCGTATAACAATTTTGCAGGAGATGTAAATGTTTCAGTTGGGTATCAGCCAATAGCATAAGGACATCATCATCAATATTTTGGGGAGAAATGGTAAGTTCCTATTCCACAAAAAAGAAACCAAAAAATTTTTAATCTTAAAATAATTTCACTTCCTCTCTCCAGCTCACCTGTAAGTTCAAAAATAAACCCACATGCATTATGGGACAATGCAATGAGGTGACATTGACGATATTCAAAACACGCATTTTTGTGCAACAGGCATCCAAGACTTCATCCAGCAAATGTTTGGCCTCATAACGTTCCAATACAAAATCAATTAATTTCAAAGTACGCAAGTCAGTTAATTGCGACAATAAATCCTTGAGACCCTTCAGCAGTTGACCTCCAGTACCGAAAAGTTTTATACCTTCCGGATCATTGGCTTGAGCCATATTACAGGGAAATAGATAGGTTAGGGAACGTATACGCGATCCCATCCCCTTCATATCTGATGGACCATCTGCAGCCTTACCCATTTTTATGCTCCAAGTCAATAGAGTCATAAACTGGAAAATGTTGTTAAATGAAATTTCCGGTCGAAATTCTACACCTCTCAGATGTCGTCCGATACGAGCCAAACAATTTTGTGTTCGCATATGATCGAGACAATATTGCCATCCGGAATAATAGTTGTACCTCTGACGGGTCAAAGTACAATCATCTACCACAAAATTACTCCAAACTGTGGGTAAATAGAATGCCCTTTGCCATCCTTTGCAGACCTGGAATGGGAATAGAAGTCATGGTCAGTTTTGTTGTTGTGTGCTCTATTGGAACTTACCAAACTGGCGTAGTAACGTTCACGAGGTTTGAGATATGTGAAAATTTGTTCCAATATAATATCTGGTAAATTGTTCCATTCTGAATAGACACGATTTTCATCATCGCTCGTTGCTCCATCATCATTTTCATCCACAATATCAATATAGCAGGCTGAAAGAGGTGAACAAAGTTATACGAAAACATATATACAAATCTGTTAACTTTAAATAATAAAGCTATGAGCCAAATCAAATCTGCACATTGGCTTAAATGATACTAGGGAATTTTAAGTGCATCCCGGTGCATTGAAATTCTAATTGCAGGAAAATCTTATAAATGATACAAATAAAGGAGTCAAATTGGAAAATCGATCCACATGAGGTGAATTTTTTTGCTCCATGAGGCTCAAAATTAAAACCTTCGGGCCAATTTATACCGGGGGATATATATAAAAAAGCCAATATGGACAAATTTTGACACGGTAGTTAGAGCGCATATACGGACATCGTACACTAACTTTCAAACGTATCGGATATATTTTTGTCCTTTAGGAGGCCCGAAAGTCAAATTTGGGATGGGAGCACGGTTGCCACTCGAGCTAAAAATAATCTACCAAACAAACAAATCATCTACAGAAAATTTTGTCAAAATTTTATTTCTATAGAAAATTTTGTCAGAATGTTATTTCTATAGAAAATTTTGTCAAAATGTTATTTCTATAGAAAATGTTGTCAAAATTTTATTTCTATAGAAAATTTTGTCAAAATTGTATTTCTATAGAAAATTTTGTCAAAATTTTATTTCTACAGAAAATTTTGTCAAAATTTTATTTCGATAGAAAATTTTGTCAAAATTGTATTTCTATAGAAAATTTTGTCAAAATTTTATTTCTATAGAAAATTTGGCCAAAATTTTATTTCTATGGATAATTTTGTCAAAATTTTATTTCTATAGAAAATTTTGTCAAAATTTTATTTCCATAGAAAATTTTGTCAAAATTTTATTTCTATAGAAAATTTTGTCAAAATTTTATTTCTATAGAAAATTTTGTCAAAATTTTATTTATATAGATAATTTTGTCAAAATTTTATTTCTATAGAAATTTTTTCCAAAGTTGGTTTATGGTGTAATAGCACACCATAAACCAAATTCGACACACGACTTGGTAGACCTCAAATATCTCTAGATTTCCAATTTCAGGGAAATATGAGAATAATTACGCTATACAAAAAAGTGAACTGTTTTATAGGAAAGAATTAACTGGCTTGTTATAAAATTGAACTAAATTGTACTCCACATTTTGAGATTTCCACAAAACGTTGTTAAAACCAGGAATATTTATTGGACTACTTTTTACCTAAAGGGTGATTCTTTTGAGGTTAGGATTTTCATGCATTAGTATTTGACAGATCACGTGGGATTTCAGACATGGTGTCAAAGAGAAAGATGCTCAGTATGCTTTGACATTTCATCATGAATAGACTTACTAACGAGCCACAACGTCGAATTTTCAGTGAATGGGCCCTAGAAAAGTTGGCAGAAAATCCGCTTTTTTATCGACAAATTTTGTTCAGCGATGAGGCTCATTTCTGGTTGAATGGCTACGTAAATAAGCAAAATTGCCGCATTTGGAGTGAAGAGCAACCAGAAGCCGTTCAAGAACTGCCCATGCATCCCGAAAAATGCACTGTTTGGTGTGGTTTGTACGCTGGTGGAATCATTGGACCGTATTTTTTCAAAGATGCTGTTGGACGCAACGTTACGGTGAATGGCGATCGCTATCGTTCGATGCTAACAAACTTTTTGTTGCCAAAAATGGAAGAACTGAACTTGGTTGACATGTGGTTTCAACAAGATGGCGCTACATGCCACACAGCTCGCGATTCTATGGCCATTTTGAGGGAAAACTTCGGAGAACAATTCATCTCAAGAAATGGACCGGTAAGTTGGCCACCAAGATCATGCGATTTGACGCCTTTAGACTATTTTTTGTGGGGCTACGTCAAGTCTAAAGTCTACAGAAATAAGCCAGCAACTATTCCAGCTTTGGAAGACAACATTTCCGAAGAAATTCGGGCTATTCCGGCCGAAATGCTCGAAAAAGTTGCCCAAAATTGGACTTTCCGAATGGACCACCTAAGACGCAGCCGCGGTCAACATTTAAATGAAATTATCTTCAAAAAGTAAATGTCATGGACCAATCTAACGTTTCAAATAAAGAACCGATGAGATTTTTTAGGCGTTTTTTTTTTTTTAAAGTTATCAAGCTCTTAACAAATCACCCTTTACAACTCACGAAATTATAACTTCTCACAGAATAACAATGAACTAAAAGTAAAGAAGAAAATCAATGGCGCCAAATCATGGCCATTCTTACTAATTTTGGGAATCGTACGAAAAAAGGTTTGATATTCGGCTACTGCCCTAACAAATTTGCAAGCATATCTCTTTTCCTGTGCAAAACCCAAATCATCGATTTGAATGTAGTTTTTTCGGAAGGTTCAAGTGTAGTTCACTTTGGGTTGAGTGAATTAACCGAATTTATTCTGATAATTGGTTGATAGTTTTGTTGCAAGTAGAGGATGCTGATGAGGAATGTGGTAATTCCGAAACAGCTGTACATTCAACCATCTTGCAGTCTTTAGGGCTTTGCCCAAATAAATTTGACAAGCATACTTTTTCTCTGTTGGTTAAACTACACTTGTAGTTAAGTCAATGCATGGTTTTAAGCTGAGATCAAGAACAACAATAATGATTGTAGAGAAACCAACAATAGCCACCGTGGTGTAATGGTTAGCATTCCCGCCTTGCATACACAAGGTCGTGGGTTCGATTCCTGCTTCGACCGACACCAAAAAGTTTTTCAGCGGTGGATTATTCCACCTCAGTAATGCTGGTGACATTTCTGAGTGTTTCAAAGCTTCTCTAAGTGGTTTCACTGCAATGTGGAACGCCGTTCGGACTCGGCTATAAAAAGGAGGTCCCTTGTCATTGAGCTTAACATGGAATCGGCAGCAGTCAGTGATAAGAGAGAAGTTCACCAGTGTGGTATCACAATGGACTGAATAGTCTAAGTAAGCCTGATACATCGGGCTGCCACTTAACCTAATCTAACAATAACAAACAAAACGAATGAAATAAAATTTTTACAAAATTTTCTATAGAAATAAAATTGTGACAAAATTTTCTATAGAAATAAAATTTTCACCAAAATATCTATAGATATAAAATTTTAACAAATTTTTCTATAGAAATAAAATTGTGACAAAATTTTCTATAGAAATATAATTTTGACAAAATTTTCTATAGAAATAAAATTTTGCAAAATTTTCTATAGAAATAAATTTTGTCAAAATTTTCTATATAAATAAAATATTGAAAAAATTATGCAAAATTTTCTATAGAAATTAAATTTTGACTAAAATATCTATAGATATAAGATAGCCACCGTGGTGTAATGGTTAGCATTCCCGCCTTGCATACACAAGGTCGTGGGTTCGATTCCTGCTTCGACCGACACCAAAAAGTTTTTCAGCGGTGGATTATTCCACCTCAGTAATGCTGGTGACATTTCTGAGTGTTTCAAAGCTTCTCTAAGTGGTTTCACTGCAATGTGGAACGCCGTTCGGACTCGGCTATAAAAAGGAGGTCCCTTGTCATTGAGCTTAACATGGAATCGGCAGCAGTCAGTGATAAGAGAGAAGTTCACCAGTGTGGTATCACAATGGACTGAATAGTCTAAGTAAGCCTGATACATCGGGCTGCCACTTAACCTAATCTAACAATAACAAACAAAACGAATGAAATAAAATTTTTACAAAATTTTCTATAGAAATAAAATTGTGACAAAATTTTCTATAGAAATAAAATTTTCACCAAAATATCTATAGATATAAAATTTTAACAAATTTTTCTATAGAAATAAAATTGTGACAAAATTTTCTATAGAAATATAATTTTGACAAAATTTTCTATAGAAATAAAATTTTGCAAAATTTTCTATAGAAATAAATTTTGTCAAAATTTTCTATATAAATAAAATATTGAAAAAATTATGCAAAATTTTCTATAGAAATTAAATTTTGACTAAAATATCTATAGATATAAGATTTTGACAAATTTTCTATAGAAATAAAATTTTGACAAAATTTTCTATACAAATAAACGTTTTACAAAATTTTCTATAGAAATAAAATTTTTACAAAATTTTCTATAGAAATAAAATTTTTACAAAATTTTCTATAGAAATAAAATTTTTACAAAATTTTCTATAGAAATAAAATTTTATCAAAGTTTTCTATAGAATTAAAATTTTGACAAAAATTTCTACAGCAATAAAATGTTGACACAAATTCTATAGAAATAAAATTTTGACAAAAATTTTAATAGAAATAAAATGTTTACAAAATTTTCTATAGAAATAAAATTTTCACAAAATTTTCTATAGAAATAAAATTTTTACAAAATTTTCTATAGAAATAAAATTTCACAAAATTTTCTATAGAAATAAATTTTTGTCTAAATTTGCTATAGAAATAAAATTTTGATAAAATTTTCTATAGAAATAAAATTTTGACAAAAATTTTCTATAGAAATAAAATTTTGAAAAATTTTTCTATAGAAATAAATTTTGACAAAAATTTTTATTGAAATAAAATTTTGACAAAAGTTTCTATAGAAATAAAATTTTGACAAAATTTTCTATAGAAATAAAATTTTGACAAAATTTTCTATGGAACTAAATTTTGACAAAATTTCCTTGGAAATAAAATTGTGACAAAATTTTCTATAGAAATAATATTTTGAATAAATTTTTTATAGAAATAATATTTTGACAAAATAAAATTTTTACAAAATTTTCTATAGATATAAAATATTGATAAAATTTTCTATGGAAATAAAATTTTGACAAAATTTCCTTGGAAATAAAATTATGACAAAATTTTCTATAGGAATAAAATTTTGACAACATTTTTTATAGAAATAATATTTTGACAAAATTTTCTACAGAAATAAAATTTTTACAAAATTTTCTATAGAAATAAAATTTTGACAAAATTGTCTATAGAAATAAATTTTTTACAAAATTTTCTATAGAAATAAAATTTTGACAAAAATTTCTACAGCAATAAAATTTTGACGAAATTTTCTATAGAAATAGAATTTTGACAAAATTTTCTATAGATATAAAATTTTGACAAAAATTTCTACAGCAATAAAATGTTGATACAAATTTCTTTAGAAATAAAATTTTAACAAAAATAAAATTTTGACAAAAATTTTAATAGAAATAAAATTTTGACTAAATTTTCTATAGAAATAAAATTTTGACTAAATTTTTTATAGAAATAAAATTTTGACAAAAATTTTAATAGAAATAAAATTTTGACTAAATTTTCTATTGAAATAAACTTTTTACTAAATTTTCTAAAGAAATAAAATTTTGGCAAAATTTTCTATAGAAATAAACGGTTTACAAAATTTTCTATAGAAATAAAATTTCTACAAAATTTTCTATAGAAATAAAATTTTATCAAAGTTTTCTATGGAAATAAAATTTTGACAAAAATTTCTACAGCAATAAAATGTTGACACAAATTTTTATAGAAATAAATTTTGACAAAATTTTCTATAGAAATAAAATTTTGAAAAAATTATGCAAAATTTTCTATAGAAATAAAATTTTGCAAAATTTTCTATGGAAATAAAATTTTGACAAATTTTTCAATAGAAATAAAATTTTGACAAATTTTTCAATAGAAATAAAATTTTGACAAATTTTTCTATAGAAATATAATTTTACAAAATTTTCTATAGAAATAAAATTTTGACAAAGTTTTTTATAGAAACAAAATTTTGACAAGATTTTGTGTAGAAATAAAATTTTGACAAAATTTTCTATAGAAATATAATTTTGACAAAATTTTCTATAGAAATAAAATTTTGAAAAAATTTTCTATAGAAATATAATTTTGACAAAATGTTCTATAGAAATAAAATTTTGACAAAATTTTCTATAGAAATAAAATTTTGACAAAATTTTCTATAGAAATAAAATTTTGACAAAATTTTCTATAGAAATAAAATTTTGACAAAAATTTCTACAGCAATAAAATTTTTCTACTGCAAAAATTTCTATAGAAATAAAATTTTGACAAAATAAAATGTTGATAAATTTTTCTATAGAAATAAAATTTTGTAACAATTTTCTGCCAATCTTCGACATATGTAACATATATAGGTATATGGTCTTAAAATTAAATTTTTTGTTTGAAATATTTCAAATAAATTGTTATGGTGGTGGACATTAAAATGGATCGATTCAGCCCAGTTGCTAGTCTAAAATTCTTGGAAACATAAAGCGTTCTCCGTAATTGGATGTTGCTTTTCATTTATAGTTATACCGTACATTGATCGAATGAATAACGCAATGGAAACTAATTTGCGTAAAAATCTGTTTAGTTACAAAAATGTGATGTGTTTAAAAAATTTAGTTTAGCCGGAGTCGAGTAAAATTTTTACGACTTAAATTTTTTGCCATATATTTACCAAAGGACCAAGACAGCACCTTGTGATTTTTATAAAAATTGAATAAATATCGTTCTGCTCCACCCCACTCGCTTGATTTGGCTCCGTGTGATTTCTGGCTATTCCCTAAACTCAAGAGACCACTTCGGGGAATGCGTTGCGAACGCGAACTGTATCGGTGTAAAATTAAATGTAGCCTCCATATGACCGTTCACTTGCTTTGATTTCTAAAAAGCCTTCTAACTCGTTTACTTTTGGTCCTGAACCTAATGCCTAATTTTTGTAGTTACACTACAAAGGAGTAATTGTTTACAGATAGCACTATTTTGGACAAATTGTAAAAACAAATTATGTGTTAAAATATTGGTGTTTTTTTTTGTAATGTATTAAACAAAATATACTTTTATAACTACACATTAATAAAGATTAGTAGCAGTGTTTAGACATAATTTATAACAAAAAAAAACAATTCTAATCAAAATAAATAAAAACAATATTGAGAGAATGGGAGAATACATTGGTGGATCTAAACAAAATAAGCTATTATCATTTCTCTCTTCAGTCATCTCCCTCTCTCTCCCTGTCTCTCAGTAAAAAAAAAATTGTTGTATTTTTGGTTTGTATCGAAATGGCCAAACATACGAATATATATTTACGCAATAACAAATTTTCAAATCGAAATGAAATTGAAAAATATATACTATGGTGAATATAGCATGTAAGCTTAATAGAATAATATGTCCCAATTTAGCCAAAAAAAGAGACCATTTATATTAGGATTACCTAATTTGAAATATTTTGATTTTTTCAATATATTTTTTTATTAATTCCTTACCTTCCTCATTTTCATCCAGCACCCAACCGGCATTGTGCATAATTTCCTTGCCGGTGCGTAAAGCTAAAGTCGCCATGATGTCTCGTTTGTAACAGATTCAACTTTTTAAAATTAATACCAAAAATAGAAAATCTATTTAAATGGAGTTTTTCGACAATTTCATTTAAGGGATTTTGAAAATTTTTATTTAATTTATTTTTTCTGATTATTTCATTGGTATAGATTTTATTTGTTGAATATTTTTTAATTCTTTTGATTTTTCAAAAATTTCTAAAAATTTCACATTTATACTAATTTCACTTTTTTTTCACTCCCACTTGGATGCCTTCTTGCCTGTTCGTTGGCCCGATTCGTCGCGTATCGCTGCAAAAATTCGACTGCCAAAATTTTTCTTAGAGAATTTTCGTAGAGATTTGCTTTTGTGGTGAAATGTTTTTCCATTTTGTATTTTTTTTTTTCAAAATAATGTTGCTCATTAAAACTGCTTAGTTTTCTTGTGTTTATTTGAGATTTTTTTTTTAGATTTTATTAAGGCTGATGAAGAGGTGGGGTAAGGCAATCGTTACTCGCTGAGAAGAAAAACTGTTTATTTTAAAAATAAATTTTGTGTATAGTTTCTTTTTTTTTGAAACAATTACAAAATTTGTATTTTACCGTTCAGATTGTGATTCTATTAAACTATAAAGCGAAATACCCATAGTCGTCATCGTGGTTTCTATTTCGGTGACGACAAGAAACGATTCAAAGAGTTTTCACCTCATTTCGAGGGGATATGAAAGAATAAAGTCTTTTGGTAAAGTTTATTGGTTAGAGATTTTCACATTAACAAAATTAAAAAAAAAAATGTACAAAAATGAAAAATAAAAAAAAATATAAAACATATAAAAAATAAGAACTTGATATAAAACTATTTTTTTTTCGAAATTTTAATTTGTTTTTATCCGTTTGTTTTGCTCGCTTCTTTCCCAAATCAACACTGGCTGATCAGCTGGCTTTTGATTTCAAAATATTCTGCCTCGATATTTTGAATTTCCCTTCGTTTGATTTGATTTTGTTTTTCTTCCTCTCTTTCCTTCTCTATGTCCCCCTTTCTCTCTAATTCTAGGAAATATCCATTTTATGTTTATTTATGTGTAATTTTATGCGATTTTGTGTGGTTTTTACTGCATCATACCATGACCACAGCTAGCACGCGTTATCTCCTGCCTTATCGTGGTGTTGATTGATTTGTGTGCTATTCATATGACCGACCGACCAACCATTCTCAATCCTCCATCTGTCCAATACAATGATGGGAGGAGATTGAAATAAGTTTCACTATTGTTTTTTTTTTTTTATTGGAGGGCACAATTTTGAAGGGCAATATTGTGGTAAATTTTGTTGTTAATGATCGATATTCCCCATATACAAAAAATATAAACAAATGTGGTTGAAGAGGGAGACATTTCTTTCTAATTAACTTGTAGAAATGATTTAAGGAGGGGGAAATGTGGTAAAGGGTAAAGGGGCAAGGCCTATAAAAACTATAGGAAATTACAATAGTAACAAAGATGTAATTTAATAGTTAAAGCAATTAATATAAATACATTAAATTAAATAATTATTATATTACATATTTTTTTATTTTTATATAAATTAAAATTTTAAATTTAATGATATATTACAAAAATTTAAATATACATATATATTACAAACTATTAAATTAGATAAGTTAGTATAATTATAATTATTAGTTATAAATTATTATTATATTATATATTTATAATTTATATTTATATAAAAAAGAAATAATTATTATAAAAAACTAGATTAAATTAAATTAAGCTATTTTAGGTTAATTTAAAATATAAAATTTTATGATTTAGACTAATTCAAACTTGGTTTTGTTTTAAGGGAAGAAAAGGACAATTTCAATAAAAACCTATAAGCTATTTAAAACACGCGAAATTAAATAATTATAATAATTAATAATAAATACATTAAATTAATAACTTATTAAATTACACATTTATAATTCATTATAAAAATAAATTAACATTTTAAATTAAATGAAAAATTGTATATATTACAAAATATTAAATTAAATTATTAAAAATAAATTATTGTTATATTACATTATATATTTATAATTTATATAAATAATTTATATATATATATATATATATATATATATATATATTATATAAATTATTTATATATATTATATATATATAATTATA